>NC_079189.1:376457661-376775389 GCF_029499605.1 Hyla sarda | reverse complement strand
CTATGCCATCGCACAGCATTAATTAGTATTATCGGTACTCCATTGCTCCAGCTGGCTTAGTGGAGCATTGGAGCACCAGGAGGAGGCAGGAAAGGGTACCCCCATCAGTCGACTTGAGCAGCTGGGATAGAATTTTTAACATTTTAGATGCTGCAATCAACTTTGATCACAACGTCTAAAGAGTAACTGCCGGACATCACCAGGATCGATGACATCCAGCATTAGCCACGGGTTCCGGCTGCTGACAGACACAGGATCATCCCGATATGATCAGGTCCCAAATCCGCATCATAGAATGGGAGGGAGTGCAGGGCATACATTTATTTCTTGTGCCCTCAAGGTGTTAAAAAAAATCACGACCCTTTGCTATGACCTTGAAATTTACTTCTGGGGGCTCCCATTATCTTGATTATCTTTGAGATATCTCTACACTTTTATCCACCTGTGGTTAATTCAGTTGATTGTAGTTATGGAAAGACGCAGTCTTCTATATAAGAGTCTCAGGGCTGAAAATGCGCGATTATATCTTTCAGCTACTTTCCTATTGGTTGCTAGGGATGTTGCTAACCTCTGACAACTGCATTTGCATCCTTCTCATTGGCCCACAAGCTAAAAGAAGGGAGGGATCGGTGTCCTCTAAAAGCACCGATATTCATAAATTTTCACATTTTTGCCTTCTTTGGATTACAAGCAGGATGCAGGGAGGGATGATCACTTTTTATTTACACAGTATACATTATTGTGATGAGTGTTGTGAAAAAAAAAAAGAACATTGTCGTAACGAATATATTCCGCTATATTCGAAATCTTTGCAAAATCGTGAAGTCCCGATATTCACGATTTCCAGAGGCAGGGGCAGGGAGAGTGGTCATCATTGAGGGACAGCTGAATGGAGGAAAGTATAAATATATTCTTAAAGGGATATTCCAGGAAAAAAACAATATATTTTTTTTATTTACTGGCTCCATAAAGTCAAAACAGATTTGCAAATTACTTCTATAAAAAAAATTCAATCCTTCCAATAATTTTCAGCTGCTGAAGTTGAGTTGTTCTTTTCTGTCTGGCAACAGTGCTCTCTGCTGACATCTCTGGTTGTTTCGGTAACTGCACAGAGTAGAAGAGGTTTGCTATGGGGATTTGCTTCTACCCTGGACAGTTCCCGAGACAGGTGCCATCAGAGAGCACTTAGACAGAAAAGAACAACTCAACTTTAGCAGCTCACAAGTACTGAAAGGATTAAGATTTTTTAATAGAAGTAATTTACAAATCTGTTTAACTTTCTGGAGCCAGTTGATAACCCCTTTAATAAAAATCTGATCTATAATGCTATGGACCTCAGACTAGGCTATAGATGTACCTTGCAACAAGACAGTAACCCTAAGCACATAGCCAAGACATCACAGGAGTGGCTAGGGGACAACTCTGTGAATGTCCTTGAGTGGCCCAGCCAGAGCCCTGACTTTAACCCAGTTGAACATCTCTGGAAAGACCTGAAAGTAAAAGTCCTGTTCCAACCTGACAAAGCTTGAGATCTGTAGAGAAGAATGGCAGAAAATCCTCAAATCCATGTGTGTTAACCTTGTGGCATCATCCAGAAGACTGGAGGCTGTGATAAAGGGAATAATTATGTCCATGCCGTATTTAATTTTTTCCTTTATAATAAATAAGCAAATATTTCTCCCCAAAGTACAGGGGATAAGATGTCTGATCGCGGGGGTCCTGCCGCTGTGGACCCCCGCAATCTTTCTGCTGCACCTAGCATCCATTTAGAGCATGGGGTGCAACGCCAGAGGCTTGGGACGTCATGGCCATGCCCTGCTCGTGACGTTATGGCCTCGCCCCCTCAATGCAAGTCTATGGGAGGGGGTGTGATGGACATCATGCCCCCTCCTTTAAACTTGCAGTGAGGGGGTGTGGCCATAATGTCACGAGCCTTCGCCCCGCATCACCACATGGAGTGAAGTTTGCTGCAGCCGAGATTGCGGGGGTCTTCAGCGGCGAGACCCCCATAATCAGACATCTTATCCCCTATCCTTTGGATATGGGATAAGATGTCTAGGGGCAGAGTACCCCTTTAACCCCTTCAGGACGAAGCCCATTTTGGCCTTAAGGACCGGAGCGTTTTTTGCACATCTGACCACTGTCACTTTAAACATTAATAACTCTGGGATGCTTTTAGTTATCATTCTGATTCCGAGATTGTTTTTTCGTGACATATTCTACTTTAACATAGTGGTAAATTTTTGTCGATACTTGCATCCTTTCTTGGTGAAAAATCCGTAAATTTGATGAAAAATTAGAAAATGTTGCATTTTTCTAACTTTGAAGCTTTCTGCTTGTAAGGGAAATGGATATTACGAATACATTTTTTTTTTGGTTCACATATACAATATGTCTACTTTATGTTTGCATCATAAAATTGACGTGTTTTTACTTTTGGAAGACACCAGAGGGCTTCAACGGTCAGCAGCAATTTTCCGATTTTTCACAAAATTTTCAAACTCAGTATTTTTCAGGGACCAGTTCGGGTTTGAAGTGGATTTGAAGGGTCTTCATATTAGAAATACCCCATTATAAAAAATATAACGAATATATTCCGCTATATTCGAAATCTTTGCAAAATCGTGAAGTCCCGATATTCACGATTTCCAGAGGCAGGGGCAGGGAGAGTGGTCATCATTGAGGGACAGCTGAATGGAGGAAAGTATAAATATATTCTTAAAGGGATATTCCAGGAAAAAAACAATATATTTTTTTTATTTACTGGCTCCATAAAGTCAAAACAGATTTGCAAATTACTTCTATAAAAAAAATTCAATCCTTCCAATAATTTTCAGCTGCTGAAGTTGAGTTGTTCTTTTCTGTCTGGCAACAGTGCTCTCTGCTGACATCTCTGGTTGTTTCGGTAACTGCACAGAGTAGAAGAGGTTTGCTATGGGGATTTGCTTCTACCCTGGACAGTTCCCGAGACAGGTGCCATCAGAGAGCACTTAGACAGAAAAGAACAACTCAACTTTAGCAGCTCACAAGTACTGAAAGGATTAAGATTTTTTAATAGAAGTAATTTACAAATCTGTTTAACTTTCTGGAGCCAGTTGATAACCCCTTTAATAAAAATCTGATCTATAATGCTATGGACCTCAGACTAGGCTATAGATGTACCTTGCAACAAGACAGTAACCCTAAGCACATAGCCAAGACATCACAGGAGTGGCTAGGGGACAACTCTGTGAATGTCCTTGAGTGGCCCAGCCAGAGCCCTGACTTTAACCCAGTTGAACATCTCTGGAAAGACCTGAAAGTAAAAGTCCTGTTCCAACCTGACAAAGCTTGAGATCTGTAGAGAAGAATGGCAGAAAATCCTCAAATCCATGTGTGTTAACCTTGTGGCATCATCCAGAAGACTGGAGGCTGTGATAAAGGGAATAATTATGTCCATGCCGTATTTAATTTTTTCCTTTATAATAAATAAGCAAATATTTCTCCCCAAAGTACAGGGGATAAGATGTCTGATCGCGGGGGTCCTGCCGCTGTGGACCCCCGCAATCTTTCTGCTGCACCTAGCATCCATTTAGAGCATGGGGTGCAACGCCAGAGGCTTGGGACGTCATGGCCATGCCCTGCTCGTGACGTTATGGCCTCGCCCCCTCAATGCAAGTCTATGGGAGGGGGTGTGATGGACATCATGCCCCCTCCTTTAAACTTGCAGTGAGGGGGTGTGGCCATAATGTCACGAGCCTTCGCCCCGCATCACCACATGGAGTGAAGTTTGCTGCAGCCGAGATTGCGGGGGTCTTCAGCGGCGAGACCCCCATAATCAGACATCTTATCCCCTATCCTTTGGATATGGGATAAGATGTCTAGGGGCAGAGTACCCCTTTAACCCCTTCAGGACGAAGCCCATTTTGGCCTTAAGGACCGGAGCGTTTTTTGCACATCTGACCACTGTCACTTTAAACATTAATAACTCTGGGATGCTTTTAGTTATCATTCTGATTCCGAGATTGTTTTTTCGTGACATATTCTACTTTAACATAGTGGTAAATTTTTGTCGATACTTGCATCCTTTCTTGGTGAAAAATCCGTAAATTTGATGAAAAATTAGAAAATGTTGCATTTTTCTAACTTTGAAGCTTTCTGCTTGTAAGGGAAATGGATATTACGAATACATTTTTTTTTTGGTTCACATATACAATATGTCTACTTTATGTTTGCATCATAAAATTGACGTGTTTTTACTTTTGGAAGACACCAGAGGGCTTCAACGGTCAGCAGCAATTTTCCGATTTTTCACAAAATTTTCAAACTCAGTATTTTTCAGGGACCAGTTCGGGTTTGAAGTGGATTTGAAGGGTCTTCATATTAGAAATACCCCATAAATAACTCCATTATAAAAACTACACCCCCCAAAGTATTCAAAATGACATTCAGTAAGTGTTTTAACCCTTTAGGTGTTTCACACGAATAGCAGCAAAGTGAAGGAGAAAATTCACAATCTTCATTTTTTACACTCACATGTTCTTGTAGACCCAATTTTTTTTATTTTTACAAGGGGTAAAAGGACAAAATTTTTACTTGTATTTGTAGCCCAATTTCTCTCGAGTAAGCACATACCTCATATGTCTATGTAAAGTGTTCGGCGGGCACAGTAGAGGGCTCAGAAGCGAAGGAGCGACAAGGGGATTTTGGAGAGTACGTTTTTCTGAAATGGTTTTTGGGGGGCATGTTGCATTTAGGAAGCCCTTATGGTGCCAGAACAGCAAAAAAAAAACACATGGCATACCATTTTGGAAACTAGACCCCTCGGGGAATGTAACATGGGATAAAGTGAACCTTAATACCCCACAGGTGTTTCACGACTTTTGCAAATGTCAAAAAAAAATGAAAATTTTTACCTAAAATGCTTGTTTTCCCAAAAATGTAAAATTTTTAAAAAGGGGAATAGCAGAAAATACCCCTAAAAATTTGAAGCCAAATTTCTCCTGATTCAGAAAACACCCCATATGGGGGTGAAAAGTGCTCTGCTGGCGCACTACAGGCCTCGGAAGAGAAGGAGTCACATTTGGCTTTTTGAAAGCAAATTTTTCTCTGGGGGCATACCGCATTTAGGAAGCCCCTATGGTGCCAGGACAGCAAAAAAAAAAAAAACCACATGGCATATCATTTTGGAAACTAGACCCCTCGGGGAACGTAACAAGGGGTTAAGTGAACCTTTATACCCCAAAGGTGTTTCACGACTTTTGCATATGTAAAAAAAATGTTTTTTTTTTACCAAAAAT
This sequence comes from Hyla sarda, assembly GCF_029499605.1. Lineage (NCBI taxonomy): Eukaryota > Metazoa > Chordata > Amphibia > Anura > Hylidae > Hyla > Hyla sarda. Next base: position 376,770,110 of record NC_079189.1, on the reverse strand, counting down.
GCTTGTTTTCCCAAAAATTTTACATTTTTAAAAAGGGTAAAAGCAGAAAATACCCCCCAAAATTTGTAACACAATTTCTCCCGAGTACGGCGATACCCCATATGTGACCCTTAACTGTTGCCTTGAAATATGACAGGGCTCCAAAGTGAGAGCGCCATGCGCATTTGAGGCCTAAATTAGTGATTTGCATAGGGGTGGACATAGGGGAATTCTACGCCAGTGATTCCCAAACAGGGTGCCTCCAGCTGTTGCAAAACTCCCAGCATGCCTGGACAGTCAACGGCTGTCCGACAATACTGGGAGTTGTTTTGCAACAGCTGGAGGCTCCGTTCTGGAAACAGTGGCGTACCAGACGTTTTTCATTTTTATTGGGGAGGGGGGCTGTGTAGGGGTATGTGTATATGTAGTGTTTTTTACTTTTTATTTTCTTTTTTGTTAGTGTAGTGTAGTGTTTTTAGGGTACAGTCGCACAGGCGGGGGTTCACAGTAGTTTCTCGCTGGCAGTTTGAGTTGCAGCAGAAAGTTTGCAGCAGCTCAAACTTGCAGCCAGATACTTACTGTAATCCTCCGCCCATGTGAGTGTATCCTGTACGTTCACATTGGGGGGGGGGGGGGGGGACGGACATCCAGCTGTTGCATAACTACAACTCTCAGCATGCCCGTTGGCTGTCGGTGACTGCTGAGAGTTGTAGTTTTGCAACAACTGTAGGTACACTGGTTATGTATCACTGAGTTTGTGACCCAACTCAGTGTTTCACAACCAGTGTGCCTCCAGCTGTTGCAAAACTACAACTCCCAGCATGTACGGTGCATGGTGTACGGTGACTGCTGAGTTGTAGTTTGCAACAGCTGGAGGCACACCGGTCGTGAAACACTGAGTTAGGTAAAAAAAAAAACTCTGAGTTTCACAACCAGTGTGCCTTCAGCTGTTGCAAAACTACAACTCTCAGCAGTCACCGACAGTCAACGGGCATGCTGGGAGTTGTAGTTATGCAACCACCAGATGCACCACTACAACTCCCAGCATGCACTTTAGCTGTTTGTGCAAGCTGGGAGTTGTAGTTATACAACAGCTGAAGGTACAATTTTCCATAGAAAACATGTGCCTCCAGCTGTTGCAAAACCATAAGTCCCAGCATGCCCATAAGGGAATGCTGGGAGTTGTGGTTGTCTGCCTCCTGCTGTTGCATAACTACAGCTCCCAGCATGCCCTTTTTGCATGCTGGGAGCTGTTGCTAAGCAACAGCAGGAGGCTGTCACTCACCTCCAACAATCCAGCGCATGGTGTCAGTCCCGCCGCCGCCGCTGCTCCTGGGGCCCCGATCCCAACATTGACGCCGGGGATCGGGGTCCCCAGCACCCGGGGTGCACGTCCCGCACCCGCTTACGTCCTCCGGAAGAGGGGCGGAGCAGGTGCGGGAGTGACACCCGCAGCAGGCGCCCTGATTGGTCGGCCGGTAATCCGGCCGACGAATCAGGGCGATCGTGAGGTGGCACCAGTGCCACCTCACCCCTGCAGGCTCTGGCTGTTCGGGGCCGTCAGAGACGGCCCCGAACAGCCAGTAATTCCGGGTCACCGGGTCACTGGAGACCCGATTGACCCGGAATCGCCGCAGATCGCTGGACTGAATTGTCCAGTGATCTGCGGCGATCGCCGACATGGGGGGGCATAATGACCCCCCTGGGCGATATGCCGGGATGCCTGCTGAACGATTTCACCAGGCATCCGGCTCCGGTCCCCAACCGGCTAGCGGTGGGGGCCGGAATTCCCACATGCGTATGGATACGCCCTCGGTCCTTAAGGACTCGGGATGCAGGGCGTATTTGTACGCCCTATGTCCTGAAGAGGTTAAAGTATCTATCATTTCAGGTGATTTTTCAGGATAAGCTGTCCTGTTTGTGTACATGAGAAGCAGCACTATTCCTGTCCATTATATAACTCGTATATGGTATTTGTCAGCTGATTTGTGCTCTGCAGGCCTCATCTCTTATTTGCCAATCTCCCCCTCCCCCTCCATAGACGTGTATTGCTTGTCTTGCAGACACCGGACAAAGATGAGCTGATTTAAAAAAAATATTTGAGCTTCCACGGTGGGGAGGGAGGGGGGAGGTTTGATAACAGGAGAAAGAAGCATTTTTTTTCTAAATATTACAGTTTCTTATATTCGCTTGTAGGATTGATCTATGCAAAGTTTGTTTAAATGACAGTGCCTATTTAAGGAGTTAAAATATAATGACACTCATATCCATCAGAATGATTTATGTCTCTGATCACTAATGTGATGGGATAATTTTTATTTATCGCAAACTTTTTTTTCTACTTGAAATGATCATACAAAAGACATACTATAATGTGTAAGTTGTATCTATAAACACGTTAACGGTATTATGCCTTAGCAAACATTTTGGCAATCAGTTACCTTAACAAATTGTTAAAAAATGGAACATAACTTTTGAGTCCTTATTTGCATAATCTGTATACATATGTTAGGAGGGGTTCTAAGACAAATGTAAAGCCTACAAAGATTGTACATCCTAGGTGCTTTGGGCAGACTAATTATATCTATTTGTCATTGTCATGATTAATGAGTATGACAACTGTTATGACAGCTGTGCCTCTACTTTCCAACACCAATGTGCTCATCTGCAGAAAAATGTATATTCTCCAAAGAATTCCCTAAAAGCTATTCTATCCGAATTCTGAAAGTAAAGGAGACTTATAAAAATATTATATTAACATTGTGACAAATGCAAAAATGAAGCTGTTATTTTTATTTAACGACTCGCCTGCCAAGAAGATACCCTTATTCTTGCTTTCAGCAAGAACACTGTCACCTAGAATGAATTCTATGCTAATGTAACTGGCAAAAGATCTAGTGTTGGAAGGGACAACTCCATAATTTGAATGTGTCTTGTCAAGCAGAGATTTGGATGTTGTTTAATTTAGCACTGACTGCTGCTGCCGCTTTGCCTGTCAACGTAGGCTGCAAAATAAAGAATGCAATGAAATATAAAGGAAGGAATGACATAGCTTTTCTGCAAAGTAATCTATCCTAGTGCACATAAAAAAGAAAGAAAACAATCTTTTAAGTGCAATTACCTGCCTAAAACAAATATGAAACATGTAAATCACAAAGTATCAGATTTCTTTAGCAAACTCTAATACTTTCGTAGGCCAACAAATCAATTTAAATAAGAAAAAAATAATGTGCTTAAAGGCAGATGGTTGCAAATAATAACAACTTCCATTTTTGGCTGTCAATGAAAGCATATGTTCCTTTGGTGACTTTTTTCCCTTCAGGCGTCCAATTTTCACAGAATTCTTAGTATCCCAGGAGAAATGACAAAGCCAGGTTTTAATACCATCACACATTATGAGTAAATATGTTGCTATTTTTATTCATGATTTAAGCTTTATGTTTTAATATCACATCCTACTGAATTTGTTTTATAAGAAATTGATTAACTGTGCGAAAGACTGACCCAGCCAGGATACCAAGTGCATCAATAAACCGGGCACGCTTATTGCGGCTCTTTTGTTAGAGGTTTTTATTTCACTTTTTTTCATAACAGTAGCTGTTCCTCTTTACTTAGAGCAATGCCTAGCAGAGTTCCCTTACAAAAAGTTCCAGAAGAGTGTCCTCCATTAATAATTCCATCACGGTGTCCATATTAATATTGCCCCCATACAACCTCTAGCAAAAATTATGGCTTCAAGAACATAGGTCATTTCACAAAAGTGTATGACATCTATTTTTTTTTAATACCATGATACAGAGCTAATGTTAATATATGGGGATATTGACCCCTTAACGACGAAGGACGTAAATGTACATCCTGGTGATGCGGTACTTAACGCACCAGGACGTACATTTACGTCCTAAGCATAACCGCGGGCATCGGAGTGATGCTCGGATCATGCGCGGCAGGTCCCGGCTGCTGATCACAGCCAGGGACTAGTCGTAATGGTGGACATCCGCGATCCCGCGGATGTCCGCCATTAACCCCTCAGATGCCATGATCAATACCGATCACGGCATCTGCAGAATAGTGGTCACTTAATTGGATGATCGGATCGCCTGCAGCGCTGCCGCGGCGATTCGATCATCCAGCACGGCAGCCGGAGGTCCCCTTACCTGCCTCCGCTGTCTCCCGGGAGTCTTCTGCTCTGATCTGCCTTCCCGCAGCCCAGAGCAGAAGATGACCGATAACCCTGATCAGTGCTATGTCCTATACATAGCACTGAACAGGATTAGCAATCAAGTGATTGCTTTAACCTCCCTGGCGGTATGATTCTTTCTGTAAATTTGTACCAAAAGCGGTACAATTTTTTGCACTGAATCTCACATCTCCCCCCCGCCCATTTCACATCTCCCCCATCACATTCCCCCTCCCTTGTCACATTCCCCCTCTCCCTTGTCACATCCCCCGGTCACATTCTCCCCCCTTCTTGTCATATTCTTCCCCCCTTGTCACATTCTTCCCCCCTTGTCACATTCTCCCCCTTCATGTTACATTCCCCTCCTTGTCACATTCCCCCCCTTGTCACATTCCCCCCCCTTGTCACATTCTCCCCCTTCATGTTACATTCCCCTCCCCCTGTCAAATCCCCCCCTTCATGTCACATTCCCCCTCCCCTGTCACATTCCCCCCTCTTGTCACATTCCCCCCCCCTTGTCACATCCCCCCCCCTTGTCACATCCCCCCCCCCCTTGTCACATCCCCCCTTCATGTCACATTCCCCCTCCCCTGTCACATTCCCCCCTCTTGTCACATTCCCCCCCCCCTGTCACATTCCCCCCTGTCACATTTACCCCCCCCTTGTCACATCCCCCCCTCTGTCACATTCTCCCCTTTGTCACATTCTTCCTATCCCCCCCTTGTCACCTTGTCCTGCAGCAGAATACACTAGGTTTGCCGGGCAGATTTCAAACCTGGTGTATTTGCTGCAGAACAAGCCCTTTCCCCTTCAGCCAATCACAGGCTTTACACCACTGCGGCCTGTGATTGGCTGAAAAGTGAAAGGTCCTGTAAGATGAATAGAGCAGGGACCAGAGCGCACGGAGGGGAACGACATCTTCAGGGACCGGGACTAGGTGAGCAAAAGTTTTTTTTTACTTTACTACTTTTTTCCTTTTACATTTAGCTCAGTGTTTTTCTGACAGGGTACCTCCAGCTGTTGTGAAACTACTACTCCCAGCATGCCCGGACAGCCTTTAGCTGTTCGGGCATGCTGAGAGTTGTAGTTTTGCAACAGCTGGAGGCCCCCTGATAGGGAAACACTGACTTTTAGTATTTTTCTTTACCTGCTCTGGCCGGCCCCCGCAACGGGAGCCGACCAGAGCAGATAATCGCAAGTTTTCCCGGGGGCCGCATCGCTATATCGCATTGCTTTTGCTATATATCGTGCAGCCCGGCCGGGAACTCTGTAATTCTACCCCGAGCGTGACTCGGGGTTACCGATCCTGGCAGGGAAAATTAACCCCGAGTCACGCTCGGGAATACCGCTCAGGAAGTTAAATAGTCCCCTATGGGGACTATTAAAGTGTAAAAATAAAAGTAAAAAAAGTAAAAAAAATTAAGTAAAAAAATGTGAAAAACCCCTCCCCCAATAAAAACGTAAATTGACCCATTTTCCCTATTTCACCCGCAAAAAGTGTTAAAAAAATATTTTAGATACATATTTGGTATCGCCGCGTGCATAAATATCTGAACTATTAAAATAAAATGTTAATGACACCGTACGGTGAACATCGTGAATGTAAAAAAAAAAAGTCCAAAATAGCTGCTTTTTTATAACATTTTATTCCCCCCAAAAATTGATAAAAAATGTGTTAAAAGTTTTATATAAGCAAATATGGTATCAATAAAAAGTAAAGATCACGGCGCAAAACATTAGCCCTCACACTGCCGCTTATACGGAAAAATTAAAAAGTTATAGGTCTTCAAAATAGGGGGATCTTAAACGTACTAATTTGGTTAAAAAGTTTGTGATTTTTTTTAAGCACAACAGTAATAGAAAAGTATGTTATCATGGGTATAATTTTAATCATATTGACCCAAAGAATAAAGAACACATGTCACTTTTACCATAAATTGTACGGCGTGAAAACGAAACCTTCCAAAATTAGCAAAATTGCGGTTTTCTTTTTAATTTCCCCACGCAATTAGTATTTTTTTGGTTCTGCCATACATTTTATGGTAAAGTGAGTGATGGCATTACAACGGACACCTGGTTGCGCAAAAAACAAGCCCTCATACTAGTCTGTGGATGAAAATATAAAAGAGTTATGATTTTTTGAAGGTGAGGAGGAAAAAATGAAAACGTAAAAATAAAATTTTCTGCGTCCTTAAGGCCAAAATGGGCTCCGTCCTCAAGGGGTTAACATAGGTGTATGAAATATGAATATTTTATTATTTAACATTATTTATCCAATGATAAGTGCCATATCATACCATACTATAGCTGGAAAAATAACAATTCCAGATTTGCTCTTTGTGGTCACAAGGATTCCCCAAAAAACAAGCAATAAAAAAAATATGAAAAGTCCCATCTATCTTCTCAGAATATTACCAGTTAGCAAAACAATAAAAATAGCATTCATACAGCTCTGTAAATGTCAGTTTTGCTACACAGATACTTTTTCACATATATTGCTTAAAGGGGTACTCCACTGCCCTGTGTCGGAAGCTCCGCTCCCCAGCGTCCGGAAGTTTATTGTTCTGGATGCTGTGTGCGGGCTTCCGTGTTCAGGGCTGCCCCTCGTGACGTCACGCCCGCCCCCTTCGTGACGTAACGCCGGCCCCCTCAACGAAAATCTATGGGAAGCGGGCGTGACGTCACGAGGGGCGGCCCTGAACATGGAAGCCCGCACACAGCGTTCGGAACAATAAACTTCCGGATGCTGAGGAGCGGAGCTTCCGACACAGGGCAGCGGAGTACCCCTTTAAATCAATAGAACTAAAGAAGGTAAAAAGCTTTGCAATAGATAAGAAAGAAACGTTTCTTTTTTCCCTTATCAAGCTCCTTTCCTACTCCTCTCTCTGCCCCCAAATCCAATCTTCACTGTTAAAAAAAAAAAACCCTGCTCAAGTCCATCTCCAGATAAATCAGCTGCTAAAGTATCAAGTTACAGCTGCCTATAGATATCTATGGAGAGGGAAGTGTGGAGATGGAGGAGTGGCTCGAGAGAGACAGAGGGAGGGTGAGGGAAACACAAAGACAATCTAAAAGGGGCTATATCTCATCCCAGTCATGGAATCATAGCTTACACTGCTTCATACTTCTATAATGTTCTCTATGCTGCTTCAGAGGATGTTTTATAGAGATATACTGGAACAGATTTCCCTCTTCTGTGTGTGTGCAATGTATGCCGTTAATTAAAACATTTTATTTTCCTTTGAGGTATGAGCGAAGAACTCTGAATGTTGTGTCATATTTGTGATTTTTGCACTTGCAAATTATGTTTTTATGCTGCCAATAAATTTGTCCTGTCAAGATTTGTTTCTTTTCCTTAATCAAAAAGGTATCAATCAACTTGTTTAATTTATTTTGATTATTATTTCAATTAAAGGGGTTGTCCCACCTCACTATTCCAGTTTTCTTGCCAGATGCTGCCTGTCTGTGGCTGTAGGAGGTGGTTAAGAAACATGAATGCTGTTTTTCTGAAACCAACCCTCACCTGTAAATAAGTTGTCTGGTATTGAAGCTGTACTAAAGTCAATGGAGCTGAGCTATTGCATCATATACAGTCATGGCCGTAAATGTTGGCACCCCAAAATATTTCAAGAAAATGAAGTATTTCTCACAGAAAAGGATTGCAGTAACACATGTTTTGCTATACACATGTTTATTTCCCTTTGTGTGTAAATTTGGAACTAAACCAAAAAAGGGAGAAAAAAAGCTAATTGGACATAATGTCACACCAAACTCCAAAAATGGTCTGGACAAAATTATTGCCACCCTTAACTGAACATTTGGTTGCACACCCTTTGGAAAAATTAACTAAAATCAGTCGCTTCCTATAACCATCAATAAGCTTCTTATACCTCTCAGCCGGAATGTTGGACCACTCTTCCTTTGCAAACTGTTCCAGGTCTCTCTTATTCGTAGGGCGCCTTTTCCCATCAGGAATTTTAAGATCTCTCCTAGGGATGAGCAAATCGAATCTGACGAATCCGAATTTGTTACTAATTTCAGGAAAATATTTATTCATAACGAATGCGAATATCGCCATGATTCGATCGCGCAAATTGCTTAATTAAACTCCATTTAGTGCAGTCCAGGCTCCAGGGCATCTAAAATGGTGGATCCACATGTGAGGACATGGGGCAAGGAATCCTGGGAAGACAAGAACAAGGGTTGGCGGGATGACCCTGAATCACATGCAGCATGCAGCCTATCAGCAGCCAGCGAAAGAAGCAGAGATCCCGACACCAACGGCTTGGATGCAAATCAAAGATTTATTTGTAATGTAGCATATTAAACACTATGTGTGTTCAATATGCTACATTACAAATAAATCTTTGATTTGTATCCAAGCCGTTGGTGCCGGGATCTTTGCTTCTTTCATTGGATTTTATATGATCCTCGGCACGACGCACTATATCCTAGTGCCATCCTCCTCTACACAACTATCAGCAGCCAGCCACCCCTGTGATGTCACAACCCCATATTTTCGGCAGCCATCTTGCGGCCACTCACATTAGCATTCTATTGTAGAGAGAGAGGGACAGAGAGCAGTGTCTTGCACAGAAAAGCTTTTTTACAGCAGCAATTCTCCTCAAGCCCAAATCCAGCCTAGAAGCACTGATAGAGAAGGGAGAGAGATTGAGAGAGAAAGTGCAATTGCGGGTGTATTCCAGCAGTGATCCACCTTAAATCCTAATCCAGCCTGGAAGTACAGATAGGGAAGGGAGAGAGATTAAGAGAGAAAGTACAATTTTGGGTGTATTACAGCAGTGATTCAACTCAAGCCCAAATCCAGCCTAGAAGCACTGATGGGGAAGGGAGTGAGATTGAGAGAGAAAGTGCAATTGTGGGGGAAGTACACAGTTACTGTGTGCTGCAGCACTGGTGTGTACCACTGAAAACCTAATAGTAACCAGCCAGTTTGGTTGAGCAGAGCACTAAAAGCGTATTGTCCTCTATTACATGTAACCTGTGCGTACATCTAAGTGGTGCACCATTTTGTTCCTGTTAAAGTCTCAAGGGCCTAGTTACTGTGAAAGGCTAGCCAAAAGTACACACCTGCTGATGTAGACAAATACTGCTTAAAGCGCACTGAAGCACATTGTACTCCCCTCATAAGTGCATACCACATACGTACATTTACATGGTGTACTATTTTGTTAATGTTAAATTCTCAAGGGCCTATTTACTGTGAAAGGCCAGGCAAAAGTACACACCTGCTAGTGTTGCAAACAAATACTGTTTTAAGCTTACTGGAGCAAATTGTACTCCCCTCATAAGTGCATACGTATATACGCACTAAGTATGTCAGGCAGTGAAGTGCCACGACGTGCACAGAGGAGTGGCAGAAGTCTAAATTCATTAGGCAGATTGGCAAGTTGAAGCAGATGTCACAGCGAGAGGCCTGAGCTCCCGGTATCAGCTGGCGGTCGTGTCTTGACCAGCAACCCATATGCCATCATCAATTGGTTAACACGGTTGTCCACTTCATCACAAGTGACATCTGACACCCCCAGTCAACAGCCGGTGGGTCCCTGTCCTCCCTTTGCCTCTGTCCTATGCTGTTCCCTCTCCCCCAGAAGTATCTTATGCTGTGGGTTCAGCTCCACTATTTAGTGAGGACGATCTACTAGAGGACAGTCAGCTGCTACTACCCCTCCAAGAAGTGAAGGAGACATCTGCTGCTTCCTCCGCTAGGCGGGCAAGTAGTGGTCAGGAGAGTGGCGTCGGAGGTGGTGTTGCGAGCGTTCAAACTCCTGAAGAAGACACCGTTGAGGAACCTGAGGAGGACATCAGTGAGGTGCAGACAAAACTCGATGATGATGAAGCCGATCGCACTTGGAAGCCGGTGCAGAAGGGGCTTCATTATCATCAGGAGAAGAGGGTTGCAGGTTGCCCGTGAGGCAGCAGCTGTGCCAGCAAGGTGGTAGCATGCTTGGCAGTCAGCATGAAGGCAGAAGTGGAAAGTCTGGAGTCAAACGTTCCCAGGGTAAACCACCTGCTTAGCGGCAGCCTACCTTCCCAGAAGGTAGTGGAACAGGGGTTCCTGGAGTCGAAGGCAGTAGCAGTCAATCAGTGCAGACTGTTGGTGGGAAAATCAGCTTTTCGGCGGTGTGGTTAACATGGCCACATGCAAGATGTGTCTGCAGAAGGTGAAGCATGGCCAGGGTCCAAGTGTTGGCACCATGGCCCTGAGTCAAGATATGCAGGGTCATTATAAAGCGGCCTTGGAGATCCGTGGCTCCGATCTGGTGGTACAGCCTGCTGCGTCACCTAGTGGCATGCCACTCCCTGTTTCATGTTTTAGCCAGCGAAGGCTCCACCACCTCAGCCGAAAGGAGCTGTGTGTCATACCCATCTTCTGTTGCTCCTGCTCCTCCTACTTTGAGTCAGTCATTCCGCCAGCAATCCATAGGTGAAGCCATGTCCAAGAGCCAACAGTATGCACCCACTCATCCAATAATGCAGAAGCTGAATGTGCTACTTTCCAAGTTGCTGGTGCTGCAGTTCCTCCCTTTTCAAGTGGTGGACTCTGCACCTTTCCGAGAACTGATGGCTTGTGCCCAGCCGAGGTGGAGAGTCCCAAGCCGTCATTCCTTTGAGAAGAAAGTAGAACCAGTCCTGCACAATTTTGTGGAACAGAAGCTGGGCCAGTCCTGGAGCCTGTCGGTGTGTACCAAAGTGCATGGCAGCGCCGACGTGTGGAGCTGTAACTACGGTCAGGGACAATACATGTCTTTTACGGCCCACTGGGTGAATGTGGTTCCATAACAGCCACAACAGCAACTTGGACGGTCACACCTCTTCTGCCTACACGCTCTCAGGCCGATGGACCTGTGACACAGTGTGACTCTGCCTCCTCATCCTTCACAGTGTCCTCAGCCTCCACTGCACGGACAAGTCTCAGTGCCCCTTCAGCATACCACGTGTGCAGAGCACGGCAGTGCCACGCTATTCTTCACATGGTTTGCCTTGGCGAACGGAGTCACACAGGGAAGGAACTGCTAAAAGTCATTCATCAAGAAATCAAATCATGGCTTACTCCACTAAAACTGGAAATGGGAACCGTGGTGACTGACAATGCACACCCTCCTTGAATGCAGCGTCAGACCGGCTTCTCCCAACATAGTCTGATTTGCGACGTTTCCACACATTGGAATTTCACCTTCCGAATGTTAGACCGACTATACAAACAGAGAAAAGCCATCACCGATTTATTGATGATCCAGGCAGATAGAGGAACTCCCCTGTATAACTTTAATGTCAACCATTGGCAGCTCATACGTGACACCTGCCGTTTGCCCAGTCCCTTTGAGGAAGCCAACTTATTAGTCAGTCGCCAGGATTCCGGGATGAACAACGTCATTCTCCTGCTTCATCTACTACAACATGTGTTGGAAACAATGGCTGGTCAGGGCACTGGAGATGTGGTGCCTACATCTCACGGCCACATGATCCCTATGGGGGCTGAACTGGAGGAGGAGGAGGGGGAGGGACACAGTGGCGCACAGTTTAGGTTTTGCCAAATGGGCAGTTTTTCTAGTCATTTGACAGGAGAGGAGGAGCAGGAGCAGCCAGAGGAGCTAGAGGGTTATGAGGAAGGCGAGACAGAGAACCCAGACCCACTATGGCAGTATGCAGGGGGGATGGAGGCAGGGAGTACCTCCGAGTCACTTGCACAAATGGCACAATGCATGCTCACTTCCTTGCTTAGTGAAAACCGAATTGTCAACATTCGGCAGCGGGATGACTTCTGGCTCTCTGCCTTATTGGAGCCTGGCTACCAACACAAAATGGGGGCCTTTTTTCAACCCACTGAGAGGGAGGAAAAACTGACCTACTACAGAGACATCCTAACTAGTCAGTTGGCCCATGCCTATCTGTTCCATCGTCCATCCTCTCGCAGGTCTGACTCAGGGGGCCCTCTACACTCACCTTCCACTGCCATGGATGCTGGGGAGGGGTGGGGTAGCAGGAGCTGTACCAGCTCCATCAGCAGCAGCCTGAGTCTACAGTTGCTGATGAGTAGCTTTCTTCACCCGCATAGTGAAGAAACTCATCAGCAGCAGGTAGACCTGGAGCAGGACCTAATCCAGCAGGTGGTGGCATACCTTGACATGACCATGCCAACACACCTTGAAGATCTGCTGGACTTCTGGGCAGCCAAAGTTGATTTGTGGCCGCAACTAGCAGAGTTTGCCCTGGAAAAGCTGTCCTGCCAGTCCAGTAGTGTGCCATCAGAGGGCCATCAGAGGGCCATAGTAACCCCAAGGAGAACTCGTCTGTCCATGAAAAATGTGGAAAGACTGACCTTTATGAAGTTGAATCAGGCATGGATCAGCCAGAATTTCCAACCACCAATGCCTGATGCATGAGTAGATTGACCATGGTGCCACACCAACACTTCACAAATATGGACAGTGCAAAACAAATTTAACCCCTTAAGGACTCAGCGTTTTTCCGTTTTTGCACTTTCGTTTTTTCCTCCTTACCTTTTAAAAATCATAACCCTCTCAATTTTCAACCTAAAAATCCATATTATGGCTTATTTTTTGCGTCACCAATTCTACTTTCCAGTGACATTAGTCATTTTAGCCAAAAATTCACGGCGAAACGACAAAAAAAATAATTGTGCGACAAAATCGGAGAAAAAACGCCATTTTGTACCTTTTGTTGGCTTCCGTTTCTACGCAGTGTATATTTCGGTAAAAATGACACCTTACCATTATTCTGTAGGTCCATACGGTTAAAATGATACCCTACTTATATAGGTTTGATTTTGTAGTACTTCTGGAAAAAATCATAACTACATGCAGGAAAATTTATGTTTAAAAATGTCATTTTCTGACACCTATAACTTTTTATCTTTCCACGTACAGGGTGGGATGAGGGCTCATTTTTTGCGCCGTGATCTGAAGTTTTCAACGGTACGATTTTTGTTTTGATCGGACTTTTTGATCACTTTTTATTAATTTTTTAGTGGTATAAAAAGTGACCAAAATACGCTTTTTTGGACTTTGAAATTTTTTGGCACGTACGCCATTGACCGTGCGGTTTAATTAATGATATATTTTTATAGTTTGGACATTTACGCACGCGGCGATACCACATATGTTTATTTATTTTTTTATTTACACTGTTTTATTTTTTTAATGGGAAAAAGGGGGTGATACAAACTTTTATTAGGGAAGGGGTTAAATGACCTTTATTAACACTTTTTTTTTTGCTGTGTTATAGGTCCCATAGGGACCTATAACACTGCACACACTGATCTCCTATGCTGATCACTGGCGTGTATTAACACGCCTGTGATCAGTGTTATCAGCGCTTGACTGCTCCTGCCTGGATATCAGGCACGGAGCAGTCATTCGTCGATCGGACACCGCGGAGGCAGGTAAGGGCCCTCCCGGTGTCCTGTAAGCTGTTCAGGATGCCGAGATTTCACCGCGGCGGTCCCGAACAGCCTGACTGACTAGCCGGGATACTTTCGCTTTAGAAGCTGACCGCTGACCGCCGCTTCTAAAGGGTTAATACCGCACATTGCCGCGATTCGCGATGTGTGGCATTAGCCGCGGGTCCCGGCTGTTGATGAGCACCAGGACCGACGCGATGTGATGGTGGTGTAGGTGGCACATGGTGTTTTTTGCACACCTTTCCTTTTGTTTGATTTAAAAAAACAAATTCGGAACATATATTTTATCCTAAGAATATTATTAAAAGTTAAGTTTTACGTAATGCATATCCTCGATACTTACCTGTGCACACTAACACTTTTACAAAAGAGACCGTTTTCTTCTGCCTACCTGCCTTGGCTACTATTCTGATCCTGCAACCTGCCTGGTGCCAAATTCTCCCTTTTTCACCCACATTCGTCACCAGGTACTGGTATTGCCACCCACCGCCCCACTATGTCACCGGGTCCCTTTCAGGACTCCTGATGCTGCTGATGCCACCTCGTCGCTGTCTCATTCTGCCACCATATGTTCTCCTCATGCTGATGCCAGCTCCAGGCTGTCTCATAATGCCACCTTATATTTTCCTCATGCTGATGCCAGCTCCAGGCTGTCTCATTCTGCCACCTTACATTCTCCTCATGCTGCTGCCAGATCCAGGCTGTCTCATACTGCCACCATATGTTCTCATCATGCTGCTGCCACCTCCAGGCTGTGTCATTCAGCCACTATATGGTCTCCTCATGCTGCTGCGACCTCCAGGATGTCTCATACTGCCACCATATGTTCTCCTCATGCTGATGGCACCTTCAGGCTCTCTCATACTGCCATTATATGTTCTCCTCATGCTAATGCCAGCTCCAGGCTGTCTCATACTGCCACTATATGTTCTCCTCATAATGATGCCAGCTTCAGGCTATCTCATACTGCCATCATATGTTCTCCTCATGCTGATGCCACCTCCAGGCTATCTCATACTGCAACCATGTGTTCTCCTCTTGCTTATGCCATCTCCAAGTTGTCTCATACTGCCACCATATGTTCTCCTCATGCTAATGCTACCTCCAGGCTGTCTCATTCTGTAACTATATGGTCTCCTCTTGCTGCTGCTACCTCCAGGCTGTCTCATTATGTAACTATATGGTCTCCTCATGCTTCCGCTATCTCCAGGCTGTGCCATTCAGACACTATTTGGTCTCCTCATGCTGCTGCAAACTCCAGGCTGTGTCATTCAGCCACTATTTGGTCTCCTCATGCTTCCGCCAACTCCAGGCTGTGTCATTCAGCCACTATATGGTCTTCTCATGCTGCCGCCAACTCCAGGCTGTGTCATTCAGCCACCATATGGTCTCCTCATGCTGCCGCAAACTACTGGCTGTGTAATTCAGCCACTATATGGTCTCCTCATGCTGCTGCCAACTCGGGCTATGCCATTCAGCCAGTATATGATCTCGTCAGGCTTCTGCCACCTCCAGGCTGTGTCTTTCAGCCACTCTATGGTCTCCTCATGCTGCCACCACCTCCATGCTGTGTTATTCAACCACTATATGGTTTCCTCATGCTGCCGCCACCTCCAAGCTGTGTCATTCAGGCACTATATGGTCTTCTCATTAGTGATGAGCGGCATATGCCATATTCAAATTCTCGATATTTCGCGAATATGAGGACGAATATTCGTCCCATATTCATGAAATTCGAATATTTGTTATATTAGTGAAGTTTTTTTGAATTGCGAAATTTCGCTATTGCGCATGCGAAATTAATATCGAAATGTTGCTTGTCTGCGCATGCGCGCTATAACATCATGCGAGGGACGTTGCTAAGCTCTGACAACTGTGCTTGCAGAACTCTCATTGGCTCACAGGCATAAGTAGGGCAGAATTTCCATGAATATTCGTATTGCGAATATTCGTAATGCGAATATTCGCATGCATAAACCTTTCGCCTCACAGTCTCATCCCTGGGTCTTTAATGAAATGATACAAGCATTGCATTTATCAGTCGAAGGAGATCCCTACAATGTGCTCAGTTTTTAAAACAATTTGAAAACAAGACAAATATTCGTAATAGCAAATTTTAATCGCGAAATTCGTAATATTCGCGAATTCACGAATATGCAATATTCGCAAGGAATATTCAAATTGCGAATATTTGTGAGCAACACTACATCTCATGCTGCCACACCTCCACACTGTGTCATCCAGCCACTATATGGTCTCCTCATACTGATGCCACCTTCAGGCTCTGTCATTGTGCCGCTCTGCGACAGTGATTCTAATAGCGACGCCTCTAATCTGCATGTTATACTGAATAACAGTATTATTTGATTAACCCAGCACACACCCTATGCATGTTACAGCGAGGCAAAGTGTTATACATCCCTATTAGGCTCTCTGTTGGCCAGAAATAGCTGTGAATAAATTCGTAACAAACCAAATTTTTTCGGAAAATTTAGCCAATTGGCCGAATCTAATTTTTTTTAAATTTGCTCATCTCTAATCTCTCCACAGGTGTTCAATGGGATTTAGATCTGGACTTATTGCTGGCCACTTCAGAACTCTCCAGCGCTTTGTTGCCATCCATTTCTGGGTGCTTTTTGACTCATGTTTGGGCTCATTGTCCTGCTGGAAGACCCAAAATCTCGGACGCAAACCCAGCTTTCTGACACTGGGCTTACAGTCCGACTAAAAATCCGTTGGTAATCCTCAGATTTCATGATGCCTTGCACACATTCAAGGCACCTAGTGCCAGAGGAAGCAAAGCAACCCCAAAACATCATTGAACTTCCACCATATTTCACTGTAGGTACTGTGTTCTTTTATTTGTAGGCCTCATTTCGCTTTCGGTAAGCAGTACAATGATGTGCTTTACCAAAAAGCTCTATCTTTGTCTCATCTGTCCACAAGATGTTTTCCCAGAAGGATTTTGGCTTACTCACGTTTATTTTGGCAAAATGTAGTCTTGCTTTTATATGTCTCTGTGTCAGCAGTGGGGTCCTCCTGGGTCTCAGGGTTGCCTTTCATTTCATTTAAATGTCGACGGATAGTTTGTGTTGACACTGATGCTCCCTGAGCCTGCAGGATAGCTTTAATATCTTTGGAACTTGTTTGGGGCTGCTTATCCACCATCTGGACTATCCTGTGTTGACACCTTTCATCAATTTTCTCTTCTGTCCACGCCCAGAGAGATTAGCTACAGTGCCATAGGTTGCAAACTTCTTGAAAATCTGGCACACTAGGGAAAAATGCAAATCTAGATCTCTGGACATGGACTTGTAACCTTGAAATTGTTGATATTTTTCCACAATTTTGGTTCTCAAGTCCTCAGACAGTTCTCTTCTCCTTTCTCTGTTGTCCATGTTTAGTGTGACACACACAGACAAACAATGCAAAGGGAATAGACATGTGTATATCAAAACATGTGTTACTGCAATCCTTTTCTGTGAGAAATACTTCATTTTCTTGTAAAATTTCAGGAGTGCCAACTTTTACGGCCATGACTGTACAACATGTGATTCAGATATTGGATAAAAACAGACATGTTCTTCTAATTCGGGCCAATTAATACTTTACAACCAATCTATAACTGTTAAAAACAGAACAAAAACAGTGGGGGAGATTTATCAAAACCTGTCTAGAGGAAAAGTTGACCAGTTGTCCCTTAGCAACTAATCAGATTACTTCTTTCATTTTTAAAAAGGCCTCTGAAAAATTAAAGAAGGGATCTGATTGATTGATATGGACAACTAGTTAACTTTTCCTCTGCACAGGTTTTGATAAATCTCCCCAATTATACTTTTCAACATACTTCTAAATATAATTAATAAAACTCATAAAGCTCTTTCAGTTTTTCGGTCCAGGTCCTTACTGTCTGTGACTACAGGAGTTGGTAGGAAGTGGCAGAAAAAGGCAAGGCTGCATAGTTACTTAGTTTGCATAACTCCCATTGACTATAATAGGAGTTATACAAATGGCTTAGCTCTGCCAGCTAAGCGCTTCCCTGCATTCTAAAATTGTGATCGCTATTGATATTGCCATTTAAGGTGTTAAATGACTGACACCAGCTCGATTGCTGATGTTGATCATTGATGGTGAGTGCCCCTATTTCTAGAGCTTGTGAGCATGGTGTAAAAATGTATGTTATAAGTAATTAAAAGGGTTAAAGGGGTACTCCGGTGCGGATAGGGGATAAGATGCCTGATCGCGGGAGTCCCGCAACTGGGGACGCCCGGGATCATGCACGGGGCACCCCGTTTGTAATCAGTCCCCGGAGCGTGTTCGCTATCACACCCCCTCCCGTAGGCTTGCATTGAGGGGCGAAGTGTGACGTCACACAGGGGCGGAGGCAAGACGCTCCGGGTCTGATTACAAACGGGGTGCCGCGTGCATGATCCCGGGCGTCCCCAGCTGTGGGACTCCCGCGATCAGGCATCTTATCCCCTATCCTTTGGATAGGGGATAAGATGTGTAAGCACCGGAGTACTCCTTTAATATGCATATAATACATAAAAATTTACTCTGTATTTGTATGTACATACATACTAATACAGAGTGACAAGGAGAGGTATGGTCCTGCACATGCATGACTAGGCACTGTTCACACCATGGATGAGTAGACAGCTGCGTTTTGAACCGCACCTGAAGCGCAAACACTAGTAGTGCTTAGTATGAAGTAGTTATGCAATCCAATGGCCAAATAGATTACACCAAAAGGATATTATTTATTCAAATTCTGCGGTGCATATATACAAGGGCAGGTAGAAGTGAGAGGGCAGGGGTGTCTGTATGTACAGCAGAATTGGAATAAAGAAGATCCTTTTGGTGAGTGCCGTCTCTGTCATCTATTGTCTCATTGGATTGCATAACTACTTCATACTGAGCCCCACTAGTGTAATCTATTGTCTAAATGGAATACATACACCTACACAAATACATACACCTACAAAGACAGTGAGGTTATTGTCATTCATAGTAATTATACCAGTTTTTTACTATCTTTTATAAAAAAAAAATTCAGTATTTTATACAGCATTTATCTTTAAGGTTTCTTTCTGTGACCAGATGTTACTTCATACTATACATGCATATACCTTTGTGGTCATATGGGGGAGGATGGTGTTAAGCAATCTCCATACACGGCAGGTGTAAGCTGTTATCTGCAACTAAAACCTGTTTTTGTCATTTGGTCAGGTTCTAAAAGACAGCTTTAAAGGGGTACTCCACCCCTAGACATCTTATCCCCTATCCAAAGGATAGGGGATAAGATGTCTGATCGCGGGGGTACCGCCGTGATGTCACGATCTTCCATCCCCGTGGTTGGGAGCCAGACCCTCCAGCGCTTCCGGAGCAGTAACAGGTGGGTGCTGCATGCTATATTGCAGGGAATAAGATGTCTAGGGGTGGAGTACCCCTTTAATAAGTTTTCTGCCTTTTGAATTACAATGAAGTAAGCAGGCCTTTTTTTTTCAATTTGGAGATAGACAGACATGTGTTGCTTTTTCAGGCAACTAATATCTAGGCTACACTTTACCGCAAGCAAGCAGTCAGCAACCTTTTCAGGTGGGACAACTTCCATCTTCCCATTGTTGTTAGAAAATAATTCGTAAGGGACCAATCTTGTTACTTCTCAGAAGTTCACTGAATTTTGTATGCAAATTTTTGTTTCCATACTTTCAAAATGGAGGATATCCTTAAAGGGGTACTCTGCCCCTAAACTTTTTATCCCCTTTTCAAAGGGGTTAATACATAGCCATCATGTCCCCTACCATAGACATGAACAGAGGGGGCATGGAAGCGGAACGGAGTGCGCCCCATGCACTGGATTACTGGAGGGCTGGATGGCACCCCAGTAATCCGGTGTATGGAGTGCACTCCCCTCCATGCCGGATAACTGGCGACCACAGCAGCCACACCGCGTTCAGAACACCACAGCAGATTGAACCTTCATTTACCACTAAGCTTCATTTTAATTATGCTCTCTTGCCCTATCCATCTAAACTTCGGGCGCAGATTCCGAGGATGACCGGCATCAACTGAATCAGTCAACGATTGGACAGCATGGACATTGCCGGTCTTCATAGACATCAAAGCATTTTGCTTGGAATTCTGATGAAAGAATGGAAATGTATTTTCTTTCGGCAGATAAGTATCAGTGGCGGAAAGCTCCGCCTCTAAAATGCCTATGACATGCTCTGTGCAGCAGAATCCCTTTGACAGCAAATTCAAAGTGGAATTTCACATTCCCATAGTGTGCATGGGCCCTTAGAGTATTGGGGGTGATATCACAATTCTTATATGTGCTATGTTACTTAGAGTTATGATGATAATATTACATAAGGCACCAATATTGCTACATCTGGTATGGGGCATATCTATTTTCAGGGGCAGAAGCAGCAGCAGAGGTATAATGAATTTATTTTTTTGATAACCATTTTGGAAAGTTGCTTTTAAAGCAGTAACCTAAATGGTAGGCACAAGGCATGCTTTGAGGTTTTGGCCGAGTCATGGGAGTCATGGGGGTGCACCTAAATCCTTTTCTTTAGTTATTTCCTGCCACCGTTATCCTGTTTAATGCATTTTTTGACCCACATGATAAAATTCGTTAAGATTCGAGGTTCCACACTAAGACACCCAAACCCATAAATGATAAAAATGTTATTCTCCTTCCATAATAGAATGTACACTTGGGGGTGTTTTAGTAAAGATGTATTTAGAAGGTATAACAAATGTTACCTTTTAGATGGCGGTCTTTTGAGTATAATTTATTCCTTGACTCCCATAATTTGGCATCCGCTCCTTTGTTTGACAGCAGATAAGCCATTGCAAACCTGCATCAAAAACGACAGTAGCAGTTTACCAAAACAATACTACACATGACATACTTTTTTTTGCCCCTTTTAAAGAAATGTTGTTAACAATTCTAAATGCGTACGCTCAGAAAGACAGGAGTTGAAATAGCTACATTATGCATCCATTATCTTTAATACCACAGACAAAGTAGGAGCAAATGTAGCAGCAGTGTATGAATATTGCATGCTGGGAAGTATAACACATTTCTTCTGTAAAATTTTTTTGCGATAAAGCCCAAGATTCACTGAGATTTAAAGGACACATCTAGAAACCAATGATAATGTGTTGATTCCTCTGAAGTGTTATAGAGGTGTGACAAGCAATGCATCTATTTTATCTATATATTTATTTCTATACATTTTCTACACTTTTTCTTTTATATAATATACTTTTACCTTTTTTTCAAGTTGGCAATAACTAGATTCTGAAAGAAGCTTGAGTTACCTGCAAGCAGTAAATTGAGGTTTCAATGACTTCCTGGGGGAGGGGATTACATCAAGTGAAGAATTGGATGTGTATTACTTTCCTGCCTATATACCACTGACGCTGTCAATCACTTTAGGCTGGATACACTAAATGCAAAAAAGCGTAGGCGACTCATGTAGGAAATATTGTATAATCATGTGTTCAGTTAGTTTTACAATAGGCTTTATTCACATGGCTATAGCTATATTGGAGCAGAGGGTGGTCCCTGGTGTCTGAGAAGGTCCAAAGACTACTTTCTTGCTATTACTTAAAGCCTAAAACACTGCAGCCAGATATTTCTTATTAGTCTATGGGAAACACTGTATCAATACTGTAATTTGGTATGTGTTTTTTTAATTTTTTTTATTTTTTTTATAACCAATTATGTTGTCATCTGCATTTTTGTCTAAAGCTGTTCTGAAGGCATTGTTCTCCATAACCTTTAAAGGACTTTATAATATGCCTTTTAAAAATGCATTACATCTTGAACATATTTTAATGCACACAAACAGCCTGTGTAAACTATTCCTAATGTTAAATGCATGAAAGCAAAAAATTGCAGGGTTCATGAATGTCCAAGTCAAAAGTTGAATCTACTGTAAATTCCACTATGGAATAGATTAATGCTGTAAAGGTGAGAGGGTTGAAGACTTCCCCATGGAGAAATGAAAAAATAAATAAATAAACACACACACACACACACACACACACACACACACATATATATATATATATATATATTAGTCAGGGAAAAATTTCCACATACACTGACCAGCCATAACTCATAACTTTAAAACCAATGATAGGTGAAATGAATATCATTGACAATCACATAACAATGACAGCTGTCGTGACAAGTGCATAGTCAGTTCTTGAAGTTGATGTGATATGAAGGGTTATAGCTTGCATGTCAAATTAGGGAATCAGTCAGATGGGCGTGAACTTAACCCCTTAAGGACCAGGCCATTTTACACCTTAGGACCGGAGCGTTTTTTGAACATCTGACCACTGTCACTTTAAACATTAATAACTCTGGAATGCTTTTACCTATCATTCTGATTGCGAGATTGTTTTTTCGTGACATATTCTACTTTATGTTATTGGTAACATTTTGTCGATACTTGCATCGTATCATAGTGAAAATTTTCAAAATTTGCTGAAAAAATGGAAAATTTTGCATTTTTCGAACTTTGAAGCTCTCTGCTTGTAAGGAAAATGGATATTCCAAATAAAAAAAAATGTATTCACAAATACAATATGTCTACTTTATGTTTGCATATAAAAGAAAAAACTTCGCACACCACTTCTCACGGTGAAGTAGATTTAGATTTTATCTCTGCATTGAATATACTTTATGTTTGCATCATAAAATTAATGAGTTTTTACTTTTGGAAGACACCAGAGGGCTTCAAAGTTCAGCAGCAATTTTCCAATTTTTCACAAAATTTTCAAACTCACTATTTTTCAGGGACCAGTTCAGGTTTGAAGTGGATTTGAAGGGTCTTAGATTAGAAATACCCCACAAATGACCCCATTATAAAAACTGCACCCCCCAAAGTATTCAAAATGACATTCAGTCAGCGTTTTAACCCTTAAGGTGTTTCACAGGAATAGCAGCAAAGTGAAGGAGAAAATTCAACATCTTCATTTTTTATACTCGCATGTTCTTGTAGACCAAATTTTTGAATTTTTACAAGGGGTAAAAAAAGAAAATGTATACTTATATTTGTAGCCCAATTTCTCTCGAGTAAGCACATACCTCATATGTCTATGTAAAGTGTTCGGCGGGCGCAGTAGAGGGCTCAGAAGTGAAGGAGCGACAAGGGAATTTTGGAGAGTACGTTTTTCTGAAATGGTTTTTGGGGGGCATGTTGCATTTAGGGAGCCCCTATGGTGCCACAACAGCAAAAAACCCTCACATGGCATACCATTTTGGAAACTAGACTCCTTGAGGAACGTAACAAGGAATAAAGTGAGCCTTAATACCCTACAGGGGTTTCACGACTTTTGCATATGTAAAAAAAAAATATTTTTTTTCACTAAAATGTGTGTTTCCCCCCAAATTTCACATTTTTGCAAGGGTTAATAGCAGAAAATACCCCCCAAAATTTGTAACCCCATCTCTTCTGAGTATGAAGGTACCCCATAAGTGGACCTGAAGTGCACTACGGGCGAACTACAATGCTCAGAAGAGAAGGAGTCATATTTGGCTTTTGGAGAGCAAATTTTGCTCGGGGGGCAAGTCGCATTTAGGAAGCCCCTATGGTGCCAGGACAGCAAAATAACCCCCACATGGCATACCATTTTGGAAACTAGACCCCTTGAGGAACGTAACAAGGTGTACAGTGAGCATTTACCCCCCACTGGTGTCTGTCAGAACTTTGGAACAGTGGGCTGTACAAAATTTTTAATTTGCACAGCCCACTCTTCCAAAGATCTGTCAGACACCTGTGGGGTGTAAATTCTCACTTCACCCCTCATTATATTCAGTGAGGGGTGTAGTTTCCAAAATGGGGTCACATGTGTTTTTTTTTTTTTTTGCGTTTGTCAAAACCGCTGTAACAATCAGCCACCCCTGTGCAAATCACCTCAAATGTACATAGCGCACTCTCCCTTCTGGGCCTTGTTGTGCGCCCCCAGAGAAGTTTGCGCCCACTTATGGGGTATCTCCGTACTCGGGAGAAATTGCATTACAAATTTTGGGGGGCTTTTTTCCCTTTTACCTCTTGTCAAAATGAAAAGTAAAGGGCAACACCAGCGTGTTAGTGTAAAAAATTTATTTTTTTACACTAACACGCTGTTGTAGACCCCAACTTCACCTTTTAATAAGTAGTTAAAGGAGAAAAATCCCCCCAAAATTTGTAACACAATTTCTCCCGAATACGGCGATACCCCATATGTGGCCCTAAACTGTTGCCTTGAAATACGACAGGGCTCCAAAGTGAGAGCGCCATTCGCATTTGAGGCCTGAATTAGGGACTTGCATAGGGGTGGACATAGGGGTATTCTACGCCAGTGATTCCCAAACAGGGTGCCTCCAGCTGTTGCAAAACTCCCAGCATGCTTGGACAGTCAACGGCTGTCCAGCAATACTGGGAGTTGTTGTTTTGCAACAGCTGGAGGCTCCATTTTGGAAACAGTGGCGTACCGGACGTTTTTCATTTTTATTGGGAGGAGAGGGGGGCTGTGTTTAGGGGTATGTGTATATGTAGTGTTTTTTACTTTTTATTTTATTATGTGTTAGTGTAGTGTAGTGTTTTTAGGGTACAGTCACACGGGCGGGGGATTACAGCGAGTTCCCGCTGCGAGTTTGAGCTGCCGCACAAAATTTGCTGCATCGCAAACTTGCAGCCTGATACTCACTGTAAGCCCCCTGCCCATGTGAATGTAACCTGTACATTCACAGGGGGGGGGACCTCCAGCTGTTACAAAACTACAACTCCCAGCATGCACAGTTTATCAGTGCATGCTGGTAGTTATAGTTTTGCAACAGCTGGAGGCACACGGTTGGGAAACACTGAGTTAGGAAACAGACAATGTTTCCCAACCAGTGTGCCTCCAGTTGTTGCAAAACCACAACTCCCAGCATTCTCAGACATGCTGGGAGTAGTAGTTCGGCAACATCTTTAGAGCCAGATGTTGCCGAACTACAACTCCCAGCATGCTGGGAGTTGTAGTTTTGCAACATCTGGAGGACTACAGTTTGCAGACCACTAATACAGTGGTTCCCAATCTGTGCCCTTCCAGATGTTGCAAAACTAGAACTCCCAGTATGCCAAAACTGTCCAGACATGCTGGGAGTTGTAGTTCTGCAACATCTGAAGGGCCAGATGTTACAGAACTACAACTCCCAGCATGCCTGGACAGTAAGGGCATGCTGAGGATGTGTAGTTTTGCAACATCTGGAAGGGCACAGTGGTCCCAAAACTGTGGACCTCCAGATGTTGCAAAACTGCAACTCCCAGCATGCCCAGACGCCAAGGGCTGTCTGGGCATGCTGGGAGTTGTAGTTTACAGGGTCCCAATACAGCAATGCATGTCGCTTTACGGCGACGTGCATTGCTGTAAAGGGCCCGACCGCGGCTGAAGATATACTCACCTGTCGCCGCCGCCGCCATCTTCCTCGCCGGGGTCTTCAGGGACGAGGTAAGTACCGGGGCCGGTCCCCAGCACTCCCCCGTCCCCCGCCGCGTCCTCCGGTCTTCCTCCCGTCCTCTCCGGACTTCAAGGGGCCGGGCAGGCCGGGAGGAAGTAACCGCCCCCCCTCCTGCGATTGGTCGGTTAGTTAACCGACGGATCGCAGGGGATCGGAGGAGGTGGCAGGCTTGCCACCTCGCTCCTAGTCTTCAGCATGGTCCTGGCTGTCTGTGACAGCCGGGATCATGCGAAATTACCGGGCGGTCGGGTCCCAGAGACCCGATCAGCCGGGTATCGCCGCAGATCGCAAGGGCGATTTCCCTTGCGATTTGCGTCGATCGCCGACATGGGGGGCCTACATGGCCCCCCTCGGCGTTTGCCCTGGATGCCTGCTGAAGGATTTCAGCAGGCATCCAGTTCCGATCTCTGCCCGGCGAGCGGCAGAGATCGGAAATACAACAGGACGTTCTCTAACATCCTTGGGCATTAAAGCCCAGGTAGTGAGGACGTTAGAGAACGTCCTATGTCCTTAACAGGTTAAAGGGGCACTGTCATTAAAATAATTTTTTTGTATATGATACTTCAGGTAAAATAGATAAGCTTTGTAATTTACTCCCTGTAAAAAAAAATATTTTTATGTCACTTTCATGGCCTTATAAATCTGGCCACTAGGGGGTCTCCCTTCTTGTCCAGATCGCATTCCGTCTGCTCAAAAGCACAGACTTGCTGGACTGGCAGGAGACCAAACTCAGGAAGTGCTGTCTGGTCATAGGCAGTGAATAGCACTGCCTGTTTCATATACAAGCAGAGAGTGAGTGCTATTCATCACCTGATCATGCCCATTATTACAAATAAGTTCACACCCATTTGACTAATTCTCTGAGTTGTCAAGCAAAATATAATCCCACATATCTCAGGGACAGAAGGGTGTATCAATACACTGTGAAATAGTATGTGATCAGGGCTTCCCAAACTATTAAACGATTATGCAACCTAATTTTTTGGTGTTGGTCACGGGTCCTCTTTAATTCAGATCCAAATCCTAAATAGATAGATAGAGTTAGAATGAATATTCTTAGGATGAAGTTTCAGTACAGGACATCCTATGTTTCAACTATCAAATTACCCTGCCGTGAATTTTAAATAAAGTAGGAATTCTCAACATAGTTTTGTTAAAATTATTCTTAATGTTTTTCCATGCTTCCTTCTTTTTTGACAAAAGCTTTTTAAATTATATATTAACGGAAAAAGTAAACAGAATAAAATGGCTCATTAAATATTAATGGAAGATGTAGTGCAATTGTCCTGTGCTGCACTTAAAACAGCCTGAATGATTGAGCTGTGAATTGCTTTCCCAAGGGTATTGAAATATTCATCACTGCTATTTAATAAATGTTCACAGCCACTCATGTTTACACTACACTGCTTGCCAGAGAGCGCTTACTACAGAAAACACTTTAATGGAAGGTGATTTTTTTCTCCACAGTGAGTCAAGTCAAATTATACAGACAGTGAGGATGTGGAGACAGGCAAATCTCTGAACTGACAAATAAGAGTCATGCATAACTTAACAGCTTCTATTGTTGCAAAAGTGCTGTGTGGTAGAAAAAAACAACATCCCACCTTAAAAAAAAAAATAAAAAAAAAATAAATAAATATATATATATATATATATATATATATATATATATCAATAAACATACAGGCCTTATAAATTAATTAGCATTTCATTTAGTTAATTTAGTTTAGTTTAGTTAGTTTATTTAGTTATTTATTTATACAATAAACAATTATTTTCTGTTCAATATTGATCTTCTAAGGAAAAATGCATGTACAGAAAGGCAGCTTGGTTAAAATAATATTTTTTAACAATGTATTCATGTGTCTAGGAAAAATTTTGCACAATGGGAAACATGCTGTGCAGATGTTTGGTTTTCCCAGTTGCAGCGCAACATTTATTATGTTGCAAATGACAGAAAGCCCGGGGATAGTGCAAAAAAGTGCATATACATTCCTACAACAGCTGCTCACTGGCATAAATTCGCTGACAAATACTTTTTGCACAATTGATAACTTTAGCACAACAACCAGAGCAACTGCTAATCTCGCCCTCTGGAAATGCACAATAAGAAAAGTGACAAAGCCAGCATCAACAACATAAAAATAGGGATCATTGTCCACACAATTTTGCAGGTGCATTTCAGTTGATAAATCCCCCCCCCCCCTAAATTTTCATGAAGAAGTCATCTTATCTGGTTGTTGAACTTGGGCAAAGCAATGGGCTGACCTGTATTTTAACATAAGTATGCATTAAAAGCTAAGTAAACATGGCATACACATTTTATGTAGTAATGTTGCGAACATAACATTTACGGTTCACGAACTTCCACAAATGTTCGCGAACCGGGCGAACCACCATTGACTTCAATGGGTAGGGGAATTTAAAAACCCACAGGGACTCTTTCTGGTCACAATAGTGATTTAAAAGTTGTTTCAAGGGGACTATTACCTGGACTGTGGTGTGCTGGAGGGGGATCCATGGCAAAACTCCGTTTTGGAAAATTACATAGCTGATGCAGAGTCTGGTTTTAATCCATAAAGGGCATAAATCACCTATTATTCCTAAATTCTTTGGAATAACGTGCTTTAGCCCCCTTTAGGCAGCACATAGAGCCCCCCTTTAGGCATCACATAGTTAGGTCCCCCCTTTAGGCAGCACATAGATTCCCCCATATTAGGCAGCACATAGTTAGAGCCCCCCTTTAGGCAGCACATAGAGCCCCCTTTAGGCAGCACATAGTTAGATCCCCCTTTAGGCATCACATAGTTAGATCCCCCCTTTAGGCAGCACATAGATTCCCCCATGTTAGGCAGCACATAGTTAGAGCCCCCCTTTAGGCAGCACATAGAGCCCCCTTTAGGCATCACATAGTTAGAGCCCCCCTTTAGGCAGCACATAGGTAGAGCCTCCCTTTAGGCAGCACATAGAGCCCCCTTTAGGCAGCACATAGTTAGATCCCCCCTTTAAGCATCACATAGTTAGATCCCCCCCCTTTAGGCAGCACATAGAGCCTCCCATGTTAGGCAGCACATAGTTAGAGCCCCCCCTTTAGGCAACACATAGATTCCCCCTTATTAGGCAGCACATAGTTAGAGCCTCCCTTTAGGCAGCACATAGAGCCCCCTTTAGGCAGCACATATTTAAATCCCCCCTTTAGGCAGCACATAGATTCCACCATATTAGGCAGCACATAGTTAGAGTCCCCCTTTAGGCAGCACTGGTTTTATTTCACAGCCAAAAAGGGTATTTTTTTATTTTTTTATTTCAACAACTGTCACACCAAATGTGATTTGCACTAGTGTGACAATGAGCAAAAAAGGTTGCCAGTGGAGTTCCCCTTTTAAGCAGAGGTCCCCAACCAGGGTGCCTCCAGCTGTTGCAAGACACACGGACTGAACTTATAGCCCTTTTAATACTGTAGTTAGTTGCTTGAAGGAAATTTAGTTTTACACCAGAGTACCCCTTTTAACCAGTGGTTCCCTCCCAAACAGGGTGCCTCCAGCTGTTGCAAGACACACGGACTGAACTTATAGCCCTTTTAATACTGTAGTTAGTTGCTTGAAGGAAATTAAGTTTTACACTGGAGTACCCCTTTTAACCAGCGGTTCCCTCCCAACCAGGGTGCCTCCAGCTGTTGCAAGACACACGGACTGATATTTGAACCCTAAAAAGGGCTTTTTTGGGTGCTGTCCTTAAAGCAGATGTTAGACTAGTGCTTTAGGAGTAAAGTGGACCCTGAATACACCACCTAGCAGCAACCTAGCTATCGCTTTCCCTATACAGCAGGAGCAGCTTCTCTGTCCCTCCACTTTCTAAGCCTGCAGCATGCCGAATGAAGGTAAAATGGTGTCCGTGCAGGAGGTAGGAGGGTCTGGAAGGGAGGGACTGCTGCTGATTGGCTGTAATGTGTCTGCTGACTCTGACTCACAGGGTCAAAGTTTACCGCAATGTTAAAGTATAGGGGGCGAATCGAACTTCACATATGTTCGCCCGTCGATGAGAACGCGAACATGCTAACTTCGCCGGGATCTGTTCGCCGGCGAACTCTAATTTTAGGCTGAGTTACATGTATTTTCTGGTGTTGAATCAAACATAACAGTATTTCTACCTGGGTTTAACAAAACATTTAAAAGTATTGAGAGTAAATGCGAGAATAGCCAATGGACAAGTTATGTGTATTTTCTTGGTTTGAAAAAAAAAAAACATAGCGATGGAAATAAAAAGTTTTTAAGTCCAGCAACAAATACGAATAATAACTTACAGTTTTATTTGAAGAAAATCAGCAGTGATGCATATTTCTACCGCTGAGAGAGAAAGTTGACTAGTAGGTGAGTGACAAATCCTCCCAAAAAACTTAAAAGTAACCTTCAAATATTTTTCAACATGTCTGGTAAAGGACAGAGCACCCCTGCCATGTCCTCTGCCAACAAGATTGTTGGTGACAGTACCAGCACCAGTAGAGGTAGAAGCAGCATATAGGTGCCTGTGGTAGAAGTAGCAGCAGCATCATCAACCAGTTAAAATTGTAACTATCATCTAGTTATTGTGTGGTTTCGGAGAATAGTACAGCCCTTGTGGACTGGTTGACTTGTTTGAGGTTGCCTCAGGAGGAAGAAGAAGTCTGACAATATTATGTTAAATCAGGTGTCAGTGGATCCCTCATCATCTGCAGTTACATAGCGTGGTGTAAATGTCTTTCCTAGATCTTCAGTTCCATCTTGTTTTTCTTTGCTTCCCAACCTAGTGCTAAGCAGAAGAATAGCATTAGCCATGAGGAGGTGTTATGTCACAGTCACAGTCAGGGGATGTGTTGCAGAGGTGGTGGAGCTGTGGCTGAGCATAGCATTAGTGGGACTGGTGGCGTTAGGCGTGGTGGTGATGTTGCAAGGCATCCTTGTGGATATGATGAAAGGGAGCATGGAGCCCAGGATCAGACATCAGAAGTTCTTACTGAGAGGATTGGTGAGGAAGATGAGAAGGAGATTGATGATGAGGATGTAAGCAGTCCCATTGGTCTGACCAGCTTAGGAGCAGGTGATGGCGACACTGCAGAACAAGCTTTCCAGAGGAGGGGCCCAGTCGGGTGGTGGTGTTCCTAACTCTTTATGTTATCGTGCCATGTAGAGATTCTTTGGTATCTTACCAGATTATACACGAAAGAGAAACAAACAGCATACATACTGCATAAAAAATATTAGCTTTATTTATATCCTTCAAATAAGTAATGTTCTGATTGTTTAAAGGATATAAATAAAGCAAATATTTTTTATGCAGTAGTTATGCTGTTTGTTTCTCTTTGATGTATAATTTGTAGTAGGCTATACTGCAGTAGAGTTTGATTAACCGCTTAGGGACCAAGCCCATTTTGACCTTAGGACCAGGTCAATTTTATTTTAGCGTTTTCGTTTTTTCCTCCTCGCCTTCTAAAATCCATTACTCTTTTATATTTCTATCTACAGACCCATATAAGGGCTTGTTTATTGCATGACTAATTGTACTTTGTAATGGGACCTCTTATTTTACCCAAAAATTTATGGTGAACCCAAAGAATTATTTTTTTAGAGAGGAAATTTTAATGAAAACCACAATTTTGCACATTTACGAGGTTTTCGTTTTCACACTGTACACTTTACAGTAAAAATGACATGTGTTCTTTATTCTGTGGGTCAATATGATTAAAATATACCCATGGTTAGATACTTTTAGGCTCCTTTTTTGCGCCGTCATCTGTACTTTTTATCAATGTCACATTTGCATCTATAAAACTTTTTAGATCACTTTTTATAAATTTTTTGGAGAATAAAATGTGACAAAAAAGCTGCATTTTTGGCCTTTTTTTTATGTCTACGCCATTCCCCGTACGGGATCATTAAAGGGGTATTCCAGGAAAAAAACGTTTTTATATATATCAACTGGCTCCAGAAAGTTAAACAGATTTGTAAATTACTTCTATTACATGTTTTTTATCCTTTCAGTACTTATGAGCTTCTGAAGTTAAGATTGTTCTTTTCTGTCTAAGTGCTCTCTGATGACACGTGTCTCGGGAAAAGCCCAGTTTAGAAGAGGTTTGCTATGGGGATTAGCTTCTAAACTGGGCGTTTCCTGAGACAGGCATAATCAGAGAGCACTTAGACAGAAGAGAACAACCTTAACTTCAGATGCTCATAAGTACTGAAAGGATTAAGATTTTTTAATAGAAGTAATTTACAAATCTGTTTAACTTTCTGGAGCCAGTTGATATATA
Organism: Hyla sarda; assembly: GCF_029499605.1. Lineage (NCBI taxonomy): Eukaryota > Metazoa > Chordata > Amphibia > Anura > Hylidae > Hyla > Hyla sarda. The sequence goes on along the minus strand of NC_079189.1, from coordinate 376,738,711 downwards.
ACATTTTTTTTTTCTGGATAACCCATTTAACATTATATTTTGATAGTTCAGATATTTATGCCCGCGACAATACCAACTGTGTTTATTTAAAAAACTTACGCTTTTTGGGAGTAAAATGGGAACAAGGGGCAATTTTCTTTTTTATTGGGGGAGGGAATTTTTCACTTTTTTTTTACTTTTTTTTTTTTTAAATTTTCAACCTTTTTCTTACACTTTTTATGTCCCCATAGGGGACTATCAATAGCAATCAGTTGATTGCTAATACTGTTCAATGCTATGCATATGGCATAGCACTGATCAGTATTATCAGCTATCTTCTGCTCTGCTCTCCTCGATCTCAGACCAGAGCAGAAGACTAGAGGAGATGGCCGGAAGCAGGTGAGGGGACCTCTGGCCACCATTACAGATGATCAAATCCCAGCGGCAGTGCTGCGGGCGATCCGATCATCTATTTTAACATGCGCATTGCCACAGATGCCGTGATCTGTATTGATCAAGGCATCTGAGGGGTTAATGACAGATCTAGATGAACCAAATGGTTCTTATCTGCCGACACATTCTTTGGATCCCCGGGAACTGCTTTGTATGACGCGAACACTGCTCCAATGCTCGCAGTCATACACAGGACGTAAATGTAGGTCCTGGTGCAATAAGTACCTCCACACCAGGACGTATATTTACGTCCATGGTCGTTAAGGGGTTAAAGGGGTTAAACAGATTTGTAAATTAGTAACAGTAAAAGAATGCAGCATTCACTCACTGCAACAACGGCATCAATGTTCCCGGCTGGAAGGGATCGCGGGCTGGCTTCTTCAGGACTTCAGGAGCACTCGGAGGCCACTGAGCGCTCCTAAAGTCCTGAAGACGCCGGCCCGCGATCCCTTCCAGCCATGAACATTGATGCCGTTGTTACGGTGAGTGAATGCTGCATTCTTTTATTGTTACTTATTGATACTTTATCTAGTCGCATGTAGCCCACAGGTATTACGGAGTAACTGGACCCTGACAACTGCTGTAGACCCCTAACACTGGTACCACCAGTATACAGAGTTGCTCTCCTTCTGTTCTTTTCTCTTTATTGTGTGATATGATAGATTTGTAAATTACTTCTATTTAAAAATCTTAACCCTTCCAGTACTTTTCAGCTGCTGTATTTTCCAGAGGAAGTTCTTTTCTTTTTTTCAATTTCCTTTCTGTCTGACCACAGTGCTCTCTACTGACACCTCTGTCCATTTTAGGAACTGTCCAAAGCAGGAGCAAATCCCCATAGAAAGCCTATCCTGCTCTGGACAGTTCCTAAAATGGACAGAGGTGTCAGCAGAGAGCACTGTGCCTAGACAGAAAGGAAATTCAAAAAGAAAAGAACTTCCTCTGGAAAATACAGCAGCTGATAAGTACTGGAAGGGTTAAGATTTTTAAACATAAATCATTTAGAAATAAGTTTCACTTTCTGGCACCAGTTGATTTAAAAAAAATTTTTTTCCAGGGGAGTACCCCTTTAAACTCCTATTTATATTATCTTACTAAATGCAGAAAACTATTTCTGTCTCTGAAAAAAGAAAGTAAGGCTTCACCACGGTCTGAGTTTAGGAATTATGGCTGTATGTAAAAACATGGAGCGGCATTAAGGCGGCTGCAGTGCGCTAGCAGCTACACCTCCCACCAGTCCACCACTACCTGCTGTACACTGGATGCTAAAACTCCCACCAGTCCACCACTGCTTGCTGTCCTGTCCGCTGGCTACTACAACTTCTACCAGTCAACCACTGCCTGCCGTTCGGTTCACTGGCTACTACAACTCCCATCAGTCAACCACTGCCTGCTTTCCGCTGGTATCTACAATTCCCACCAGTCCACCACTGCCTGTTGTACTGTCCACTAGCTACTGCAACTCCCACCAGTCCACCACTGCTCTTTGATGGCTACCACTGCCTGGCTAAGCCAGGTTGCATCAGTAATTCGGCGATTGGTGGCAGGAGGCAGGTAAGGGGACCCTTTTCCATCATATTAGCTTGTCTCAACCATGTTATGGGGGTTCAACAAGCCCGATTGAGCTAGCCAGAATGTAAAACCTGCCCATCATCATCAATGAGTGTTTGGCTACTGCACTCGCTACAAAGTCTCTTAACGCTTCAAGGCATACATTTATGCCCTAGTGTATGTCTTGAGTCGGCAAGAGTGTAAACTTATGTTGTAAAGTGTAAACTTCATCCTTAACAGGTTAAGGCTCATTTCATTACTAGTTCACAGAGAACCTGTTCGCCTCAAGACAAACTTTTTCAAAAAGTTGGCGAGCCCTCTGAGCCGAACTTTTGAAAATTTTGCTCAGTAGAGCTTGCAATTCCAGAGAGTATTTTAGTGCATTAATAGCTTTGTGTCAGGAACCGGCAGGACAGGTAGTGGATACTCTAGACCAGAGAGGCGATGGCGCGGGTCGTACTGAGGGATCGGTTCTAAGCAGTTACGGGTCTTCACCAGAGCCCGCCGCAAAGCGGGATGGATTTGCTGCGGCGGTAACTACCAGGTCGTGTCCCCAGTAACGACTCGACCTCTCTGGCAGCTGATATGGCCTGGTACACAGGGAGCAGGCAAGAGCGTAGTCGGACATAGCAGAGGTCAGGACAGGCGGCAAGGGTTCAAAGGCGAGTAATCGGTAGCAATGGGTTCGGCAAGAGGCAAGGCAATACAAGGCTACAGGGAATGCTTTCTCAGAGGCACAAGGGCACAAAGATCCGGCAGGAAGGGGCAGGTTACATTTATAGGGAAGGAACAGAGGTCAGTAACCAGCGCACCAATCAATGGTGCGCTGGCCCTTTAAATTTACAGAAGCCGACGCGCGCGACCTAGAGAGCGGGGCCGCGCGCGCCAGGAGGCAGAGACCGTTGACTCAGGGAGCGGGGAGCAAGGTAAGACAGACCGGGACGTGGCGCGTGAGCGGGGACCAGGCGCCACGGCAGCCGCGTCCCAGACACAAGAGGACCCGTACTCCCGGTCAGCGCATCTGACTGGGAGGCGCCGGGATCCCGAGGAGGGGGGCCGAGGGAGCGAACACTCCGGTCCGGAGGAGGTGACCGGAGCGCTCGCTGTGACACTTTGTAAGCCCAGGGAAGATGGTAAATGTGATGAGGTCATAGCAGAATCAGCCCCCCTCAGGTCTCGTCAAACATTGCAAACAGTATTCACGCTGGACTTTGACCCAGTATCAAAGTCCGTAGAGTCATACAGAGAATTAATGCAGTCAGCAGACAGGGTATGACTTTCATCTTTACAGCGAGTTTACAATAATTTATTGTACTGTTGGACTTTCAACCCAATGCCTATCAGGAGTACTGATCAGGAGAATCAGCATCCCCTTCAGAGATATCAGAGTCGGTAACCTGTCCAGCAGTGTCATGAAGAGGGATCACAGAAAGCAGACGAGTGATAGGATTAACTGAGAGTGCAGTACCTGGATCCTCGGAGAGGAGTGAAGGAGAAATCCCCTGCTCTAGCAGTGACAGAGGAGTAGCACAAGGAGAGGAGGCCTCTGTGCTCTGAGTCACGCAGTCTGGCTAGGAAAAAGGTAGAGTCTTTGCACTCAAGAGATCCTGTAGAGGGGCAACCCCCCCCCCCCCCCCTCAGCTGGCCATAGAAAACCAGCTCGTTAAACCAGGTCACCCCCCTCTTTTTTTTTATTATTGTTTTATTTTTTTTATCCTCCAACAAGAGAGCACAAGATCAAAATTAAATTTGTTAAGGTGGCATGTGCAGCTCAGTACCAATGCTATGACTCTTCAGCTGCTAAGAAAAAAGGCACTAAGAAAAAAAATATCTAAATTACATAAACTTTGAAAAACAATATTTTCTGTTTTGTTGAAATGAAAATAGAATTTTCCACCTTAATTTTAACAGAAGTTGTGTTGCCGGGTAGGGCAATGAGTAATTAACCTTATTGTGATGCCAGGGCGTGGTTGACCTTTACCCCACCTGAGGTAGGCCAGCTTCACCTGTACCAGGCATATGGCAAATAATCACTCCGATGCAAGGTTGAGGTTAACTGTCTTGCTTTACTGAGGTTGGAAAGATGGTACAATCCGTTACAGCTCAGATTAGTGTGAAGGAGTTGCAGGGTGAACTTAGGGAAGCTTATTGGCTTGCTGGGACTTATAGTTGAGTGTGCTGTATATTAATGACTTGACTGGTATGCAGCCCACACTATACTTTAGGAATTTGGACTTGACTGAAGTAATGCCCAAGACTGTAGGCTTACCGCAAGGCTTTAACTTTCACCTGGGTAGTGGGGTTAACTTGTAGTTGATGTGTGGTTGCTGGACTAGGCCTCAGGCCTCCTTTCAGATCCACCCCAAAACACCCCCAAAACAATGCCAGAACATGTCAGTAGCACAGAGGTTAATAAATGACAATCTCAGAGTCCTGTCTACAAATGCCCGCAGTTTAGGTAATAAAATCAATGAACTTGGGTCAATAATGGCATTTGAGAATTTAGATTTAGTGGTTGTTACTGAGACATGGGTTAATGAAAGTAATGACTGGGACATATCCATACCAGGGTACTCTTTATACATAAGAGACAGAAAAGGCAAGAAAGGAGGAGGAGTGAAAGATAGCATAAAATCTAACCTAAGACAAGTTAGTGAGGCCAACATAGAGTCAGTTTGGGTTACGTTGCAGTTTGATAATCAGACAGTAACTCATATAAGTGTGATATATTGACCACCTGACCAAGTTAAAGAATTAGATGATCTACTAGTTGAAGAAATAGCTAAAATGACAATGAAAGGAAAAGTTATCATTATGGGAGACTTCAATCTTCCGAATATAGACTGGAAAACCAAAATAGCTAGTTCTGCCAGAAGTACAGATATTCTAAATTCCCTATTGGGATTATCTCTACAACAAGTGGTTGAGGAGCCAACCTGGAGGGAGGCCATTTTGGATTTGGTATTCACAAATGGGGATTTGGTATATGATGTTATTGTAGGCGAAAGCTTGGTATTTAGTGGTCACCAGTCAGTGTGGTTAAATATAAAAACAGTGAAGGAGTCACACCACACAAAAACAAAAGTTTTAGATTTTCGAAAAACAGACTTTTCAAAAATGAGATTAGTCATAAATGAGTCCCTATTAGACTGGAATGGATTACATGGAGTCCAGGAGAAATGGGACTACTTAAAAGACGCATTATTGAAGGCAACAGAAAATTGCATTAGACTTGCAAAAAACAAAAAGCTAGAATTTAGTAATTAGAAAACAATCCAGAGCAATGAAGATAGGGAAATGTACAAGACTAGGCAGAAAGAGGCCAAGCAAGTCATAAGAACTTCTAAAGTGCAGGCAAAAGAAAAACTAGTTCAGTCTGTGAAAAAAGGGAATACAGTATACTTCAGATATATAGATGAAAAAAGGAAATAACTAAATTAAAATAACTAAGGAATAACTAAATTAAAAATAAAGGAAGTAAGGTGTGTAGAAGAGAATAAAGGGCTAGCCGACTGCCTTAATGAATACTTCTGTTCAGTTTTTACAGAAGAAAAAGAAGGAAAAGGACCTCAATTAGGGAGGAAGACTAATGAATCATTTGATGCATGTGTCTTTACAGAGGAAGAGGTTCTACGTTTGCTGTCTAAAGTGAAGACAAAAATGTCACAGGTGCCTGATGGGATACAGCCAAAATTATTAAAAGAGCTTAGTGGTGAGCTAGCAAAACCGTTAACAGATTTATTTAACCAACCACTGGTAATGGGAGTCGTCCTGGAAGATTGGAAATTAGTGAATGTCGTGCCCATTCACAAGAAATGTAGTAGGGAGGAATCAAACAACTATAAACCAGTAAGTCTGACATCAATAGTGGGGAAATTAATGGAAACCCTACTAAACGTTAGGATTGTGGAACATCTAAAATCCCATGGATTGCAAGATGAAAAACAATATGGGTTTACTTCAGGGAGATCATGTCAAACAAATCTTTTTGATTTTTTTGACTGGGTGACTAAAATAATAGATGGCAGAGGGGCAGTAGACATCGCATATCTAGATTTTAGTAAGGCTTTTGACACTGTTCCACATAGAAGACTTATCAATAAACTACAGTCATTGAGCTGGGACTCCCATATTATTGAGTGGATTAGGCAGTGGCTGATTGACAGACAACAGAGGGTTGTAGTTAATGGAGTACATTCAGAGCAAGGTCTTGTTACCAGTGGGGTACCTCAGGGATCTGTACTGGGACCAATATTGTTTAAAATCTTCATTAGTGATATCGCAAAAGGTCTCGATGGCAAGGTATGTCTTTTTGCTGATGACACAAAGATATGTAACAGGATTGATGTTCCTGGAGGGATACGCCAAATGGAAAAGGATTTGGGCAAACTAGAAGAATGGTCAGAACTCTGGTAACTGAAATTTAATGTGGATAAGTGCAAGATAATGCACCTGGGGCATAAAAACCCTCGGGCAGAAGATAGAATATTTGACATAGTCTTGACCTCAGTATCTGAGGAAAGGGATTTAGGAGTAATTATTTCAGAAGACTTAAAGGTAGAAAGACAATGTAATAGAGCAGCAGGAAACGCTAGCAGAATGCTTGGATGTATAGGGAGAGGTATAAGTAGTATAAAGAGAGAAGTGCTCATGTCACTGTACAGAACACTGGTGAGACCTTACTTGGAGTATTGTGCGCAGTACTGGAGGCCGTATCTCCAAAAGGATATAGATACTCTAGAGAGAGTTCAGAGAAGAGCTACTAAACTAGTTCATGGATTGCAGGATAAAACTTACAAGGAAAGGTTTAAGGACCTTAACATATGTAGCTTGGAAGAAAGAAGGGACAGAGGAGATATGATAGAGACTTTTAAATACATAAATGGAATGTACACGGTAAAGGAGGAGAGCATATTTAAAAGAAGAAAAACTACCACAAGAGGACATAGTTTTAAATTAGAGGGGCAAAGGTTTAATAGTAATTTCAGGAAGTATTACTTTACTGAGAGAGTAGTGGATGCATGGAATAGCCTTCCTGCAGAAGTGGTTGCTGCAAATACAGTGAAGTAGTTTAAACATGCATTGGATAAGCATAAGGCTATCCTTCATATAAGATAGGGCCAGGGACTATTGATAAGATTCAGATTATTGGGCAGACTAGATGGGCCAAATGGTTCTTATCTGCCGACACATTCTATGTTTTCATGTAGTGCTTTATGGAGAGTTATAAGGAGAGTGGGCCCAAGATGGACATTGAAGCAGCATCTGCCACACAGGATGGGCAGGAGTTAAGAAGAAAACATGATTCTGTACTGGGTGACCACATCATCTCTGGAAGTAACCAGGCACACCTCATCACCTGCCCATTGCCATCATTACAGTGAAGCATGGTGATGGCAGCATCATACTGTATGGGGTGTTTTCCATTTGCTGGGAAAGGGAGACTGTCTGGTCAGAGTTGAAAGAAAGCTTATTGGACTTAAAGGGGTACTCTGGCCCTAATATATCTTATCCCCTATCAAAAGGACAGGAGATAAGAAGTCTGTTCGCGGGGGTCCCGCCGCTGGGGACCCGTGCAATCCGTCATTCAGCACCCACCTGCGAAGAGCTCGCAAAGGTGGGTGCTGAATGATAGATTGTGGGGGTCCCCAGCAGCGGGATAAGATGTATTAGGGCCAGAGTACCCCTTCAAGGTGTCCTGCACCTCAGATTGGGCCACAAGATAATAGTGTCATCCTAAGTGTCCCACGTGAAAAAACTGTGGCTTGTTGTTACCTCCCAAAGTATTAGAGACTTGTTTGTGTTCAGGTGCTTCATCCTCAGTAATAATGCATGTGCTTACAGTAAAAGTGTTCACTCTAGTGTAGTTACAAACTTATTGCTCTTAAAAGTGTCTAACTAATTACTGATGTCCCCCTTATTGTGCCCAGTTAGTCATCTTGCCTCCTCGGTGATAATGTTTTCCTTATTGCCCCCCACCAACCAATAATTCTCCCCATTGTGCCCTACTGTCTTGATGTCCCTCTTAGTGCCCTCAACTTAGTTATATTGCCCTCTACTTTGCAAAAATGCCCCCCTTAGTAATGAATCCCCCTATATTGCTCTTTTCCTTATCTTAGTAATAATACCCTTCTTTGTAATGATGACCCCCATATTGGCTTTCTCATAATAAAACTTTTCTTGTAATGATGTCCCAGATTTTCTCATCTCAGTAGTAATGCCCTCTCTTTGTAATGATGCTGTCCATAATGTTCTCCTCCGTAAAAAGGGAGGTTTAGAAAAACATGACTGCTGTCTTCTAAAAACAGCACCACACCTATCCTCAGGTAATGTGTGGCATTACAACTCTGTTCCATTTGTTTCACTGGAACTTAGCTGCAATATCACTCAGCCAGAAGGGCATTGTTTTTGCAACAAAGCAGCAACATTTTCTAATGCTGAATAATCACTTTAAATGTAATGTGTCACCTTGATTGTTTTTGATTGGGAACAGATACTGAAACATGTTCTTTGTTTCTAATCTGTTTCTATTTTCTAAAACGATTTTTTTTGTTTGTGCGTTTTCATAAGGGAACCTTGCCTGAACTGAACTGTTTTTGACAGCATTTGACAGGACCTGTCCCATTCAGATGAATTGTGACCTTTGCAGAGGTCATTCTACAGGGAGGGGGGCAGGTTGCTGCTTTCTGGACAAAAGCTATTGTGTGTATGTATCTTACTGTTATCACCAGTCACTGTACCCCTTGTCTGTTCTGTGAATCAGGGCATTACTGGGAAATGATCTGTACAGAAAAGAAAGTGTCAAAGTAGTTTTAGGCATAGTGACCAAAATGGAAATGATAAGACTTCAGCATTATTACAAAATTAATAAATAAAAATGAAAAATTTTAAAAACATCACAAAAAGTTGTTAAAAATGTTTAACATATAAATCTGATTTAAACAACAGGTGATTTTCTGATGACATATCCCCTTTAATATTGTTGCCCTTACGTTTTAATGATGCCCCCATCTTGGGTTAAAATGTACCTCCCCATGAGTAACAATGTCCATTCTATTGTGGCCACAGAAAAATACAAATAATGATACTTATCTAGCCTGCTCCCATGATGAACAAGGCTAGTTCCCTGAGCAGGCGTGAGGATGTCATATTATCACAAAGTCTTGTGCTTTGATTCTGTCCTGTTGGCTTCTTGGCTGTAGGAGTAAAGTGCCCAAAGTCTCTGTGATGGAACAGACAACTCCCCGCTCCGCCATTGTATTCTAAAGATGGCAGTTACAGTAAGATCCGGTGCTGACGACTCTTCTGATAGAATTAGTAATTTGCAAAAGTATTCAAAATAGATGAGTTGAAAGAGTCATCTGAAGAACAAATTATACACGTACTGTAACTTGTCAAGGTCTATGAAAATAAACTTGTTAAAAATCTGTAAACTTGTAAACTTGCAATAAAGCTTGTCAATTTAGTCTTTCCCACACATAATATGTGATCGCTGGTGAAGTTATAAGTACCCTCATTAAGTATTGTTTCATGGAATAAGCCATAAGAACGCTCACTGGGAAAGACAGGGTAGAAGACACATTAGCGGTGCATTAACTTTATTGCGCTTTTGCCTGTAGGGATGACAACGTGAACTTGTCTTATTACAGGTAGAGCCATTAACAATGCCAGTGATTACAGCTAATGGAATGCATCCTGCAGTAAATTAAAATTAAAACCCTGGTGCTAAATGTGAATCATTGCTCATTACGGCCTCCTCAAAACATAAAAGGGAAATCTTCTTTCTCTTCCTTGAAATCCAAGTAAAATGTACACTAATGATAACATTACATAACAAAGATATGATAAAATGTTTCACCTCTATTAAGGAGGAATAGTGGTAACTCCATTTAAATACAACTGAAATTATAAAATAAAAATGATAAAATAAAGACATGCCATATAAGAAAACATAATGATAATTAAAAAATCACATAGAGATGGTGTAGGGAATTGTCACATAGGGTAAGGAACAGTGCATCCCTGTGTTTACCCAAACCACTGTCCCTACCCTAACTATGTGGACGATCCACTCTAACTGATGGTCCCGAAATTGGCACTGTTCCTTACACTGAACTGGTGTAGTAAACTGGACCAGGTCAGAACCAAATGAGCACTTCTAAGTTAGAATCAAAGGGAATAATAGAAACAAGCAAGTTGTCAATAAAGCATGGGAATCAGGCATAGTTACCTGAGAAAGGACCCACAGCAGATGTGATCATCTTTCATGAAATATATAGTAATGACAAAAGTCATCTAAATGACCAATCCAGGACACATGCAGAGCAGACATATAACTACCAGTAAGTAGCTTTTCATAGAACTCACCCAGACCAGAGAAAGTTGACTTGAAAACTATAACTTCCCTCCATTACATTTCAATCACATATTTCCATTCATGAGCAATTTCTCTCCAATTTAGTTTCCAGGAACAGGTTGAGTTGGGGATACTAGTAATAAAATGTGTTTGAGAGATCTCATAGATATGTCAAAATATGTATCTTTGGGAAACTTCCTTAATAGTGCTGATGCTTTATATTTTTTGGGGTCTCAAACTTTAGATGCTATATATCACTACAGACGAGGGGGAGGGCTGCAGGGTAAGTATCAATGGAAAGATTTGGCCGTCGTTCTGACCGTCACTGACCTATAGCATTAGCTAGGAGGGGCATTTAGTGATCACAGTGTCATCAAAAATAGTAGCTATCTGGATGGTTGGTAAGGTCAGATATTGAAGGGGGAGGGGGGGTTATAAAGAGTAAAGTCCACAATAGCATAAATGTAGAGCACATGTATGTCAAGAAAGGTCAGATCTGATGTAGATGTTACATCTGGCTGTATGACTATATAACTACTTCAGACATTTCTTTCAACCCTGGTGACATTTAATAAGTATTTCACATACATTATTTAAATGAATGCAATATGTATACTGCTATACTGTGCCAAAACATGTACGCGCAACAATATTGATAAATCTTCCAAACTATGTCCTAGCATGTTCTGCACTGACTTGGGTGACATGACATTTCTTTAGAACTCAGAAGTACTACAATAAAGGGGTACTCCAGTGTAAAAACATTTTTTTTTATCAACTGGTGCCAGAAAGTTATACAGATTTGTAAATTACTTATTTTTAAAAATCTTAATGCTTCCAGTATTTATCAGCTGCTGTATACTACAGAGGAAGTTCTTTTCTTTTTGAATTTCCTTTCTGTCTAACCACAGTGCTCTCTGCTGACACCTCTGTCCAAGTCAGGAACTGTCCAGAAAAGGAGCAAATCCCCATAGTGAACCTCTCCTGCTCCAATCAGTTCCTGACATGGACAGAGGTGTCAGCAGAGAGCACTGTGGTCAGACTGAAAAGAAATTAAAAAACAAAGAACTTCCTCTGGAGCATACAGCAGCTGATAAGCACTGGAAGTATTAGGATTTTTTTTTATAGAAGAAATTTACAAATCTGTTTAACTTTCTGGCACCAGTTGATTAAAAAAGAAATTCTGAGTACCCATAAATAGTTGTTTCACACGGTTCTCCCATATTAATCTGTATGAAAAGCAGAACACAATAAGCTGAATTCTCACAGAAAATAGTCTTCTAAACTCTGAGAAAATGTTACACATGAGATATTGGTGAGAGAAATGGAGTATTCCAAGCTAATGTATATTAATAACCTGGGAACAGCAACACAGACTTGTAATTTATATTTCATCTGAGTTTAAGTTGGAATAAAACTGTTTTCAGCCAAGCTACATCTTTCTTCTCATTAACCACAATTTCCTGGGATAATATAATGCTTGACCCTTTATTATCCTTCTTTTTACTTGCCTGGTACTGGGAGATGCTAGTAAATAGATTGCCAATTATTTAGAGCTATAAACTTGGAATTCAGAATGTACTAAACACTTTATAAAATGGTTATATTGTATGCACTATATTTCTATATAATGTTTTCCTCTCCTGAAGCTTTTTCATCTGCAGATGAAACCCAAATAATTTTCATTATTTCAACCCTTAATATGGATAAATCAATGCATACATTTCATCTATTGCAGTTAGGTGTACTTTACTATGTTTGTCAATGCTTTTAAATAATTCACTGCCGTCTGTTTGCTACGTCTGTCGTCATTGCTGTTACCAAGCCCCATGCCAAGTGTTATCAATAACATTGTATTTAAACTGCTGAAAGTACCCTAGGCAGCTTTATTACAGGTTATATCAGGAACACTTATCTTAAATAAGACTACATAGAAAGGATTTTTTTTATTTGTTTATTTGCTTCTGTAAGGGATAACAGTGTTCAAAGACATCCTCTTCATCCTTAAATCATTACCATATCCCACTGCCAAGTGGAGAGTGGCTACCAAAAGTGTCTCTCACTATGGAGGTCCCAACACATCTATGCATTATGTGGCGAGACCATTATCTTTATTAGAACTGTATAATGTCTGTATAATGGTGCTGAAGGGGAATTAAAGACTTGTTAATGGGTTCCCCTTTAGTATTTGAAAGCCAAATGATCAGTTTATTATTGGAGGGCCCTTTTAACAGAAAAAGGATGTCACTTTTAAAGGGGTTTTCTGAGATAAATTTATTATTGACCTTTCCTTAGGATAGGTCATCAATATCCCACCTGTTTGGCAGAGCCGCAGTGCCCGCATACACGCAGAGGATAGAACTAGAAGCAGACAGCTCTGCAGATGGTGTAGTAGCCATGCTGGATTATTGCAGCTCAACTACCATTAAAGTAAATGGGGGTTGAGTTGCAGTAACTCAGCAGGGCCTATACACCATGTATGGATCTTTCTACCTGCAGCTCCATTCTCTGTATGTATGTGGACATCTCGGGTCAGGAAAACAGTTTATTGGTTTGTTAGTACCCGAGAATCTAATATTGGTGCCTATCCTGAGGTCATTAAATAATAAAAAATAAAAAAAAACTCTGAAGTATGAAATCAAAAAATTATCCAAACTTTTCTAGAATAGTATAGTTGTTATGCTGTCTAGTTTCCTCCGGGAATGATAAGTGAAAACCGAGCTGTCGAGCGTTCTTGGTAGCTAAATGAGAAAAACTGCATTTACAGGTATTATGTCGCTTAACTCATTGACTCCTAAGCGTAACATTGTCTGAAGGTCCTTCGTCATTGATCTCTCAGAATTCCAAACAGCTGACCACTTTTCTGAAACATTGTACTTTTGGGACAAAGTGCAGAATCCAATAAACAAATACAGAAACGGAAAAATCACCATTTAATTATGGTTGGTGCTTTTTATCTGGTATCAGTAAATATCTTAGGTCACCTGGTGCCCAGTACTGTGTACAGTACTGGGCACCAGTGTACAAGAAAGATATGGTGGAGCTGGAGAGGGTTCAAAGATGGGCAACCAGAGTAATTCGGGGAATGGGAGGACTACAGTACCCAGAAAGATTATCAGAATTAGGGTTATGTAGTTTAGAAAAAAGAAGGCTTAGGGGAGACCAAATAACTATGTATAAATATATCAGGGGACCTTATAAAGATCTCTCCCATGATCTGTTTATACCCAGGACTGTATCTATAACAAGGGGGCATCCTCTACGTCTTGAGGAAAGAAGGGTTCTACACCAGCACAGATGGGGGTTCTTTACTGTAAGAGCAGTGAGACTGTGGAATTCTCTCCCGGAGGAGGTGGTCATGGGGAACTCTGTAATAGAGTTCAAAAAGGGGTCTGGATGCATTTTTGGAGAATAATAACATCGCTGGTTATGTATACTAGATTTATAGGGACAGAAGGTTGATCCAGGGATTTATTCTGATTAGCATATTTGGAGTCAGGAAGAAATTTTTTACCTCGAGTATGACGTTACTTTTTGCCTTCCTCTGGATCAACTCAGTAGGGACTCATTAGGGATATAGGTTGAACTTGATGGACTCTGTTTTTTTTTTTTTTCAACCTTATGAACTACTGTATGTTACTATGTTATCCTGTGCCCACAAAACAGCACCAATCATAATGATAGCCACAGTGTGTACCAAATGCTAGCCACCATGCTTACACCTTACAAATCCAGTAAGGATATATTAAATGAACAATGACTCTAAGCACTAATCTTGTATTATAAGAGAATGGATGGACAAAAAGGGCAGGTTAAAATGTCATTTGCCAGTCGAATGATTTGTTAGTTCTTTGTGTTGTGTACTTGAAAGGTGCTGGGCAACCTGCTATAATAATATGGGCATGGCCAAGTGTAGTGAACCACACAGCACGGTGTGTTTGGCACCTTTTAGAAGCTTTATGTATATGTAGTGATAATAACGAGCAGCTATTCTCATTGTGGCTTCTCTGCCTCCTGCTAGGAATCGTTTTTTATTTACATTGTATCGGTAAGAATGGCTTTTTCAGGGCCATAGTATGTAGTTAAGGTTGTAAATATATGACATACTTTTGCTTTTCAGATGTAATAAAAGAGTCATTATAGCTTTGAGCAAGTACTTTTCTACAAAGTTGAAAAATACAATAACTTATCAATATTAGATCTCACACATATTTTTGTACATTTTAAGATAGGATCACATGTGCTTTATTTTGCTGCATATTTACTGCTGCTTATTTTCCTTCCCATCAAAGGGGTATTCCAGGAAAAAACTTTTTTTTTATATCAACTGACTCCAGAAAGTTAAACAGATTTGTAAATTACTTCTATTAAAAATTCTTAATCCTTTCAATAATTATCAGCTGCTGAAGTTGAGTTGTTGTTTTCTGTCTGGCAACAGTGCTCTCTGCTGACATCTCTGATTGTCTCGGGAACTGCACAGAGTAGAAGAGGTTTGCTATGGGGATTTGCTTCTAAACTGGGCAGTTCCCGAGAGCACTTAGACAGAACTTAGTCACAGAGAGCACTTAGACAGAAAAGAGCAACTCAACTTCAGCAGGTCATAAGTACTGAAAGGATTAAGAGTTTTTAATAGAAGTAATTTACAAATCTGTTTAACTTTCTGGAGCCAGTTGATATATAAAACATTTTTTTTTCCTGGATAACCCCTTTAAAGTCAATGGATAGCAAAAGCAGCTGCAGACGATATGCAGCAAAATACGGCACATGTATTACTGTTTTTCTTGTGTGTCACATACTGTAAACATTGTTTTGCTTTCTGTTCCTCAGTACCACGTACTTTACTATGTTCTTATTGTAGAACATGCAGCACTTATTACTGGTTCAGTTCACCCAAGGTTGGCTGACAGACTACAGACTTCTTGCCTCTCCTGTGCTGTCAGACTGTCTCCTTGGACTTGAAAGCTTTCCTGGCAGCCATTAACTTTACGCAATCTACATTTGCTGTATTAAATCTCAAACTCTGCAGAACATTTTAATATGTTCATTAAAATTACAGAAATGACTATACAATTGTAGCTGGAAAGTAAAAATATGGTAATTGTTCAGTGAAACCTGGATGCATTCTTTGATGGTCTTAGCATGTTCTTTTACTAACCTTGTCAAACTATTAACATTTAACCCCTTAAGGACAATGGACGTAATCCTACGCCCCCGTTTCCGAGTCCTTAAGGACCGAGGACGTAGGAGTACGTCCTGTCTTTTTCCCGGCCCCCCGCCGCTAGCCGGAGGGGAGCTGGTGCCCGATGCCTGCTGAAATCGTTCAGCAGGCATCGCGGCATATCGCCCAGGGGGGTCATTATGCCCCCCCATGTCGGCGATGGCCGCAGATCGCTGGACAATTCAGTCCAGCGATCTGCTGCGATTCCGGGTCAATCGGGTCTCCAGTGACCCAGTGACCCGGAATTACTGGCTGATCGGGGCCGTCAGAGACGGCCCCGAACAGCCAGAGTCTGCAGGAGTGAGGTGGCACTGGTGCCACCTCACGATCGCCCTGATTCGTCGACCGGATTACCGGCCGACCAATCAGGGCGCCTGCTGCGGGTGTCACTCCCGCACCCGCTCCTCTTCCGGAGGACGTGAGCAGGTGCAGGACGTGCACCCCTGGTGCTGGGGACCCCGATCCCCGGCGTCCCTGTTGGGATCGGGGCCCCAGGAGCGACGACGGCGGCGGCGGCGGGGACTGACCTGTGGGGCGATCAAGCAGCAGCAGGAGGTGAGTGACAGCCTCCTGCTGTTGCTTAGCAACAGCTCCCAGCATGCAAAAAGGGCATGCTGGGAGCTGTAGTTATGCAACAGGAGGAGGCAGACCACCACAACTCCCAGTATGCACTTATGGGCATGCTGGGACTTATGGTTTTGCAACAGCTGGATGCACATTCTTTCTATGGAAAAGTGTACCTTCAGCTGTTGTGTAACTACAACTCCCAGCTTGCACAAACAGCTTAAATGCATGCTGGGAGTTGTAGTGGTGCATCTGCTGGTTGCATAACTACAACTCCCAGCATGCCCGTTGGCTGTCGGTGACTGCTGAGAGTTGTAGTTTTGCAACAGCTGAAGGCACACAGAGTTAAGTAGCAAACCAGTGTGTCTCCAGCTGTTGCATAACTACAATCCCCAGCATCCCCAGCCAAAGTAGTATGCCTCCCGCTGTTGCATAACTACAACACCCAGCATGCCCTTCCGCTGTCCGTACATGCTGGGCGTTGTAGCTTTTGCAACAGCTGAAGGCACACTGGTTGCAAAACACTGAGTTTGTTGCCAAACTCGGTGTTTCACAACCTGTGTGTCTCCAGCTGTTGCAAAACTACAACTCCCAGCATGCACTGATAGACCGTACATGCTGGGAGTTGTAGTTTTGCAACAGCTGGATGTTCCCCCCCCCCCCCCAATGTGAATGTACAGGGTACACTCACATGGGCGGAGGATTACAGTAAGTATCCGGCTGCAAGTTTGAGCTGCAGCAAATTTTCTGCCGCAGCTCAAACTGCCAGCCAGAAACTACTGTGAACCCCCCGCCCGTGCGACTGTACCCTAAAAACACTACACTACACTAACACAAAATAAAATAAAAAGTAAAAAAACACTACATATACACATACCCCTACAGTAAAAATGAAAAACGTCTGGTACGCCACCGTTTCCAAAACGGAGCCTCCAGCTGTTGCAAAACTACAACTCCCAGCATGCACTTATAGACCCTACATGCTGGGAGTTGTAGTTTTGCAACAGCTGGATGTCCCCCCCCCCCCCCCCCCCCCAATGTGAACGTACAGGGTACACTCACATGGGCGGAGGATTACAGTAAGTATCCGGCTGCAAGTTTGAGCTGAGGCAAATTTTCTGCCGCTGCTCAAACTGCCAGCGAGAAACTACTGTGAACCGCCGCCCGTGTGACTGTACCCTAAAAGCACTACACTACACTAACACAAAATAAAATAAAAAGTAAAAAACACTACATATACACATACCCCTACACAGCCCCCCTCCCCTCCCCAATAAAAATGAAAAACGTCTGGTACGCCACTGTTTCCAAAACGGAGCCTCCAGCTGTTGCAAAACAACTACTCCCAGTATTACCAGACAGCCACTGACTGTCCAGGCATGCTGGGACTTTTACAACAGCTGGAGGCACCCTATTTGGGAATCACTGGCGTAGAATACCCCTATGTCCACCCCTATGCAAGTCCCTAATTTAGGCCTCAAATGCGCATGGCACTCTCACTTTGGAGCCCTGTCGTATTTCAAGGCAACAGTTTAGGGTCACATATGGGGTATCGCCGTACTCGGGAGAAATTGTGTTACAAATTATGGGGGGTATTTTCTGCTTTTACCCTTTTTAAAAATCAAAAATTTTTGGGAAACCAACATTTTAGGTAAAATTTTTTTTTTTTTTTTACATATGCAAAAGTTGTGAATCACCTGTGGGGTATTAAGGTTCACATTACCCCTTGTTACGTTCACCGAGAGGTCTAGTTTCCAAAATGGTATGCCATGTGTTTTTTTTGTTTGCTGTCCTGGCACCATAGGGGCTTCCTAAATGCGGCATGCCCCCAGAGCAACATTTGCTTTCAAAAAGCCAAATGTGACTCCTTCTCTTCTGAGACCTGTAGGGCGCCAGCAGAGCACTTCTCACCCCCATATGGGGTGTTTTCTGAATCGGGAGAAATTGGGCTTCAAATTTTGGGGGGTATTTTCTGCTATTACCCTTTTTAAAAATGTAAAAATTTTGGGAAACCAAGCATTTTAGGTAAAAAAATATATATTTTTTAACATATGCAAAAGTTGTGAAACACCTGTAGGGTATTAAGGTTCACTTTACCCCTTTTTACGTTCCCCGAGGGGTCTGGTTTCCAAAATGGTATGCCATGTGGTTTTTTTTTTGCGGTTCTGGCACCATAGGGGCTTCCTAAATGTGGCATGCCCCCAGAGCAAAATTTGCTTTCAAAAAGCCAAATGTGACTCCTTCTCTTCTGGGACCTGTATTGCGCCAGCAGAGCACTTTTCACCCCCATATGGGGTGTTTTCTGAATCGGTAGTATTGGGCTTCAAATTTTGGGGGGTATTTTCTGCTATTATCCTTTTTAAAAATGTAACATTTTTGGGAAACCAAGCATTTTAGGTAAAACATTTTTTTTTTTTTTTACATATGCAAAAGTTGTGAATCACCTGTGGGGTATTAAGGTTCACTTTACCCCTTGTTACGTTCCCTGAGGGGTCTAGTTTCCAAAATGGTATGCCATGTGGTTTTTTTTTGCTGTCCTGGCACCATAGGGGCTTCCTAAAGGTGACATGCCCCCCAAAAACCATTCGACGCTCCTTCCCTTCTGAGCCCTCTACTGCGCCCGCCGAACAATTAACATAGACATATGAGGTATGTGCTTACTAGAGAGAAATTGGGTTTCAAATACAAGTAAAAATTTTCTCCTTTTTACCCCTTGCAAAAATTCAAAAATTGGGTCTACAAGAACATGCAAGTGTAAAAAATGAAGATTGTGAATTTTCTCCTTCACTTTTCTGCTATTCCTGTGAAACACCTAAAGGGTTAATACACTTATTGAATGTCATTTTGAATACTTTGGGGGGTGTAGTTTTTATAATGGGGTCATTTATGGGGTATTTCTAATATGAAGACCCTTCAAATCCACTTCAAACCTGAACTGGTCCATGAAAAATAGCGAGTTTGAAAATTTTGTGAAAAATTTCCAAATTGCTGCTGAACTTTGAAGCCCTCTGACGTCTTCCAAAAGTAAAAACTCATAAATTTTATGATGCAAACATAAAGTAGACATATTGCATATGTGAACCCAAAAATGTTTTATTTTGAATATCCATTTTCCTTACAAGCAGAGAGCTTCAAAGTTAGAAAAATGCAAAATTTTCATTTTTTTCATCAAATTTTGGGATTTTTCACCAAGAATGGATGCAAATTACCATAAAATTTTACCACTAAGTTAAAGTAGAATATGTCACGAAAAAAACAATCTCGGAATCAGAATGATAACTAAAAGCATTCCAGAGTTATTAATGTTTAAAGTGACAGTGGTCAGAATTGCAAAAAACGCTCCGATCCTTAAGGTATAAAATGGCCTGGTCCTTAAGGGGTTAAAACAAAAACAAACAAAAAAAACAACAACAAAAAATATTTCTCCAATGTACTAGTAAATGTTTGGTAGAAAAAAAAGTCAAATATTTTTTTTTCTAAAATTGTATTGTATAGTTTTAACCCCTTAAGGACCAAGCCCATTTTAACCTTAACCCCTTAAGGACCAGGCCATTTTACACCTTAAGGACCAGAGCGTTTTTTGCAAATCTGACCACTGTCACTTAAAACATTAATAACTCTGGAATGCTTTTAGTTATCATTTTGATTCCGTGATTGCTTTTTCGTGACATATTCTATTTTAACTTAGTGGTAAAATTTTATGGTAACTTTGCATTTTTCGAACTTTGAAGCTCTCTGCTTGTAAGGAAAATGGATATTCAAAATAAATTTTTTTGTTTCACTTATATAATATGTCTACTTTATGTTTGCATCATAAAATTTATGAGTTTTTACTTTTGGAAGACACCAGAGGGCTTCAAAGTTCAGCAGCAATTTTGAAATTTTTCACAAAATTTTCAAACTCGCTATTTTTCATGGACCAGTTCAAGTTTGAAGTGGTTTTGAAGGGTCTTCATATTAGAAATACCCCATAAAAGACCGTATTATAAAAACTACACCCCCCAAAGTATTCAAAATGACATTCAGTAAGTGTATTAACCCTTTAGGTGTTTCACAGGAATAGCAGCAAAGTGAAGGAGAAAATTCAAAATCTTCATTTTTTACACTCGCATGCTCTTGTAGACCCAATTTTTGAATTTTTGCAAGGGGTAAAAAGGAGAAAATTTTTACTTGTGTTTGAAACCCAATTTCTCTTGAGTAAGCACATACCTCATATGTCTATGTTAATTGTTCAGCGGGCGCAGTAGAGGGCTCAGAAGGGAAGGAGTGACAAATGGTTTTTGGGGGGAATGTCACCTTTAGGAAGCCCCTATGGTGCCAGGACAGAAAAAAAAAACACATGGCATACCATTTTGGAAACTAGACCCCTCGGGGAACGTAACAAGGGGTAAAGTGAACCTTAATACCCCACAGATGATTCACGACTTTTGCATATGTAAAAAAAAAAAAATTACCTAAAATGCTTGGTTTCCCAAAAATGTTACATTTTTAAAAAGGATAATAGCGGAAAATACCCCCCAAAATTTGAATCCCAATTTCTCCCGATTCAGAAAACACCCCATATGGGGGTGAAAATTGCTCTTCTGGTGCACTACAGGTCTCAGAAGAGAAGGAGTCACATTTGGCTTTTTGAAAGCAAATTTTGCTCTGGGGGCATGCCGCATTTAGGAAGCCCCTATGGTGCCATAACAGCAACAAAAAAAAACACATGGCATACTATTTTGGAAACTAGACCCCTCGGGGAACGTAACAAGGGGTAATGTGAACCTTAATACCCTACAGGTGTTTCACGACTTTTGCATATGTAAAAAATTTTTTTTTTTTTTTACCAAAAATGCTTGGTTTCCCAAAATGTTAACATTTTTAAAAAGGGTAATAGCAGAAAATACCCCCCAAAATTTGTAACACAATTTCTCCCGAGTACGGCGATACCCCATATGTGACCCTAAACTGTTGCCTTGAAATACGACAGGGCTCCAAAGTGAGAGCGCCATGTGCATTTGAGGCCTAAATTAGGGATTTGCATAGGGGTGGACATAGGGGTATTCTACGCCAGTGATTCCCAAACAGGGTGCCTCCAGCTGTTGTAAAACTCCCAGCATGCCTAGACAGTCAGTGGCTATCTGGCAATACTGGGAGTAGTTGTTTTGCAACAGTTGGAGGCTCCGTTTTGGAAACAGTGGCGTACCAGACGTTTTTCATTTTTATTGGGGAGGGAACACCTTCCCACTCATGACGTGCAGGTATGTCATAGGTCGGGAAGGGGTTAAGGGGTTAACATTCAAGCCAAACTGTCTAACAGGCAAAATGCACAATTAAAAGACTAATTTTTTATGTTGAAAACTACAAGGCTTAGTTTTAAATAATATATATATATATATATATATATATATATATATATATACACTGTGTATATATATATATATATATATATATATATATATATATATTACTCTTACAATAGTTCATGAGTTGAAGAATGCTGCTGCTGTTTTATGATAGCCTGTGTCTACTGCTGATATATGTAAGATGTAGTGGATGTATTGTATTGTAAATATACTGTGCCCTAATAGTGTCTTCTGATCAACAAGAATAGATTGTATGGACTTGGCACAGGCGTTGGAAATCTGTCATTTGCGATGATTAAGTTTACTTGGTAACGATATCATGATTGATGGAAACTACATATTAAGACATATATTGCTCAGGGAAACCATAGGTATGTGAAATAAATGATGATATAATTTCCCAGCATAGCAGATTGCTTCATGTTTACGTGTGGGAAAACATTAATTAAACATGTAATGCGATAATGGGTGTGTGCATTCAACCCAAAAATTATTGGATAGGCCTATGTGTCTTTATTACTGTTCCCAGTTTAACAAATTAACATAAAAAATAATTATAGAGAAACTTACACCTAGAGCTATTTGTTAATAAATAGTTGCTATGAATATTGATTTAAGAATGTGCCAAAAGGTAATTGCAATGTTTAAATGCCAGTTTGAAAATAGGTCAGATAGCAGGAAAGAGCAGAGAAAGAACTTTGTTGTGTCCTTTCAGTGATAGCTGACTCCTTCATTCTTTCCTTTTCCATCTATTTTACCTGTTTCTCTCTATCACTAGCTCTCTGTCTTTTTCTTTCCTTTTTTACTGTTTTCCTCTAACGCTCCCTTTTTCTCGTATTCTATATGTTTATTGTAAAAGTTATTGGATAAGGTATTAAAAAAAATATCAAGGGCTATGGACACCTTTCAGCTGTTTTGGTTTATTTTATTGGTTCCTGAATGCAAAATGGAGCACGTTTCTAAATCATTTTCATTAGAAATGTCCTACCATTCAGGCTAATCAGACAGACTTCCTGCTCTTTCAGTGTTAGAGCTAAAGAAGGAGGTTACAGAGGAGCTCAGATAGTAGACAGGGGAGAGAGAAACCATGAAGAGAACAAAAGGGGTGAGGTTTATCAAAACTTGTGCAGAGGAAAAGTTGACCAGTTACCCATAGCAACCAATCAGATCACTTCTTTCATTTTTCAGAGGCCTTGTTAAAAATGAAAGAAGCAATCTAATTGGTTGCTATGGGCAACTGGTCAATTTTTCCTCTACACAAGCTTTGATAAATCTCCCCCAAGGCAGTTAGTTGGAGAGAATTACATCGGCTGTGTATATGTATATAGATAAAATGTAGCTCACACAAAACATTGTAGAGGCTGTAAAAGCAAAAGTAAGCCCAGTTTTTGATGAAAACCTATGGAGAAAAGGTTTTTCTGTGCATTATAATAATTACAAAGCAATAAAAAATAGTCTTCAAAGTTGCCCATAGTCTTCTGTTAACATTCTTCATACAGCTGTAGAGATATTCATCACTGCCAAAATGTCCTATCTAACCTGTATGTTTATTTTCTTTACCTAGCTATAACTTCCCAAAGGGGGTGATTTTTTATGATGTGGAACCAGAACAATATACTCTGTCTTCTGATCAATCTTCACTGTTCTTCTCTTTATCTCCTCTAATTGGATGAGTATCAAATTCTGGGACACAGATTGGTGTATTTATTTCTTCTCTTTCCCGTTCCTCATTTATATATCTTCACTTATTGTGACGGTGAAATTCTTCAATTTTCTTAAAGCACAAGTCCCATGTTTTAGGCAACTGTATCACAGTAGGTAAAGTTCCATGCATGAGTCCCTTCATCTGAAACAGTCTGCAACTCCCCATGCTAGAGCTAAAGAACCCACTGGCCTGAAACGTAGGACTTGCGCTTTAACCCTAAATGTAATAGGAATTTTAAGCCTGTTTCAAAACAATATTAGGTTGGGTTCACACCCCGATTTTAGTGCACTTTGCATATGAGGGAAACATATACCTTAAAAATTTAAAAATGGATGGCTTTCTTTAAATTGTACACATATGTGTGGTTAAAATATATACATTAAATTTATAGCTATAGGTCTACATTTTAATATTTGTAAAAGTAACAAAATATTTTTCCTTGCATAAAGTTGTAGAATGAAGTTGAAATCCTGCTACTGCACTGAAAAAAAAACAGATACATTATGATGCAGAAATGTAAGGATTTACTTTTCCATATGTTTCCCATTGACTGTAATGTTAAAAAAAAGAAAAGAGAAAAAGAAAAAAGTTTCAGCTCACCATCACCAGTCCAGCTATCCAGCAGAGCATGGACAACATGAAGCTTGAGCGGGCCGGTTCCCATATAGACATCCACAGCATAGAAACTTGGTTCCAGTCACCAACTTTCTGTAAAAAAGAACTTTTATTATCAATCCAATAAAATATTTAGAAAACACATGGAAAGAAAAACAAGAAAAAGAAATTCCAACACATTTTCTCGATTTTCTCGATTATGACTACAATATTAACTCTTTACGCGCATGCTTATATACTGACCACAAATGAATCCAAAGTGTACAACCCTCCCCCCCTCCCAGGGCTTACCCAGGTAGTTCCCAGCCTTGCCCAGATAGATGCAAGCCTCATGAACATAACAAATCCACCTGAACATAAGGAGGATCATTTACTACGGCTTTTCTGAGTAGATTTTGTAGTTTTTTTTTTTATTGCATGTGTGCACAATAAATCAGGTAAGTAAATAGGTTGGTGGGGAGGAGTAGATCAGGGGTGCACATGAGTGACATAGGGGTGTAGGGCATGAGAGGGCTGTAGAGGAATATAATCCCATCGATATAGATATGTGGGGAGAGGGAGCAGAACTTTAAGCTGATCAGGACACCGTGGTTCCAGCTCCTGGCCCGGGAGTGCCGCATCAGCTCCTTCTCATCATCCACATCATCCTGCGAGGGGATCGTGCACCATCATACCAGGGAAGATCCACAGGGCAGAGCTGCCCATCACTGCCTGGAGGAGGAGGAGGATCCCTGGAGCTGCAGCATCCCCACCCCGGAGCATGTGAGTGTGCAACATAAAGCTCCTCCCTCCTTCAGTACTGTGAGTCATAGATGCACTGGCCTTGGCATCCTCATCCAATGAGTGTCCGAGTCACAAAATTCCGTATGGGAATCAATGACTTCTGACTTAAGTGTAATGATTTGCATTAGGTATTAATAAGGTTTAGGGAATCAATGTCCAGCTAAAGAGTATATAGGACAATAAATACTTAGAGATATTAAGATATTTTTTTAATCTCAGAACTTAACAATTTTGTCAAATACTTGGTTTTAATCGTGTATTTTATGTCATCATGACCTAGATCCCTGCCTGTGACATATGAGATAGTGTGTTGTCTTTCTTAATATGGTGTAGTAGAACTTGATGGATGTATTCTCATTCCTAAACTCATTACAACAAGCTTCCCATCCATCTAGTAAAATGCTATGATACAGAGTTGGAAGGTACTATAAATCATATTATTCTAGCCACTTCAAGCTAATTCATTAGAAATGCTCACAATATATATTATAAATAGAAAGTAAACATACTACATACTTTTTTCTAAAATGAGCAGATATTGTAGAACACAATATTAATGTATTCATGGATCAATAACCAACCCAGAGTTTAATTTGGAGGGCGGGTTTTAAAAGACTGTTCAGCTTCTTTTTTACACTGGATATTCGAAGGTATATTAACATTTGCTGGAAGACTAAATACAGACTTCTTTAAAAAAAAAAAATTGCTTTAATCCTGGTTCACTTTCATCAAATCCCCACCGTGCCCTTCTTTATTTGTTCACTTGAACATAGAACTCATTGGGGTATGCTTTTGTTTTTTATCCTTTAGTACCACGCAGCAGCTGGCATACCAAAGAACACAGAAACATGTAATTTTTTTTAAATAGCCTTAAAATGCATGTATAATAAATAAGCAGCAAATTATATGTAATAGAATAATGAGTGTAGATTTGTTAGTTCAGGGTGGCTCTTGAATAAATTTAGGCTGCAGAAATTTAAGAGTCAGTCCCTGCCAACTCCCACCAATTTAATATTAAAGGGGCGCTCCGGTGGAAAACAACATTTTCAAAACAGACTGGTGCCAGGAAGGTAAACAGATTTGTAAATTATTTCTATTTAAAAATCTTAAAGGGGTAGTCCAGGCAAAACCTTTTTTTATATATGTCAACTGGCTCCGGAAAGTTAAACAGATTTGTAAATTACTTCTATTAAAAAATCTTAATCCTTCCAATAGTTATTAGCTTCTGAAGTTTTCTGTCTAACTGCTCAATGATGATGTCACGTCCCGGGAGCTGTGCATGATGGGAGAATATCCCCATAGGAACTGCACAGCTCCCGGGACGTGAGTCATCAGAGAGCAGATAGACAGAAAACAACAACTCAACTTCAGAAGCTAATAACTATTGGAAGGATTAAGATTGGAAGGATTAAGTAATTTACAAATCTGTTTAACTTTCCGGAGCCAGTTGATATATAAAAAAAAGTTTTGGCCTGGAATACCCCTTTAATCCTTCCAGTACTTATCAGCTGCTATATGCCCCAAAGGAAATTGTAGTTCTTTATGGAGTCCTTTTCTGTCTGACCACAGTGCTCCCTGCTGGCACCTCTGTCCATGTCAAGAACTGCCCAGAGTACAAGAAAATCCCCATAGCAAATCTATCCTGCTCTAGACAGTTTCTGTTGATTTAAAAAAAAAAAAATTTATAAAATTGTTTTCCACCGGAATACCCCTTTAATGGTCTATCCTAAAGATAGACTATCAAGTTGAAAAGCCTGGAAAACACATTTAAACTCTTAATGTATGCCTTTTTACAGTTCTTGGTGGTCATTTAATTTACCTTAGAGCGAGATTAGGAGATAAGACCGCCCTATATGTGGTGAGTGCTTGCTATATCTTACAACCAACCCCTGTCTGCACCTGCCAGCATCAGATTTCAGCCCTGTTTAAGAAATTAAGCCCTCTACATGCTGTGATACTGTCAGGGGTTCAATCTGCAATCCTGCAAAGCAATAGCAGGGTGCCGATCAAGTTCTCATGGCAGCTGGAGGCCTTCTGAAGTCCTTGCCTGCCATGGAAGATCTGCTTGTACAGTCTGCTTGAGGCATACTGTTATAGACGATTGCTGATTTTACTGTCATAAAGAAGAAATTAAACTATAAGTAAATAAACTATACATAAAAAAACAATAATAACAATGATAATCAATGTTATCGAACTTGCCTAACGAACAGAGTAAACACAAAAAAAGGAAAAATATAATAATAATGCAGGAATAACACGTTTGGTCATATCCCTTCCTAGAATTTTTTTTTATAAAAAGTAATCAAAAAGCCCTATTAACTCTGAAATTCAACCGATGAAAACTAAAGGTCACAGTGCAAAAAAATAAAAATAAAAAATCAGCCATATTAAAGATCCAAGATCCATGGACGAATGTTGGGTTAAGATATGTAGATTCAAAGCATTTTTTTTAAAGTAGTTAAACATAACAAAAATCACATACATTGGGTGTCACTGTAGTCATACTGATTTTCAGAATAAAGGTAATGGCCCTCATTTACTAAGAGTGTTGGGTTGTTACTAGTGTAAAATGTTGTTTCCTACTTGCAGGATTCCACTCTATTTAACCCCTTAAGGACCGGGGGGTTTTCCGTTTTTGCGTTTTCGTTTTTTGCTCCTTGCCTTTAAAAATCATAACTCTTTCAATTTTGCACCTAAAAATCCATATGATGGCTTATTTTTTGTGCCACCAATTCTACTTTGTAATGATGTCAGTCATTTTGCCCAAAAATCTACGGTGAAACGGAAAAAAAAATCATTGTGTGACAAAATTGAAAAACAAACGCCGTTTTGTAACTTTTGGGGGCTTCCGTTTTTACGTAGTACATTTTTCGGTAAAATTGGCACCTTATCTTTATTCTGTAGGTCCATGCAATTAAATCATACCCTACTTATATAGGTTTGATTTTGTCGGACTTCTGGAAAAAATTATAACTACATGCAGGAAAATTTATACGTTTAAAATTGTCATCTTCTGACCCCTATAACTTTTTTATTTTTCCGTATGTGGGGCGGTGTGAGGGCTCATTTTTTTCACCGTGATCTGAAGTTTTTAACGGTACCATTTTTGCATTGATAGGACTTATTGATCGCTTTTTATTCATTTTTAAATTATATAAAAAGTGACCAAAAATGCACTATTTTGGAATTTTTTTGCGTGCACGCCATTGACCGAGCGGTTTAATTAATGATATATTTTTATAATTTGGACATTTCTGCACGCGGTGATACCATATATGTTTATTTTTATTTTTATTTACACTGTGTTTTTTTGGGGGGGGAAAAGGGGGGTAATTCAAACTTTTAATAGGGGAGGAGTTAAATGATTCTTATTCTCTTTTTTTTTTCACTTTTTTTTTGCAGTGTTATAGCTCCCATAGGGAGCTATAACACTGCACACACTGATCTTCATCATTGATCACCGGTTTCTCATAAGAAACCAGTGATCAACAATTCTGCTGCATGACTGCTCATGCCTGGATCTCAGGCACTGAGCAGTCATTCGGCGATCGGACAGCGAGGAGGCAGGTAGGGGCCCTCCTGCTGTCCTGTCAGCTGTTCGGGATGCCACTATTAGCGGCGGCTATCCCGAACAGCCCGACTGAGCTAGCCGGCAACTTTCACTTTCACTTTTAGCTGTGCGGCTCAGCTAAACCTAAAGGGTTAATAGCGCACGGCGCCGCGATCGGCGTTGCGCGCTATTAGAGGCGGGTCCCAGCCTCACTATGACGCCGGGCCCGCCGTGATATGACGCGGGGTTACTGTGTAACCCCGCGTTATATCAGGAGAGCAGGACCAAGGACGTACATGTACATCCTTGGTCCTTAAGGGGTTAATCTAGGAATTCACAGATGTAAAAGTTGGGAACAGCTATTTCTAGGTGGTTATTTCCAGCCATTTATTTACAGGATTTTCTGTGAATTTAATAGTAAATAGGTTGGGTTATGAAACCACTCCCTCTTTGTGGAAGACCACACCCCTTTTTCATCTTTTTGCAATGCAATGGTGGGTTTGTCGAATTTTCCTGGCGCACAGTGTCACAGACTGGCACAGACATGTTGCAGACACAATGTGACAAAAAAACTTTGAATAACCCAACAAAATCTAGTCGGTTTTAGCTTAGTAAATGTGGGCCAATATGTCAGTCTTAATTCAAACTAAACAGCATGAAAATGAAATCTTACCATAGTTGCCATTTTTTTCAATTATAACTAATTCTTTCCTGTTTTGCGGTATATTTTACAATAAAATGAAGTGTGTCTTTTTAAAGCACAATTGGCCTCACAAAAAAAAAAAAAAAAGAGTTATGGCTCTAAGAAGGTAAATACAATGTGCCAAAATTCACAGACCAGGGAAGGGGTTAACACAGAGAAGCAGAGTATATAAAAAATAAAGGAGTGTAGTGGGCGGGGTTATAGTAACCTCTGTATTATGGAAGGGAGATAGAGTTGGCTGAATTCCCAGCATGAGTGTACAACAGGAACAGGAAGTCCATTACAGTGACAGAAAGGTGGGCTAATGAAGACAATGCATTAGACAGTTTGCATCAGAAGCAGAATTAAAGTTAAAAAAAAACACAGAGATGTAGTAAAATAACTTTACTTACCAATATAATTGAATGTATCAGGTTTCATAATCAGAAAAGAGAATATTAAACTAATTCTGAAACACTTAATTTAAAGGCTGTAATATTAAAAAGCATGTTGTGCATGACCAGAACACAAGGTATGATTACTCTCCTCTCTCTCTTTCCTCTGAATAGTGCTGTTAGCAGTTTTAGGGGTTCTGCTGACAGATACCATGAATACAGTAGCAAGGGGTGCAGGTACACAGGATTAATTATAATTAGCAAGGGGTGCATGTACACAGGATTAAGATATAATTAAACAACTAAAGCCTGATAAATACTTTGAGGACTTTAAGACGCTTGAGGGAGACCATATTCCCTATAGATGGTAGAGCAGTAGTGCTGTAAAAAGGACTCCTTAGAAACATAGAGGCCTTGAGCAATGCCTAACCATTAAAAATTATTTTGTTTCATTTACACCAGAATTAAAGTGTAACTGTGATTTTAGAAAATATAGACATATATGGAGTCCATCTTCCATTAGCGCAAGACAATGGCGAAAACCAGCCGTTCTCCCTGCTGGTTCTAAAGATCGGAGTATCCAGACCACCCACCGATCGAGACTTCGGTCACTATGACATGTCAAAGGTTTTCTTACTTGACACTTTAAAGCATAAAAGACAATGAAGGCTAAAAATATATGCAATGGCCATGCAAGCCACACTCATTTCACATCTATTATATTGGATTGATGTTACATACATTCCCCTTATGATAAACTGCTTTGATAACCTATTACCTTTTTGTGGAATTTGCTGTAATGTGTCTCATTTACACCATAACTTAAAGAGTACCTGTCACTAAATAAACTTTTTTAAACTAACTCTAGCTATGTTCCGTTATTACTCCAACCGCCCCCCTCGCCCTTAAATGTCTTTTAAGATCTTTAAAAAGCTGCCGGCAGGAGCATGTGGGCGTGCCCCAGCAGGTGCTACATCACTGAAGCTTGCTGGGGGGACTGCTTCGGCCCACACTTCCCCGAGGAGAGCATTGGTGGGGTGTGCGAGTGAGCCTGCATTTGCAGAGTCCTCAGTGTACAGAGCGCCCCTTGTTCTCAGTGTACAGAGCCCTGCTTGTCCTCAGTGTACAAAGCACCCCTTGTCCTCAGTGTACAGAGCCCCGCTTGTCCCCAGTGTACAGAGCCCTGCTTGTCCTCAGTGTACAGAGCCCTGCTTATCCTCAGTGTACAGAGCCCTACTTGTTCTCAGTGTACAGAGCCCTGCTTGTCCTCAGTGTACAGAGCCTTGCTTGTCCTCAGTGTACAGAGCCCTGCTTGTCCTCAGTGTACAGAGCCCTGCTTGTCCTCACTGCACGGAGACCTGCTTGTTCTCAGTGCACAGAGCCCTGCTTGTCCTCACTGCACAGAGCACTGCTTGTCTTCAGTGTACAGAGCACCGCTTGTCCTCAGTGTACAGATCCTTGCTTGTTCTCACTGCACAGAGCGCCGCTTGTCCTCAGTGTACAGAGCCCCGCTTGTCCTCACTGCACAGAGCGTTGCTTGTCCACAGTGAATAAAGGCCCGCTTGTCCTCAGTGCACAGAGCCCTGCTTGTCCTCAGTGTACAGAGCCCTGCTCGTCCTCAGTATACAGAGCCCTGCTTGTCCTCAGTGTACAAAGCCCCGCTTGTCCTCAGGGCACAGAGCGCTCCTTGTCCTCAGTATACAGAGCGCTGCTTGTCCTCACTGTACAGAGCCCTGCTTGTCCTCAGTGTACAGAGCCCTGCTTGTCCTCCATGCACAGAGCCCTGCTTGTCCTCAGTGTACAGAGCCCTGCTTGTCCTCACTGTACAGAGCCCTGCTTGTCCTCAGTGTACAGAGCCCTGCTTGTCCTCACTGCACAGAGCCCTGCTTGTCCTCAGTGCACAGAGCCCTGCTTGTCCTCAGTGTACAGAGCCCTGCTTGTCCTCCATGCACAGAGCCCTGCTTGTCCTCAGTGTACAGAGCCCTGCTTGTCCTCACTGTACAGAGCCCTGCTTGTCCTCAGTGTACAGAGCCCTGCTTGTCCTCACTGCACAGAGCCCTGCTTGTCCTCAGTTCACAGAGCCCTGCTTGTCCTCAGTGTACAGAGCCCTGCTTGTCCTCAGTGTACAGAGCCCCGCTTGTCCTCAGAGTACAAAGCCCTTCAAGGAATGTGAGTGAGTACAGCGCTCCCACCTGTCTGATTGACAGGCAGGGAGCTGCGCTGAGCTCGTCACGTGCTCAGCCAGCGGTCTGCGATTTCGGACTCACTGCCAGGCCGGCGTGAGTCCGAAATCAATGCAAAAGCTTGCGGCCAGGGACTCCTAGGGATACCACTAGTGGCCACATTTTCAAAATGTAAAAAGACATACAAGGAAGCATTTTTTTTTTTTTTTATTAAATTCTATTAGAAAGTTGTTTAATATGGAATGGTCTATAACATATAAAAAAAAAAAATGATGACAGGTACTCTTTAACTTTACTTCTAAATACACATGAATATGTATCCTGACAGTATTACAACCATAATTTTATATCTTAGTAATAATAAAGTTTTAACTATGTAATTAGAATGTATGTACTCCACCCTTTTAAGCAATAAACCATTACTGTATATAATCTTGTACAACATTTCATAGCCTGTGATTAAAAGTAGCATATAGGTGGGATAACTTAGCTTCTCATACATTCAGATTCAGATCTAAGCAGTGGGCATTTTGCACACAGTCATATGAATTGATATGAATTGCATATGGCTGTAGAAAAAAACTTCTCATTTGTATTGCACTTAAAGCCACAAAAAGCCCCCACATTTATAGACTGTATAGTATGTCATTATAGGAGAGCTCGGGCTTGTTGTTTTAAATGGATTGCTATTGATTCCTGCAGAATACTTGGTCTTAGGACTGCTTTTAGGTGTATTTGATTGAGCTAAGTAACACTTTCATTACTGAAATGGTGTGATACTGAAGTGTGATATTGAAGTTATTATTGCAGAGCCATGTTACAAGCTCTTGACAGAAATTATTTTAGCCATGTATAAAATGTAATTTATTTATTAGCATGTAAAGGCTTTATTGAAACCTTCCAATATTACATCTGTACAAGATTTAATTCCTACCAATATATGTCATGTGAATGAAAAAAAAAAAGGAACGGAATCCTTGAAGATCTTATTATTGCTAAGTTAAAAAGCAATAGATAAGGAAATGAATGGACAGACTGTCATACTAAATCTGTGGTGCCCAATTTGTTATTATCTCTCTTACACCAAAGAAAGAAAACAGCAACAAGTCACATACGTGAATGCATTAGGTACCTGGTGTTTACTCAAAGGCCACTTTTAAACAGGCATACTATAGACAAGTTTTTGTGTCCCTATTTTGGCTGCAAGTCCACAGGTCTGATGTACCAAACTGAAAAATGATGCAAAATGCAATCATATTACACCCATATGAAATCGGCCTTGGTACATTTTATCAGGCACTCAAGAACTATGTTTGGCACTTTCATGGAGATATTGGCCCTCATTTACTATTAAAACCCGACATGTATTGTCTGGTTGTGCGCCAGAAATTCTTTCTGTGCCAGAATTTGCACTGGAATTGAAAAAAAACACCTGACTAACTCTCCATTTTACTAAGAAAACCCAAAAAGGGGCGAGGCCGTAGTGAAAAGGGGGCGTGTTAACCGAAAAGGGGCGTGTTCCCATCATTTTCACAAAAATCCAACATATTTACTAAGGTTTCCACAGAAAAAATTTGGTGGATTTCAGCTGAGGAAAACCCGACAGATCAGAACATGTGTAAAAAAAAGCAAAGTGTAGGGAACGTGGAAAATGTAGGGAAACCTTAGTAAATACCATGGAAAATAAATTGTAGGGAATTAAAACCCACAAAGAAACCTACACAACACTCTTAGTAAATCAGGGCCATGTGATTAAAAACTCTCTAACTGTCCCTCTAATGAAGTCAGTGTGGATGTCACATTTATATGAACAGTGCAGTTGTCATTCTAGTATGGTTTTGTGGATTTTTGTTTCATTTTTTGTTTCAATATGGATGTCACTGTATGAGGGTATTATTTGCTTTTACTGATATGAAAACAACAAGGATGTCTCTTATGTTTCAAATGTACCTGTTTCTGTTAGGCTATGTTCATACAGAATCTTTTTAGCGAAATGACTGTGAAATATTGTTGCAAATTCCGCTGAGTGTACATTAATTGAAGGACACACATACAGCCATGTACCCAATGGCATTTTTTTAAATAGTGTTGCCATTATTTGACAATGACGTGTAGCAATCTTTTACGTTGTAGGTGGATTTCAATCTTATGTGGCAGAATAACTAACAGTAAGGCAAAGATCACATAAGAATTACTAGACCAGCCATAAAAAAACAGGTACAGGCACTATATTATGAACTACAGTAACTTAATCCTGTAATACCTCTTTAAAGGGGTACTTTGCCCCTAGATAGATGTCTTATCGTGGGGGTTCCACTGCTGGGGACCCCCGTGATCTCGGCTGCGGCACCCCAGACATCCGGAGCACGGAGTGAACTTCGCTCCATGCCAGATGACTGGTGATGCGGGGTGGAGGCTAGTGACATCACGGCCACACCCTCTCAATACAAGTCTACCATGCCCCCTCCCATAGACTTCCATTGAGGGGCCGCGGTCATGACATCATGAATGGGTGTGGCCGTGACCTCACGAGCCTCCTGCACTGCATCTGACGCTCTAAACGAATGCCAGGTGCAGCAGGGAGATCTCGGAAGTCCCAGTGGCGGGACCACCACGATCAGACATCTTATCCCCTATACTCTGGATAGGGGATAAGATGTCTAGGGGCAAAGTGCCCCTTTAGTGATACTGTTTCTCCTGCAAGCAGGAGTCATCCTATTTGGAAACAGAAAAATCTCAGGGTATATAAATTCCCCATAGTTGCTCTGCAATTATGCAACTGTACCCTTCCATTTGACACATCCCATAGTCTGCCTGTGGGGCAATTGTTTGTAGCTTCTCAGTTCTAGGTGAAAATTGGTAAATATTACTACATTTTAGAGTTTCTCCTTTACACTCCCATAATATGTTTGTCAGACTACCTCAAAGTGGGTGCTAAGTGTGATTTGGTGATAGTATGTATATGCCATGTACTTTAATGTAGACAATGCATTTTACAGTTGCAGTACAGTATGTTTAGCTTCGAGATAATAAAGTGTGTCAAAAGGCAAATCTTCCCCATTAGTTATGCAGCATTTTAATTAGAGCATTTTTTAATTGTACATTCAACTATAAAACTGTTAATTGATCCTCGCCATATGATCTGAATGGATTGTTCTTCCCAGAAATTAATAAGCAGGTGATGCATTATTATTATTTGCTTCTAGAATACAAGGGCTTGCTCCTCTGAGGCTCTCCAACTATTAACACAGATTATTTGGCAGGTTTCTGTTTTAAAATGAAGGTTGTATTTCATTTTCTGTAGATCTTAATTTAATATCTTGGCACAGCTACAAATAAAACTATGGTAAGTAAATTTGCATACATTAAAACTAATTGCCATGTTATTAAAATAAGAACTGCATTTCATGGTTTGTCAGCATATTCATCTCATAGTAATATGTATGAATCATACAAGTCAAAGAAACAAACAAACCATGTGCCCCTATGATAGTGGGAATGTTAGGTTATTTCTTATAAAATCATTAATGCTGACACAGCTGAGCATCACACCTAAGTGGATTTTAGGGTTAATTCACCAGAGTAACTCTTTAATTTATTACAATATTACATTAGGCAACAAACTCCTTTTATAGCACCCTTTAATGTTGCTTTTTGTAATTTGTTACAATTATTTTATTTGTACTGAATAGTGTGTATTATGCTTGAACTGCACTATTTAAATTTTTTTAATGTAATGGTGTCAGAAAGTTAAACAGATTTGTAAATGATTTCTATTTAAAAATCTTAACCCTTCCAGTACTTATCAGCTGCTGTATGCTCTAGAGGAAGTTCTTTTCTTTTTGAATTTTCTTTCTGTCTGACCACAGTGCTCTCTACTGGCACCTCTGTCCATTTTCGGAACTGTCCGAGTAAGAGTAAATCCCCATAGCAAACCTCACCTGCTTTGGACAGTTCCTGACATGGACAGAGGTGTCAGCAGAGAGCACTGTGGTCAGACAGAAAGGAAATTCAAAAAGAAAAGAACTTCCTGTGGAGCACATAGCAGCTGATAAATACTGGAAGGATTAAGATTTTGAAATAGAAGTAATTTACAAATCGGTTTAACTTTCTGATACCAGGTGATTTAAAGAAAAATGTTTTCCAGGGGAGTACCCCTTTAAATGTATCAGTCCTGTGGTTCATGGCTAGTGAATGCAGAGGAAAGCAAATCTCAATATCTGATCAATGAATGTCTGGAGAGTTATTTGGGAGAATCAATCCTGTTCTTTGTCTTAACTTACTATGCTTTATAATGGATCTCTCTGGTTGTCTGTCTTTTCATTCATGACACAATATTTTCAATAACACTAATCTACTGCATAGAACTGGGGAGATTTATCAAAACTTGTCCAGAGGAAAAGTTGCCCAGTTGCCCATAGCAACCAATATGCTTGGTTATTTCATTTTTAACAAGGCCTCTGTAAAAAGAAAGAAGCAATCTGATTGGTTGCTATGGGCAACTGGGCAACTTTTCCTCCCGACGGGTTTTGATAAATCTTCCCGTTTGTGCTTACTACTGTTCTTTAGGAAGATTAACTGAAGGATACCCTTCATGCTGAGGCCAGTCTCCAATATAATAATACAGATCATATTACCTCGACTAGACCATCCTTGTGCCAAAACCACTCCTGTTTTAGATTATCCCAAAACCTGTGGGCTAGTTTATTTCACTGAATGCACTATAACTTTCTCCACCAACAGCAGCAGTCATGTTGAAAAGATGGCGTGCTGTTTTTACTATTCAGGGTACCTATTAGCCATGTGTCTCTGGTATGAACTGTATGAGTGGACTGTCTTAGGCTGCATTCACACCACGTTTTGTACATACGGGAGACGGCTCAGTTTTGACCCATATGCGGTTTTGGACCGGACCTAAAACCATAGTATACTACGGTTTTAGGTCCGGACAGGAAACCGCATACGGGTCAAAACTGAGCCGACCGGAGTCACCGTTTGACTCCGGTCGGCTCATTCAAGTAAATGGAGTCACGCGCCCATTTACATTTACGCGCCCGGTTTGCCCCTCCCCCCACCGGATCCAGCACCCGTATGTAAAAAACGTGGTGTGAATGCAGCCTTAGCTTAGTTCACAAGCTATTATGCTTTTCCACAGCATGTATATTATATTTTGTAATTGTTTAAACCCATTGGTACATGCTAGCCAATTATATTAGAAGCTTTTGCAGTTTTGCTGTTGTTTATCTGAACTAGTGCAAGTAACATTTATTTTATACTATTACTGTCTTCTGGGTTGTACCATTTAATCTGCAACCAGGTAGCTCTGTTCCTTATGTAGTAAAAGAGTAGGGCTGGTATCTCGGCCTAATATACATATTACATAGGTACATAAGTACTAGTGTGATAACTGGGTACCCTTAGATAGACAATAATGAGCAAATTATGGTTGTGTACACAGTTCTCATGGCTGAGGCATTATATAAGTGGTATTAATAAGATATAGTATGTAGCTATACTATATCCTATCAGTACTACTACTGTATGTTATATCTCTTATAAGATAGTGCTTCAGCTTTGAGAACAGTGTACATATTGTGCTTGTGTTCTGTTCCTTTCTTACCTTTGTATCCGAATTTTAAAGGGAACCTGTCACATTGAAAATGCGTTCCAATCTGCAGGCATCATGTTATAGAGCAGCAGGAGCTGAGTAGACTGATACATAGTGATGTGGGAAAAGTTCTGGGTTAATTCATGTAAATCTCTGCTCATCCTGGGCAAAGCAGTCATGTGACAGCTATCTGTACATAAGTGGACAACCATTCACTTCCAATCACTAAGTAGGACCACCTACATGACTATTTCGCCCAGACTAAGCAGAGAATTACATGACTAAATGACAAGTTATCCTGGAACGTTTCCCACAAACTACATATCAGTCGGCTCAGAATCTTCAGCTCTGTAATATGATGTTGTCACGATTCGGCAGGCTGGAGGTGGATCCTCTGTGCCAGAGAGGGATTGGCGTGGACCATGTCGGTGCAACGGTTCTAAGTTGCTACTGGTTTTCACCAGAGCCCGCCGTAAAGCGGGATGGTCTTGCAGCGGCGGTAGCAACCAGGTCGTATCCACCGGCAACGGCTCAACCTCTCTGACTGCTGAGATAGGCGCGGTACAAGGGAGTAGACAAGAGCAGGGTCGGACATAGCAGAAGGTCAGGGCAGGCAGCAAGGATCGTAGTCAGGGGCAACGGCAGGAGGTCTGGAACACAGGCTAGGAACACACAAGGGAACGCTTTCACTGGCACAATGGCAACAAGATCCGGCAAGGAAGTGCAGGGGAAGTGAGGTATAAATAGGGAAGTGCACAGGTGAAGATACTGATTAAAACCCATGCGACAATCAGTGGCGCACCGGCCCTTTAAATCGCAAAGACCCGGCACGCGCGCGCCCTAGGGAGCGGGGCCGCGCACGCCGGGACAGCACAGACGGGGTACGAGTCTGGTAAGCGGTTCGGGATGCGCATCGCGAGTGGGCACATCCCGCGTCGCAAATCGCATCCCGGCTGGGGACATTATCGCATCGCACCCGGTCAGCAGGTCTGACCGGGGCGCTGCGAACAGAAGAACGCTGTGAGCGCTCCGGGGAGGAGCAGGGACCCAGAGCGCTCGGCGTAACAGATGTCCACAGATTGGACTGCATTTTCAATGTTACAGGATCCCTTTAAACCATTACATGTAGCATGAAATGACTTGTCTTGTCATGCTTGGCATGCTTACCTTTAGAACTGTATGAGCGTCATGATATGGTTGACACAAAAAGACATATATTTGTGACTTCTCATCATCAAGTTAAATATTTTCACAACCTGATCATACTGTGAATCTGAGCAATTAAAAAGATAAGCACTGATGGATAGGGCATGAAAAGTGATACTAAGAAGTCTATTGTTACGCCGAGCGCTCCGGGTCCCCGCTCCTCCCCGGAGCGCTCGCTACACTTCCCTCACTGCAGCGCCCCGGTCGGTTCCACGGACCCGGGGCGCTGCGTTACCACCTCCGGCCGGGATGCGATTCGCGATGCGGGTAGCGCCCGCTCGCGATGCGCACCCCGGCTCCCGTACCTGACTCGCTCCCCGTCAGTTCTGTCCCGGCGCGCGCGGCCCCGCTCCCTAGGGCGCGCGCGCGCCGGGTCTTTGCGATTTAAAGGGCCACTGCACCGCTGATTGGTGCAGTGGTTCCAATTAGTGTTTACACCTGTGCACTTCCCTATATCACCTCACTTCCCCTTCACTCCCTCGCCGGATCTTGTTGCCCTAGTGCCAGTGAAAGCGTTCCTTGTGTGTTCCTTGCCTGTGATTCCAGACCTTCTGCCGTTGCCCCTGACTACGATCCTTGCTGCCTGCCCCGACCTTCTGCTACGTCCGACCTTGCTTCTGTCTACTCCCTTGTACCGCGCCTATCTTCAGCAGCCAGAGAGGTTGAGCCGTTGCTAGGGGATACGACCTGGTCACTACCGCCGCAGCAAGACCATCCCGCTTTGCGGCGGGCTCTGGTGAAAACCAGTAGTGACTTAGAACCGATCCTCTAGCACGGTCCACGCCAATCCCTCTCTGGCACAGAGGATCCACCACCTGCCAGCCGGCATCGTGACAGTAGATCCGGCCATGGATCCCGCTGAAGTTCCTCTGCCAGTTGTCGCTGACCTCACCACGGTGGTCGCCCAGCAGTCACAACAGATTGCGCAACAAGGCCAACAGCTGTCTCAACTGACTGTTATGCTACAACAGTTACTACCACAGCTCCAGCAATCATCTCCTCCGCCAGCTCCTGTACCTCCTCCGCAGCGAGTGGCCGCTTCTGGAATACGACTATCCTTGCCGGATAAATTTGATGGGGACTCTAAGTTTTGCCGTGGCTTTCTTTCCCAATGTTCATTACACTTGGAGATGATGTCGGACCAGTTCCCCACTGAAAGGTCTAAGGTGGCTTTCGTAGTCAGCCTGCTGTCTGGAAAAGCCCTGGCTTGGGCCACACCGCTCTGGGACCGCAATGACCCCGTCACTGCCTCTGTACACTCCTTCTTCTCGGAAATTCGAAGTGTCTTTGAGGAACCTGCCCGAGCCTCTTCTGCTGAGACTGCCCTGTTGAACCTGGTCCAGGGTAATTCTTCCGTTGGCGAGTATGCCGTACAGTTCCGTACCCTTGCTTCAGAATTATCCTGGAATAATGAGGCACTCTGCGCGACCTTTAAAAAAGGCCTATCCAGCAACATTAAAGATGTTCTGGCCGCACGAGAAATCCCTGCTAACCTACATGAACTCATCCATCTTGCCACTCGCATTGACATGCGTTTTTCCGAACGGCGTCAGGAGCTCCGCCAGGATATGGACTCTGTTCGCACGAGGCGTTTCTTCTCCCCGGCTCCTCTCTCCTCTGGTCCCCTGCAACCTGTTCCTGTGCCTCCCGCCGTGGAGGCTATGCAGGTCGACCGGTCTCGCCTGACACCCCAAGAGAGGACACGACGCCGCATGGAGAATCTCTGCCTGTACTGTGCTAGTACCGAACACTTCCTGAAGGATTGTCCTATCCGTCCTCCCCGCCTGGAAAGACGTCCGCTGACTCCGCACAAACGTGAGACAGTCCTTGATGTCTACTCTGCTTCTCCACGTCTTACTGTGCCTGTGCGGATGTCTGCCTCTGCCTTCTCCTTCTCTGCTGTGGCCTTCTTGGACTCTGGATCTGCAGGAAATTTTATCTTGGCCTCTCTCGTCAACAGGTTCAACATCCCGGTGACCAGTCTCGCCAGACCCCTCTACATCAATTGTGTAAACAATGAAAGATTGGACTGTACTATACGTTTCCGCACGGAGCCCCTTCTAATGTGCATCGGATCTCATCACGAGAGGATTGAACTGTTGGTCCTCCCCAATTGCACTTCTGAAATCCTTCTTGGACTTCCCTGGCTTCAACTCCATTCCCCAATCCTGGATTGGTCCACTGGGGAGATCAAGAGTTGGGGGCCCTCTTGTTCCAAGGACTGCTTAAAACCGGTTCCCAGTAAACCTTGCCGTGTCCCTGTGCTTCCTCATGTAACCGGTCTCCCTAAGGCCTATATGGACTTTGCGGACGTTTTTTGCAAAAAACAAGCTGAGACTCTACCTCCTCACAGGCCTTATGATTGTCCCATTGACCTCCTCCCGGGCACTACTCCACCCCGGGGCAGAATCTATCCTCTGTCCGTCCCAGAGACTCTTGCCATGTCTGAATACGTCCAAGAAAATTTAAAAAAGGGCTTTATCCGTAAATCCTCCTCTCCTGCCGGAGCCGGATTTTTCTTTGTGTCCAAAAAAGATGGCTCTCTACGTCCTTGCATTGACTACCGCGGTCTTAATAAAATCACGGTTAAGAACCGCTACCCCCTACCCCTCATCTCTGAACTCTTTGATCGTCTCCAAGGTGCCCATATTTTTACCAAACTGGACTTAAGAGGTGCTTATAATCTCATCCGCATCAGAGAGGGGGATGAATGGAAAACG
The DNA here is from genome assembly GCF_029499605.1 of Hyla sarda. Lineage (NCBI taxonomy): Eukaryota > Metazoa > Chordata > Amphibia > Anura > Hylidae > Hyla > Hyla sarda. Next base: position 376,697,795 of record NC_079189.1, on the reverse strand, counting down.
GCATTTAACACCAGAGATGGACACTTTGAGTATCTGGTCATGCCCTTTGGTCTATGCAACGCCCCTGCCGTCTTCCAAGACTTTGTTAATGAAATTTTTCGTGATCTCCTATACTCCTGTGTTGTTGTATATCTGGACGATATCCTGATTTTTTCTGCCAATCTTGAAGAACACCGCCAGCATGTCCGTATGGTTCTTCAGAGACTTCGTGATAATCAACTCTATGCCAAAATAGAGAAATGTCTGTTTGAATGCCAATCTCTTCCTTTTCTAGGATACTTGGTCTCTGGCCAGGGACTACAAATGGACCCAGATAAACTCTCTGCCGTCTTAGATTGGCCACGCCCCTCCGGACTCCGTGCCATCCAACGTTTTTTGGGGTTCGCCAATTATTACAGGCAATTTATTCCACATTTTTCTACCATTGTGGCTCCTATTGTGGCTTTAACAAAAAAAAATGCCGATCCCAAGTCTTGGCCTCCTCAAGCGGAAGACGCCTTTAAACGACTCAAGTCTGCCTTTTCTTCGGCTCCCGTGCTCTCCAGACCTGACCCATCTAAACCCTTCCTATTGGAGGTTGATGCCTCCTCAGTGGGAGCTGGAGCTGTCCTTCTACAAAAAAACTCTTCCGGGCATGCTGTTACTTGTGGTTTTTTTTCCAGGACCTTCTCTCCGGCGGAGAGGAACTACTCCATCGGGGATCGAGAGCTTCTAGCCATTAAATTAGCACTTGAGGAATGGAGGCATCTGCTGGAGGGATCAAGATTTCCAGTTATTATTTACACCGATCACAAGAACCTCTCCTACCTCCAGTCTGCCCAACGGCTGAATCCTCGTCAGGCCAGGTGGTCTCTGTTCTTTGCCCGATTTAATTTTGAAATTCACTTTCGGCCTGCTGATAAGAACATTAGGGCCGATGCTCTCTCTCGTTCCTCAGATGCCTCTGAAATTGAACTCTCTCCTCAACACATCATTCCTCCTGACTGCCTGATTTCCACTTCTCCAGCCTCCATCAGGCAAACTCCTCCAGGAAAGACCTTTGTTTCTCCACGCCAACGCCTTGGGATCCTCAAATGGGGTCACTCCTCTCATCTCGCAGGTCATGCGGGCATTAAGAAATCTGTGCAACTCATCTCTCGCTTCTATTGGTGGCCGACTCTAGAGACTGATGTGGTGGACTTTGTGCGAGCCTGCACTATCTGTGCCCGGGATAAGACTCCTCGCCAGAAGCCCGCTGGTTTTCTTCATCCTCTACCTGTCCCCGAACAACCTTGGTCTCTGATTGGTATGGATTTTATTACTGACTTACCCCCATCCCATGGCAACACTGTTATTTGGGTGGTCGTTGATCGATTCTCCAAAATGGCACATTTCATCCCTCTTCCTGGTCTTCCTTCAGCGCCTCAGTTGGCTAAACAATTTTTTGTACACATTTTTCGTCTTCACGGGTTGCCTACACAGATCGTCTCGGATAGAGGCGTCCAATTTGTGTCTAAATTCTGGAGGGCTCTCTGTAAACAACTCAAGATTAAATTAAATTTTTCTTCTGCATACCATCCTCAATCCAATGGACAAGTAGAGAGAATTAACCAGATCTTGGGTGACTATTTACGACATTTTGTTTCCTCCCGCCAGGATGACTGGGCAGATCTTCTACCTTGGGCCGAATTCTCGTATAATTTCAGAATCTCTGAATCTTCCTCCAAATCTCCGTTTTTCGTGGTGTACGGCCGTCACCCTCTTCCCCCCCTCCCTACCCCCTTGCCCTCTGGTCTGCCCGCTGTGGATGAAATTTCTCGTGATCTTTCCACCATATGGAAAGAGACCCAAAATTCTCTCTTACAGGCTTCTTCTCGCATGAAGAGATTCGCAGATAAGAAAAGAAGAGCTCCTCCCATTTTTTCCCCTGGAGACAAGGTATGGCTCTCCGCTAAATATGTCCGTTTCCGTGTCCCGAGCTATAAGTTGGGACCACGCTATCTTGGTCCTTTTAAAGTTTTGTGTCAAATTAATCCTGTCTCTTACAAACTTCTTCTTCCTCCTTCTCTTCGTATCCCTAATGCCTTTCACGTCTCTCTTCTTAAACCTCTCATCCTCAACCGTTTTTCTCCTAAATCTGTTCCTCCCACTCCTGTTTCCGGCTCCTCGGACATCTTCTCTGTCAAAGAGATCTTGGCCTCTAAAAAGGTCAGAGGAAAAACTTTTTTTTTAGTGGATTGGGAGGGTTGTGGTCCAGAAGAGAGGTCCTGGGAACCTGAGGACAATATCCTGGACAAAAGTCTGATCCTCAGGTTCTCAGGCCCCAAGAAGAGGGGGAGACCCAAGGGGGGGGGTACTGTTACGCCGAGCGCTCCGGGTCCCCGCTCCTCCCCGGAGCGCTCGCTACACTTCCCTCACTGCAGCGCCCCGGTCGGTTCCACGGACCCGGGGCGCTGCGTTACCACCTCCGGCCGGGATGCGATTCGCGATGCGGGTAGCGCCCGCTCGCGATGCGCACCCCGGCTCCCGTACCTGACTCGCTCCCCGTCAGTTCTGTCCCGGCGCGCGCGGCCCCGCTCCCTAGGGCGCGCGCGCGCCGGGTCTTTGCGATTTAAAGGGCCACTGCACCGCTGATTGGTGCAGTGGTTCCAATTAGTGTTTACACCTGTGCACTTCCCTATATCACCTCACTTCCCCTTCACTCCCTCGCCGGATCTTGTTGCCCTAGTGCCAGTGAAAGCGTTCCTTGTGTGTTCCTTGCCTGTGATTCCAGACCTTCTGCCGTTGCCCCTGACTACGATCCTTGCTGCCTGCCCCGACCTTCTGCTACGTCCGACCTTGCTTCTGTCTACTCCCTTGTACCGCGCCTATCTTCAGCAGCCAGAGAGGTTGAGCCGTTGCTAGGGGATACGACCTGGTCACTACCGCCGCAGCAAGACCATCCCGCTTTGCGGCGGGCTCTGGTGAAAACCAGTAGTGACTTAGAACCGATCCTCTAGCACGGTCCACGCCAATCCCTCTCTGGCACAGAGGATCCACCACCTGCCAGCCGGCATCGTGACATCTATGACCACCCAAAAAATATCATTTCACTCTGACTGCGATTTAAAACTATTATAAGGAATGACTGCCAAACACAGGGGACACAGAGTTACCATGTAAATGATTATAAAGCACATTATAGTGGTTCAAACTTATTGGGCCTCATTTACTGAGAGTGTTGGGTTTTTACTACTGGGAAATGTTGTTTCAGACTTGCAGGATTCCTCTCTATTTACTATTGGATAAAGTCGGGAACATTTTCTGACCAGCTTTTTCTAGGTGGATATTTCCAGCCATTTATCCACAGGATTTTCTGTGAATTCAATAGTAAATCGGTCATGGTGTAAAACCATGCCCCCTTTGGGCCAACCATGCCCCCTTTGTAACAGACCTCCTTTTCGTCTTTTCACATTGTAATGTCGGGTTTCTTAGATTTTCCAGGCGCAGACTTGCGCAGATATGTCGCAGACACTCTGCGCCAAAATAACCCAACAAAAACTGGTCGGTTTCAGTTTAGTAAATGAGGCCCAGTGTGTAGTTTACTTTTCACATACTAGGGAACACCCGAGGCATGAAAGCAGGTATTTACATAATTCCCATATCCACACAATGCAAATGACAGCATGTATTCATTATGGTATAATTATACTTTGTGCTATCACCTTAATTGTAGAGATTTTTGTTCAAATCATCTAGCTTGAAAACTCTATTACAATTTCATCTAAATAGAAGATTTAAAATACAGAAAAAGACATCCTTCCTTGATAGAAGAAATGTACTGTCTACTCCAGCTGGAAATCTTCAGGAAAGAAGCCAGTGTCACATGACCAAATGATTATATGAAAGACAAAAATCAAGGTGCGCTCCTAGTGTGGACTGTATGACAGTGTGGCCTCAATGTGCGGAAAAAATTGGAGGCTTACTGGATCGTGTTGTGCTCAGGGCACAACACCTCAGCAGGCATGTAAACTCGCAAGAAGAAATGGAGGTCAGCAGCCATGGTTTCCTTTCCAGGTTCCTCTCGGTCAATGGATGGGTAATGAGAAGTAGTGGATAAAATCCAGAAAAACAGGAATTACCATACGGCGCTTCTCCTCCTGCCAGTCTTCTTTTGCTACATATCTGCTAGATTGCAGCTGCGGATTACAGTATGTAGGACGGACGATCCAGCCGCTCAGGAATTGTCTGTCTTGAGATTGCCTCCCTTCAAGGAGTTAATGAAAGTGCATGACTTGTACCATCTGTAAACGTCTCTGGTCCACTTAAACATAAGGCAGAGCTGCAAACATACCTCCTTGTCCCGTAGCTGAAGGCACTAGCGGCACTTCCACCAGGAGGGGACCAGAGACGTTTATGGATGGTACAAGTCATGCACTTTCATTAACTCCTTGAAGGGAGGCCATCTCAAAACAGACAATTCCTGAGCGGCTGGATCGTCCCTCCTACATACTGTAATCCGCAGGTGCAATCTAGCAGATATGTAGCAAAAGAAGACTAGCAGGAGGAGAAGCGCTTTATGGTAATTCCTGTTTTTCTGGATTTTATCCACTACTTCACATGATTTAAAGCCTGCAGGGCTGCATTTGTGAGAGGGGCGGAAGTAATTATCGTTCACTGCACTTCCAGGTGGGGCTTATTGGGAACAGGTGGGGGCGTGTGTATATAACTCTCCCCTCTCATACAGGGGCAAAGCACAAGACGTTTGTGGAACCCTCCCAACCCTCCCTTATTTCACCATAGGGCATGCCCTCTATAGGCGTGCCCTCATTGCGCGGTTATGGCACGGCTCAGACCGCTATGCTAGGGTAGGATCTTGTATAGGTATATAGCCAATCTTTCCTGTCACTAGTACATGTATGGAGCCCGAACACAAACCACATGATGGCACAGTAATGAAGTTAAATGGCCAAAAAAAAAATTCCATTCACTTATCAACCAATAATAACATATTTTTCATAAGCATACACCTGGCAAAAAAAAAATATAGCAAAACACCAAAATAGCTCTGATCCTTCAAAGTATGGACACCAAAAGGACTGTGAAAGTGTCCTGTGGTATTTGTCAACAAGATCTTAATAGCAGATCCTTTAGTTCATGATTTGTCTCTCTGAGGTACATATATGTCAGGAAAGAGTCAAAATTACATGCCAGTATATCAGTTCGCGTACATGCATGGGCCCCATTCATTGAAATGGTCAGATTATAGTCAGCTAGTGACTATTTTTGGGACATTTTCTAAATGTATCCAAGGTTTAGCTTAGACTGAAAAATGCTGCATGCCACACTTCTCAGTCCAAGCACTATGCTCAGAATATGACCCAAACATAGACACTAGCCTTAACAAGGGAATGCATTTTACAGGGATTAGCCCTGTTAATATGTTATTCATGAATATTACACTGGGTTCAGCAAACACCAGTTACATGTTCCTGTTTGGGACATAGCAGTGCACTAAAAAGCATCTAGATCCCACAAGCATTAGCCTTCTCAAACGGCTCTACTTTACATTTTTTGGGGGTAAATCAAACTTGCCTGGCTGGGGCAAAATTTGAAAAAAATAAAACTAATATTGTCTCCGTTTTGGACATGTGTTAGCAGGCAGTGTTAGAAACATGTTTGGGGCTTTTCTAAATCGCGTCGAACCAAGCCAAATCAAACCGACAGTTTTGAAAAAGTTCAGCGAAACCCGGGAGTCGAACGTTCGCTCATCTCTGGTACTAATTACCAGGAGGCCATGATAAAGTCTATCTACTAGTGAAATTACACCTCTCTTGTCTCCTATATTTAAACTTCTCTTTTTCCAACCTTTATGGCATAATGGTTGTCACCAGGGGTCTCTACTTCACATCCTATGGACTTGTCCGATTATTGCTAAACTATGGAATGAAGTACACTTATATGGCGAATTACAGAAATATGTAACACATTTTCTCCTGAAGCAGCACTTTTACTGACTGATTTAGATCATGTATAATTCAGATTGATTATACCCATTCCATTGCTGAGAAGTTGTGTTGCACCATGAAACTCACCAGATGCTGGAAGAGCTCTATGTCTCTCCCTATTTTGTGAAATCATAAGCTTTCTTGTTGCGAGCTGTGCATATGAACAAACTTTCTCTTTAGTTAAAGGGGTATTCCACTGAAAAACATTTTTTATCAACTGGTGCCAGAAAGTTAAACAGATTTGCAAATTATTTCTATTTAAAAATCTTAATCCTTCCAGTACTTATCAGATGCTATATTCTCCACAGAAAGTTCTTTTCTTTTTGAATTTCCTTTCTGTCTGACCACAGTGCTCTCTGCTGACACCTCTGTTCATTTTAGGAACTGTCCAGAGCAGGATAGGTTTACTAATTTCTGGCTGCACTCCTGTATACCATTTGCGACATATACCTACATTTTTTAAAATTTCAAAAAAACTTTGTAATGAAAACAATGTATATCTCTGCTGTTTTTGTACACTTTTTTTTTTTTTGATAGGTGTCTTTCAGTTTTGGCCTTGGGAGAATTTTTTATCATAATTATTTTCATTCATCCATCAATCAAACTTTGCTAATGTCTTTGTTAATTCTTTTCTAATTACGCCTCCTATTCCACAATAATTATTGGCCTGTCACAAGAAATCTCTACATCTATTCAGGGAAATGTCACTTTTTTTTCATCCAGAAGTTCCTCACGCAGGCTCAGGAATATCAAAAGTGATATGCGGGTAAAGAAGACAAAGATTCAAGTAGAGAATAAAGTGCTGTTCTCCACACTCAACCTTCATTTAAATTGCCTAAGAAATTAACACTGAAATATATAGAACCATACGGTATAACCAAACAGGTCAATCTGATCACCTTCACGATTTAGGGGAAGAGCAACTCTACATCTTGCTGTACACAGCCTTCCAACATGCTGATGTGGAAGTACAAAGATAGAATATATTTATTTTCGAGAAAGGGAGAGTATGAGGAACATTATATTTACCAACTTTTATTTAAAGAAAACCTCTTTCAGCTGCATGTTCAAGTGATTGACCCCTGAAGGTCATAGCCCATTTAGCCTTGAGGACATACCTAATTTTAATGTTTGCACTTTAGTTTTTCCCTCCTCTCTTTTAAGAGTCATAACTCTTTTATTTTTCCATCCACAGATCCACATAAGGGCTTGTTTTTTGTGTGACCAATAGTACTTTGTAATGACACCTTTCAATTCACCATAAAATGTACATCACAACCAAAATGATTATTATCTGGGGGAGAAATTGTTAAGGAAACAATTTTGCAACTAAGGAGGGGGGGGGGGGTTGTTTTTACACAGTGCACTGTGGGTTTTAAAGGGGTTATCCAGAAAAAAAACGTATTTATATATATCAACTGGTTCCAGAAAGTTAAACAGATTTGTAAATTACTTCTATTAAAATATCTTAATCCTTTCAGTACTTATGAGCTTCTGAAGTTAAGGTTGTTCTAAGTGCTCTCTAAAGACACCTGTCTCGGGAAACGCCCAGTTTAGAAGAGGTTTTCTATGGGGATTTGCTTCTAAACTGGGCGTTTCCCGGGACAGGTGTCATCAGAGAGGACTTAGACAGGAAAGAACAACCTTAACTTCAGAAGCTCATAAGTACTGAAAGGATTAAGATTTTTTAATAGAAGTAATACACAAATTACAAAGATTACAAAGATTCCCTGACGAAGGAAGCTGATATTGCTTCTGAAACGCGTTGGAAGGAACTTTGAGCCTTTTCACATTCCGTAGTGACGTCACTAACAGGACATGATCTGAAACCTTAACAACCATCAAGCTAACCGCGAAGCAGGGTGAGTACGGTTGAGAAGACACCGTCGGGACGTACTCCCGTTATCCCCAACTGGACTCTTCACAAGAAGCATTCAGGAACGGAAAAACCGCTGCAGGAACACATCAAAACCGCAAGTACAAACAAAACAAGAAGCAACCTATAGGCAACACTGTGCAGGTTAGGTGTGTTCATGCAATTAACTAGCAGGCACTCTTGCACGTACAGTGCAAAAAACGTGCACCACTAATAGGTATCTCTTGATTTACAGTGCTGTTGCCGCTAACGCTAATCGCATACCACTCTACTAAAATTGCCAAGATCTAATTAGTCCTCACTACAGGTCAATACAGGTATACGTACAAACCCTACACCCTTTATATACTTCTATATACCGTTATACCATTTTTACAGAAACATTCATTACTAATGGGCATTCTTGACTTGTAGTGCCGCCCCTTCAACTCTATATATAGGAAAAGCTACCAAATACCACTATTGGGCATCTGTAAGGATCATCTACTCTTTATTACCACCATATATAGGTATATATACCTCCTCTAACTTTTTTTATACATAATATATAATCTATTTGTGGTCCTTGTTATATCATATTCACTTATACTTACTTTTATCCGTAATTTGCTACTATTTATTGTTTTATAACTCATCATTTGTAGCACTAGTGCACATTAATTATTTATTTATACCTACCTATTGCTAATTACAGCACCAGTGCACTTTACCTATTTATACTGATCTATTGCTACTTTATAAATAGCACTAGTGCACTTTATCCATTTACATTTATTTTCTCATCGCAACAGCTGAATTAATCCTGCATATACCCCAACACCGCATCTACTATATCAATCCGATCAACGCAGGTATGTGTCATTCCATATATCATAAACTAAGCGTGTACTGGTATATATATATGTATCTTACACATATATAAATTATCCATTTTAATTTACAAATCTGTTTAACTTTCTGGAGCCAGTTGACATATATAAAAAAAAAAAAATTCCTGGAATACCCCTTTAATTCTATTCAAGAATTTTTCCATGCTATTTACTAATCCACCACATTTTCTGTGGAAAACTTAGTAAATATGTTGGGATTTTTAGAAAATGTCACAGGGCGTGCCCCTTTGTGCTGAACCTGGGCCAAAACGGCTTGCCATCATTGATGGCACAATGCATTCTAAATTATCCCAGTAAATTCTAAAGGAAAATGTCAAGACAACTAACCGTGAGCTGAATCTGAATAGAATGTGTAGCAAGGCAACAACCCTAAGCACACAAGTCATTCCACCTAATAATGGTGAAAGAAGCGATTTAACGTCCTGATCCAATAGGCATGTTGTGGAAGGACCTGACGCAGGTAGTTTATGAGAGGAAACCTATGAACATAACAGAATTCAAGCTATTTCATATGGAAGAATGGGTTAAAATTCCTTCAAGCCAACATGCAGGAGAAATCAACAATCACTGGAAACATTTGGATGCAGTTATTGTTGCAAAGGGGGTCATACCAAATACTAAAATCAGATATGGGATATTGTATAATTTTCCTCAATAAATAGATGGCCAAGTCTATAATTTTTATCTCATTTGTTTGATTTGGTTCTTTTTAGTTATTTTTTAAAACTTTTTGAATATAGGATGTTTTAGGTCACATGTATGCCAAAATATTGAAAATTCGGTATGGTTCACAAACATTCAAGAACCACTTTATTATAATATATATGGTCTGGTATAACAAGGACCTGATATTACTGCATCACAAGGCATTGGTATGGCTTCATCTGAAATATGTACTTTAGTCCTGGGCACCAGTTAATAGAAGGGACCCAGTGCTTTAGAGTTGGAAAAAGTACAAAATAAAGCATCTTAACTGATAAGGAGTATGAAGGGTTTTATTTATAAGGATAGACTAAAGGATTTACATAAGTATATAAATGGTTTTTACAAAAAAAATGTAACATTTTCAGATTATGTAAAAGAAAATGTAATCAAAAAGAAAGAAATCCGGTGTCTGATGGAGAGAGCATAGGCTTTTTGTTTTAAAGTTGCATAGGAACACTGACATGATCTCAAGCTGTTCATCCCTAGCGTGTTTCCAGCATGTAGAAGACTCTTGACCCCTTCCCGACCCAGGATGTACTGGTACATCCTGGCTCCTTTCCCTTTCTATAATGTGGGGCCATGGGACCCATGGCTAATAGTGTGATCACTGTGCCATGTGCTATTAACCCTTGAGACGTGGTGTTCAAAGTTGATCACCGTGTCTAAAGTGAAAGCTAATAAGTGCCGGTTAGCTCAGTGGGCTGTTCGGGACCGCCGCAGAAAAATTGCGGCATCCCGAACAGCTGATGGACACAAGGAGGGTGCCTTACCTTCCTCCTCCGTATCCGATTGCCGAATGATGACTCTGTGCCTGAGATCCAGGCATGAGCAGTCAAGCGGCAGAAACACTGATCAATGCTATGCTATGGCATATCATTGAACAGTATGAGAGATCAATCTACTGCATGTTTTAGTCCCCTATGGGTGCTATAACATTGCAAAAAAAAAACTGGGAAAAAAAGTTAAGGAAGATCATTTAACCCCTTCCCTAATAAAAGTTAGAATCACCCCCTTTTCCCATTTAAAAAAAACTGTGTTAATAAAAATAAACATATGTGGTATCGCCACAAGCGCAAAAAATTCTAAAGTCCAAAATAGCGTATTTTTGGTCACTTTTTGTATCAAGAAAAAATTTATAAAAAGCGATCAAAAAGTCCAATCAATACAAATACAGCTAAAAACTTCAGATCACAGCGCAAAAATGAGCCCCCATACCGCCCCAACGCGGAAAAATAAAAAAGTTATAGGGGTCAGAAGATGACCATTTTAAATACATAAATTTTCCTGCATGTAGTTATGATTTTTTTCAGACGTACGAAAAAAATCAAACCTATATAATTATGGTATCATTTTAATTGTATGGACCTACAGAATAATGAGAAGGGGTCATTTTTACTGAAAAATGTACTACGCAGAAACGGAAGCCCCAAAAGTTACAAAATGATGCATTTTCTTCAATTTTGCCCCACAATGATTTTTTTTCATTTCACTGCTGATTTTTGGGTAAAATGACGTCATGAAGAAGTAGAATTCATGGCGAAAAATATAAGCAATCATATGCATTTTTAGGTGCCAAATTGAAAGAGTTAGGATTTTTTTAAAGGTAAGGAGGAAAAAATGAAAGTGCAAAAACGAAAAAAAAAACGGGTCATGAAGGGGTTAATCATGGTACCTCATGACCTTTGGACTGGTCTTATATACCTTCTCAGGTTTACCCCTAGGGGACTAAACAAGCACACCTGTTTGATTTTTTACCTTGTTGCACAAAAGCAAATGTAATGCATAAGACTAGGCGAAATTCTTCCATCGCTCCATGGTCGATTGTAGATGTTCATGATCTTATTGTAGATACTATTGGGTCTGCATGGGCACCAGAGCAAAAATCTGAAAGTAAATGAAAAAAAAAAAAATTATTCTCTTCACATTCTACCAAACCACAGTAGACTGCTAATATACTATAAACAAAGAACAAATAGAGGAGTGTATCAAAACAAAATCCAATCTAATCAATAGTTTTCAAGAGTCATCTGCACATGTGCAACCAGTAGCATAAGTCACACTAAATGGGCGTGCAGCTATGTACTCTTTTTGGACACCAGGGAATACTCTTACTGGCCAGTTATTACTATATCACCAAAGTAAGTACCGTATATACTCGAGTATCTGCCGAGTTTTTCAGCACGATTTTTCGTGCTGAAAACGCAACCCTCAGCTTATACTCGAGTGAACTCTCCGCCTGTCAATCCCTTCATCAGTGGTCTTCAACCTGCGGACCTCCAGATGTTGCAAAACTACAACTTCCAGTAAGCCCGGACAACCATCGGTTGTCCGGGCATGCTGGGTGTTGTAGTTTTGAAACCTCTGGAGGTCCGCAGGTTGAAGACCATTGCGGCCTTCATCATTATCCAGCCCCCCCCCCCCCCCTTTTGTTTTGTACTCACCTCCTCTCGGCAGGACGTTAGGGTGAGCTTGTCCGGGCCATCTATGCAGGGACCGTCCGGTGGGGATGGTTTGTCATTGCGGGCTGTCCATTTTTGCCGAGGGGGCCTCTTCTCCGCGCTTCGGCCCTGGCCCCGGAGTAGTGACGTTGCCTTGACGACGACGCACAGGGACGTTCATGCGCAACGTCCCTGTGCGACGTCGTCAACCGCAACGACTAACCATCCCCACCGGACGGTCCCTGCAGCATAGATGGCCCGGACAAGCTCACCCTAACTTCCCACCGAGGGGAGGTGAGTACAAAACAAAAGGGGGGGGGGGGGCTGGATGATGACGAAGGCCGCAGTGGTCTTCCACCTGTGGACCTCCAGAGGTTTCAAAACTACAACACCCAGCATGCCTGGACAGCCGGTGGCTGTTTGGGCATGCTGGGAGTTGTAGTTTTGAAACCTCTGGAGGTCCGCAGGTTAAAGACCACTGAGGAAGGGATTGACAGGCGGTGATGATGAAGGGGGGGGGGATGATGACGAAGGCCGCAGTGGTCTTCAACCTGCGGACCTCCAGAGGTTTCAAAACTACAACACCCAGCATGCCTGGACAGCCGATGGCTGTCCGGGCATGCTGGGAGTTGTAGTTTTGCAACATCTGGAGGTCCGCAGGTTGAAGATCACTGATGAAGGGATTGACAGGGGGTGATGATGAAGGGGGCATGATGACGGGGGGTCTGGATGATGACGGGGGTCTGGATGATTACATGGGGCATGATGTATTTCCCACCCTAGGCTTAAAGTCGAGTCAATAACTTTTCCTGGGCTTTTGGGGTGAAATTAGGGGCCTCGGCTTATTTTCGGGTTGGCTTATACTCAAGTATACACGGTAAAGAAAAATACTCTTACTGGACAGTTAATACTATATCCCCAAAGTAAGTAAAAAAAAGTACTCTTACTGGCCAGTTATTACTATATCACCAAAGTAGGTAAAGGAAAGTAAAAACATTTTCATAATACACTACAAAGATGTATTATATTGCATTTTGAGTTCATTTTCTTTTTTAATGAAAACAACTTTAATCTTTAAAGTACAATACCTTTAATGTAGCTATTGATGCGGTAATCCTGTATCATTTCCTATAGATAAGCACATCATTAAAAATAAAGTAGATTCTCCAATATAATCTCCATTAATTCTCAAAAATGCAAAACCCTCTAATTCATTGTGAACATCTACAATTTCACACAGCACCTGTGCAAGAAACTACCAAGTTAAAGGGGTTATCCAGGAAAAAACTTTTTTTTATAGATCAACTGGTTCCAGAAAGTTAAACAGATTTGTAAATTACTTCTATTAAAAAATCTTAATCCTTTCAGTACTTATGAGCTTCTGAAGTTAAGGTTGTTCTTTTCTGTCTAAGTAATCTCTGATGACACGTGTCTCGGGAAACACTCAGATTAGAAGCAAATTCCCATAGCAAACCTCTTCTAAACTGGGTGGTTCCCGAGACAGGTGTCATCAGAGAACACTTAGACAGAAAAGAACAACCTAAACTTCAGAATCTCATAAGTACTGAAAGGATTAAGATTTTTTAATAGAAGTAATTTACAAATCTGTTTAACTTTCTGGAGCCAGTTGATATATATATATAAAAAAAAGTTTTTTCCTGGATAACCCCTTTAACTTGGTAGTTTCTTGCACAGGTGCTGTGTGAAATTGTAGAAATGGCAATTGCAAATATTAATAAGACACAACAGGATGGAAATCTTAGAGGGAGAGATAAATGCAAGTGTTCTCGCCTTCAAGCCCAAAGATAATAGAGCTATTTGAAATATGAAGACAATTTTTAGTAATACAAAAATAATTTCAGCAAATGGTGTGTAGAAGTCTTAGCAATATACAGTAAATGACAATTTAGAACCGCACACATTCAAGACACCCAGTGGGGTAGAAGAATATACCAAAACACAGCATTATGTTGGATAAAGTCGATGATTTTGTAACAAGTAAGCAAAACGAGTCAGCCAGAAAAACCCAATGGCCCTTAGCTGTCATCAAGTTATATATTTCCATCATTTTCTCAGTTCTCATTATACACTCAGTCAGCACTGATGAGAATATCTGCAGAATGTGTGTTCGTGTGTTACTTTCAATTTAAAAACATGATAGTTTCATTCAATTGTATAAAGCCTGCTGAGAAAAATTCATGTAAATAGAGACTTGGAAGAAATATAAAAACCTCCATCTCTAGCTCGAGGTGATCAATCATTGTAATGATAACCGGGATAATTACATATTGAATATCGCTAAATACAAACATACATATTTATAAAATAGCGTTAGGACATAATCTTATTGGGATGTAGACAGAATATGAGATACAAGGATAGGGCGATTAACAAATGCAAGACATCATTATCATCATTATGGTACAAGAAGGTCAGCGAGAAAATCATTAGACAGATCGTCCACTTATATATTTAAGTTGACAGTAAATCTATATAACGGGGCATCTTCAATCACTCTATGGATTTACACCTAAAAAATGAATCTAAAAAGATGCATAGTCTTTCATTAGCCAGAATGGAATGTTTACTGAATGTGAGAATATAAGAGGGTAATTATCATGCAATTCAGTACACTGCAATGTGTACTGAAGATACACAGCTGATTATAAGCTAATTGGGTAATCTGCAATTTCCTTTTTTTTTTCTACTGTAGATGATACATTTGCTAATTACTTCCTAATTAATACAAGTGGATATCCTGCTAATTTCAGATCAGCAAGCTAATCCTTGTTCCATAAATTAAAGAACTCATTATGTTCTGTTGTTCTAATTGATAATGAAGGGGTCATTTGCAAGAATTTGAAGATGTGAGAAAAATATTTGTGGATAAATAGGATGTGATATGGGCAGGGTGCATAAAAATGTGTTGGTAAATGCACATTAACTCATCTTGCCATTAGTGGATGCATATATTAAAGACATTTAGTAAACAATAGACTGATCTAGGGTAGGATTTCCTAGATATATTCTTAAAGGGGTACTCTGGTGAAAAACATATTTTTTTAAATAAAGTGTTGCCAGAAAGTTAAACCAATTTGTAAATTACTTCTATTAAAAAAATCTTAATTCTTCCAGTACTTATCAGCTGCTGTATGCTCCAGAGGAAGTTTTTTTCTTTTCACATTTATTTTCTGTCTGACCACAGTGCTCTCTGCTGACACCTGTCTGTCTCAGGTACTGTCAAGAGCAGGAAAGGTTTGTTATGGGGATTCGTTCCTGCTCTTGACAGTTCCTGGGACAGACAGAGGTGTCAGCAGAGAGCACTGTGGTCAGACAGAAAAGACATTTAAAAAGAAAAGAACTTCCTCTGTAGTATACAGCAGCTAATAAATACTGGAAGGATTAAGATTTTTTAATAGAAGTAATTTACATGGAAAATTTCTGTGTGGGCATTCCACTGACAACAGAGCATTGGCAGAACATGCCAGCGCTAGGACCAATTGGAAATGCGCTGTCTCATAAACGGCAATGCATTTCCATTCAGACTCTGCAGAAAGAATAGACATGACTATTCTTTCTGCAGATGCCAGTATCTGAATTTTCACAGAAATTGGCACAGAAATACTGCCAGTGAACAGTGCTGCAGACTCCCATTGAAATCAATGGGACTCAGCTGCTGCGGGATGTCCACATGGAATTCTTCTGCAGGATTCTGTGTGAACATAGCTTTGGGATACCACAGGCCTAAAGAAGGACTGTTATTTAAAAAAAAAAAAAAAATATATATATATATATATATATATATATATTCTATAATTTGCTTGACAACCTAGAAAAACTGTTTATTATGCCCAGAGTTGTATCTAGCATTTCTACACTAGGTGCAAAGATTCAGAGGGAAATTTATTTTTGCGTGTGTAAATTAAGTTTTTTTTACCCCCATTTGCCTGTGGGTACGTCACATGTGCTTCCCTTACATTCATTAAAAAAAATGCATTTTCTTCAAATATCTCAGATGTAGACAAGTTTCAAAGTGAGAATCGGACTGGCGTGAGATTGCTCAAAAATTTGCGACAATTTTTAAAAAGTTGCAGTTAATAAATCCTCGACCACTACAAGGAGCTAGCCATGCCATACTACATTCAATTTGTTTTTCTAAGTGAGTCCAATTGCAATGCCCAAAAATCTGTAACTTTCTGACCCATTGAACAAAAAACATTAAAAAAAACTGTAAATCCAATGATATGTTTCCCCCTCAGTGTGGTGTCACACATACAGATACACTCATACAAAACTCAACTAGTCATTGCCGTAAATGTTGGCACCCTTGAATTTTTTCTAGAAAACAAAGTATTTCTCACGTAAGAGAATTGCAGTAACACATATTTTGCTATACACATGTTTATTCCCTTTGTGTGTATTGGAACTAAACCAAAAAAGGGAGGAAAAAAAGCTAATTGGACATTATGTCACACCAAACTCCAAAAATGGTCTGGACAGAATTATTGGCACCCTTTCAAAATTGTGGAAAAAAAGGGAATAGTTAATGCTCTGAGCAAATGTAAACTCGGGTGGAGTTATTTAGCCAGAGTTCTCCTGCATTCTGGTGCTGGTTGTTGAGTGCAATACTAATATGTCTGTTTGTGCTATATTCTGACTATGTCTGCTTGAGTATTTCCCTTGTATTTATCTTGTACTTTTATCTGGGTTTTTAGCCTTGTTATATATTGTATTTTAGGCTGGATATTCTGTCAGGAACCAAGCAGGGGACAGGGAGAGTAAGCCCTAAACTGACCCTAAAACATCTCTCCCTGTCCTCTGGTCGGTCCCTGACATTCAGCTTTCGGCAGTGCATTGTTCTTATTAATGGCTTTTTTCCGGAAACGTTCAAAATATTTATTTTGTACATTCGGATCGATCCGAACATACAAATTCGATAATATTCGTACGAATATGCATTAGTGATTAAACGAATTGCACATATCTACAAACTATACGTCGACATTTAAATGAAATGAAACGCTATGGCAGGAGACCCTGGAGGACCCCACTGCTGACACTAACACATAAAAAGCAAGACTACATTTTGACAAAATGAACTTGAGTAAGACAAAAGCCTTCTGGGAAAAAAACATCTTGTGGACAGATGAGACCAAGATATAGCTTTTTGGTAAAGAACATCATTCTACTGTTTACCAAAAATGGAATGAGACCTAAAAGGAAAATAACACAGTACCTACAGTGAAATATGGTGGAGGTTGAATGATTTTTTTTGGGTTGTTTTGCTGCCTGGGTGCCTTGAATGTGTGCAAGGCATCATGAAATCTGACGATTACCAAAAGATTTTGGGTTGCACTGTACAGCCCAGTATCAGAAAGCTGGGTGTGCGTCCAAGATCTTTGGTCTTCCAGCAGGACAATGACCCCAAACATATGTCAAAAAGAACCCAGAAATGGATTGCAACAAAGTGCTGGAGAGTTCTGAAGTGGCCATCAATTAGTCCAGATCTAAATCCCATCGAACACCTGTGGAGAGATCTTAAAATTCCTGTTGGGAAAAGGCGCCCTTCCAATAAGATAGACCTGGAGCAGTTTGCAAAGGAAGAGTGGTCCAACATTGCGGCTGAGAGGTGTAAGAAGCTTATTAATGGTTATAGGAAGTGACTGATTTCAGTTAGTTTTTCCAAAGGGTGTGCAACCAATTATTAAGTTAAGGGTGCCAATAATTTTGTCCAGCCCATTTTTGGAGTTTGGTGTGACATTATGTCTAATTTGCTCTTTTTTCCTCCCTTTTTTGGTTTAGTTCCAATACACACAAAGGGAATAAACATTTGTATAGCAAAACATGTGTCATTGCAATCCTTTTCTGTGATAAATACTTCATTTTCTTGAAAAATTTCAGGGGTGCCAACATTTATGGCCATGACTTGTACATTTGTCACTCCCTCAAAATATAACTATAAATCACTATACAGTATTTATATATATATATATATATATATATATATATATATATATATATATATAGCACCACCATACCACACACAGACATAGTACCACTATGTTGCACCCATTTATAGTACCTCTATATAATATATACACACATACTGTATATACACACATAGCACACAGACATCAGTACATATTTAACATCCATAGGGATACAGATTTCAAACACACACACACACACACACATATATATATATATATATGCAACTTTCACACACTACACATTACACATATATACATACACATAATAAACCCCTATATTCATAAACATTACAAACTCATACATACATATTACACACATATACAATTCCATTACACACTTTGCACATGCTTACCTCAACTACAGAGCCAATCCCTGAAGTGGAAAGAGATCCATGGTGATTTAAGGACACTCTTTCTCTGCAAACTGCCTCTGTCCTTCCCGAGAGATCTTAAGCCTTGAAGTAACAGCGGATAGCAAGAAGGTCTGGTTGTTGTAGCTTACAGAACTGAGGAAAAAGAGGGAGGAGAAGAAAAAGATCTCCCATCATCATTATATGCTTCCTTCCATATCCCCATCGAACTGCGCCCAAGGTAAATGCTCTATCCTCACTCTTTGCAGCTGCTAATAGTGTATGCCAAGCAATTGCTTTTGAGAGTATCGAAATATTAAATATTTTAGGTCAGTGCCAGAATATTCAGTGTCAAAAAGTGTAAAAGACATAAAAAATCCACAAATTGCCTTCCTCTGAGATTTATTCTAGCACATGTAATAATACATTAAGGAAATTACATTTTAATGTCCAATTCGGGTAGAGAAAAGTGAATGCTGAACTGGCACAATTCCTACTTAAGTCAATTTAAAATTCTAGAAATATATAATAGCAGTTGGCATCTTGAAGAGGGAAATCTGTAAATAAAATTAAAATAAATCTGAAAAATGGGAACTTTTGCATTTTTTATTTGTATCAGAAAGAAAGGAAAAGAAGATCAAAACGGTATTGCTTAGGCTTTCCTAATAAAGCATACATCTCCCATGATGCCTTTGCATAGGGGGCATGACATAGCACCAACCCCACACTGAATCTTATCTAAGCACAGCAAATGGTAACCCAGTGACAGAACTTATTTCCGTAATTCACACTGTAGAGTATCAATCCATTCTAATTTAAGGCGGATTTAGCCTGTCTCCTTAGGTTTTTCCCTGTGATAGGTTTCTCCCTGCCAGCTCTTACAAAAAGTGTGAAGCGGCATTTCATAAGAATATTCTGGAAATTCTGCACACACAAGCTGTAGAGACAAGCAGTGTGAGTCACAGGAGTTTTATAACTGCTGATAATTATTGTATGGACTCACCTACAATATCACTGCACTCTGGCAACTTAGATAATATACAGTTGATTTATTTTTACTATTTATTCATTCTAAAAACTGATGCTTTTGCTTCATACATCCCGATCTCATCCTGATAACAGTCTGTTAAAGCAGCCATATTGGAGCTCTTCAGGATACTTGAAAAGCTGGGTGGTACATGGCTTTTCAAGTCTCCTCAATGGGTTCCAAGTCGAACACAATGGGTTTGACAGTGTACAAAACAGAAATGATAAAAAGGATAATGAGATGTATCTGGAATTTAGGAAATGATCAGGATTTGAAATGCGGTAGCGTACCAGGATTTGTAAAATAATAATGCAATTGCTCCAGGATATCCAATTTAAAATGTCTTTAACAGAGGTATGAAATTCTGCATAATAGGTGCTTTCAGTAGTGTGGCATGCTTATGAAGTGTGGAATAGGATTGCAACTCTACAACCTTGTGCCTTCTCTCATGTTTTTGATTGGGTAGCCAAACTGGATAACACAATGGGATGATATCTCTATATTATGAAGTCTTCATATTGGAAAAAGTAAGGATTGATCAGGAACAGCTGATCAGATTTTTTTTCCCATCCCATAAAATGTTGTAATGCCAATTGATGTTTATGAGTGGGGATATTTTACAAGTGATCTCTAAGGTGTCACTGGGTGAGTCACATACACTGTGAAAAATGATTTCTATTCCAATAATTAAGTACACCAATTTCCAAGGTAAACTGCTTTGGCTGGTTATATCACCGAGTGTCTCAAGACTGAAGCCAAGTGCGATCCAAATATTCCTGAGATTATGATACACAATGCAACCCCTAAAATAGATAATATAAACTGTACCCCTGAAATAATTATAATACACATTGAGCCCTTGAAATGAATTATAACACACACCATGTCCTTTGAAAAAGATAATAATAATATGGTGTAGTATCTCCTAATATGAATTGTAATGCAAATTGTCTCACCTGGAAAATAATAGTGCTTTCAGCAAATTTTTAAATTATTGTTCACAGACCAAAAAATTTACAGATTTGATTCAAGTTACTGAGCAGAAAGAAGGGGTGTCACTGCAGCAACAGTATAAAACTTAACCTTTAATTGTTACCTTGTTAAAATACAAAACCCCAATAGTTACAACAACAAAAAAAGAGAAAAAAAGTATCCTTGTGGGTTCAAAAACAATGCAAAAGTCAATAATTAAGATTGAGAGAAAGGAGCCCAGGTCACATATATATAGAAGATCAATATGCATCTAGACAGAATAGACTCAGATTTCCCAGTAAGTTATTCCACAGACACATTGGATCTCAGTAATAATGGACCCATGCATCAGCTCCTGTCCCAATGATAAGGGACAAATTCATAAATTCCTGTCCCAACGCGTTTCACCTGGAAGGTGGCAGGATCTTCAGGGGACCAACTGGGACTACAACAGACAAAAACTTAAGCACCCATATAAAATGATAACACTGGCCTAAGCAATATCACACTGATATTTCAAACATTTAGAGCAGGTACTCAGTGGTAACCCGTTTAATATACATCAGACAAGGTCAACATAGTGATAGACATATGCTCCCAATGGAGCAACTTACAATACCCCTCATGCCTAAGGTGTTAAGTCCCTGTTCTCATGTTATTATTTATGAGAACATTGCAAGACAGCTGCAATCATCAATAAGACCAGCCCAGGAACTTTCGAATATATTGGGAGAAGAAGAATATTAGATCAACCCAGAAACTTTGGAATATATCTTTGGAATTGATCGAGAGAAGGAATGTATAAGACCAGCTCAGGAACGTTAACTTTCATTGGGGAGTAGGGGGGGCATGGTTTAGATTAAACCAAGAGCTTTGGATTTATCTTGGGAAATAACCTGCCAAAAATAGAAAGAATACACAAAATTATTAGTATTTGTGGTTCTTCACAGTTCCATTGTTGACTATCACAGTTATTTATTTATTTAATATTTTTTTTATGATAACATGTTTTAATAATAAAAAGGATTATTAATGAATAAATATTATTTAAAAAAACAGGGAAATATTTTGGAGGAGTAAGAAAAAAATCAGCCAACGGAATTCTCCATTCTGTGGTATTCCACTTGCTGCAGAGTCCCATTGTTTTCAACTTGATTCTGCTGCTCTGTGCACACTACAGAATTTTTACAGCCGAATTCTGTCTACCCAATGAATGAACATGTTCATTCTTTAGCCTAAATTGTGCCTGACTGTATTGCTATCTATGAGGCAGTACATGTCTGTATGGCCCTACCACAATGGTGGTGCCTGCTGCAAGTGGAATTCTGCCAGTTCAATTCCGCCAATATCCACAGTGAGAACGAGCCCTTAAAAACCATTATTGCATGTGAAATATTATGTTCAGGGACCAGACTATGCACATTGTGTACATCAAGGTGATCAAATTCTGATGAGTCAATTGCCTGCATATGCCCTATCTAGAACAGAGACATATAAAATTGGGCCCTACAGAGGCCTATTATACTATCAGGACTTATTCTGTCCAGACAAATAGTCTTATGTTGCAGCAAATCTGAGCATTTTCCAGGTGGAAGATATTTTACAGATAAAACTCTTTAATTATATTAATGTATGAAGTCAATTACAAGTGGAATACCATTTATATTATTATGTTTTCATTCTGTACACTAGTGCTGCTTTTTGTAAAGCTTGCAGAAGAAAATAAATGAGGAGCTGGAAGTATTCAGACATGCTGTAAGTGATACTTTAATGAGGATTTAATTATTCTGGCATAAAAAGGTAGGTAAGCTAAATAAAAACAATTTATACAGACAGCATCTCTGCAGCTGCGACTGGAAGAGGACGGCATGAGCTTTTAAATAATAGGTCCTTAAATCACAAATTGATGTGGGAGTGAATAATGACACCCAGGTGGAAATCTTTCAGCCTAGTACTGTGCCGAATACCTAATGACTTAATTACTTCAAATGCAAAATTTTAATTCCGAGTAAGTGTCATCACTGAGATTACATTAAAATGCAAAGTAAGCCACCAAAAAAGTGTCAAATAGCATAACTAACTACTGCACAACAGTAGTGTAGAATATGTTCTTTTATCTTGTGTATACACAATATTTGGCAATGGTATATAGCAGAAGCTAACAAAAACATTACAATAATGTAATTAAGATGGTATTATTGTTAATTGTATGTGCCTTTTTTCCCAGTATTTATATATTATGAACTTTCTGTGCTGTTATATGTTAAATTGTATTATTATGAAAATATTCTCCTCTCAATAGACCTCAACTGTATTTCCTGTATTGATACGGAATCTGACATAAGACGGAAACCTTCTGTATGCCTTTGTATAATTTGGAGATATACAAAGGTCCAAGTGGGCCCAATGCAACCCTATATGTGTCATATTAGGGATCCGTACAACTTGGAGGCAGTACGAGACCATGAAACTACTAAGAGATTGTACAGAGCCATAATATAGTTATGTTCATTAGGCCTTTAGGGCCTTTTGCAAGGGCCAATTATCAGTCAAATGAATGTTCATAGGAAGGCTCGTTCATGTCAGTGACAAGCCAAAGAAATGGGCAAACAATTGCTCACCAGTTGATTGTATAGTTTATGCAGGCCTAAAAATTATTGTTAGTCGGTCACACATTGCTCTGTGTAAACGGGGGAGATGTACAACCAACAATGGTGAAAATGAAGAATGAAGAAAATGAAAGATCCAGTGATCATTGGTCACATTCAGGGTAGGAAACCATGCAGCCTTGATCTCACAACCAACCACTGTCCCTGCCTACTTGAATGGTCCACCCAAACAGCAGTCCCCTACTGGATGACAGTCCCTACCCCTGACTAAGTGCATGGAAGTCAGATTAGTAAGACAAATCAGGTGAGCAATATACAGGCAAAAACAGTACAAAATAACAAAACCAGAGGCAGAGTCAGGACAAGCAGTGGGTCAAAACTATACAGTGGCATAGTGCAAAATCAACTGGCAAAGGCAACATCAAAAAAGAGGAAGAAGGTGAGTGTCAGGATCCGGGTTGGCGGAGGGTGAGGACACTGGAAGTGGATCCTCTGTACCAGAGAGGTGATGGCGTGGGCCGTACCAGGGGATCGGAGTCTAAGGGGTTACTGGTATTCACCAGAGCCCTCCGCAAAGCGGGATGGACTTGCTGCGGCAGGTAACCCCCAGGTCGTTCCTCCCAGTAGCGACTCAACCTCTCTGGCGGCTGAGATGGCGCGGTACAAAAGGACAAGGCAAGGCAAGGTCAGACGTAGCAGAAAGGTCAAGGCAGGCGGCAAGGTTCGTAGTCAGGGGCAACAGCAGAGATTATGGAAACACAGGCAAGGACACTCTGGAACTCTTTCACTAGGCACTAGGCAACAAGATCCGGCAGGGACAGGAAGGGGAAGTGATGTTTTATAGGGAAAACAGTGATTGGACTAGATTGGGCCAGGCACCAATTAGTGGTGCACTGGCCCTTTAAATTTCAGAGAGCCGGCGCGCGCGCGCCCTAGAGAACGGTGCCACGCGCGCCGGGCAGGGACAGAGGAAGGACGGAGCAGGTGAGAAGAGACATGGGATGCGATCCGTGAGCGGGCACGTCCCGTCCCGTGGATTGCATCCCCTCCGGTGACAGGGTAGCAGCGCTCTCGGTCAGCAGCGGGACCCGGAGCGCTCGGCGTTACAGTGAGGTTACAGAAGGTAAGAAGATAAGTCAGGTACAGGAAATACAGGAATGCTAATGATGGGAACAACCTTTATGAGGGGTGGAGGAGCAGAGCAGGAGCTGAATTTAAATATACCACCACTAAGAGGTATGAGCACTAGTGTTCAGCTGATTGGCCTAGCGCTCCCCACTTCCTAACTGGCTGTCTGGCCACGTTACTCATTTACAGTGCAGTGCAGGGCCATTGTCAAGGCAATGGGAAAATCTGCCAGATGTTCTTAACAGAGGACAGAGACATTGCTAATATGTTAATTGAACCCCTTTGCGCAATGGAGTTAGTAGATGGTGTTCTGGGCTTCCCTACCTTTATCCCCCTCTGCTACAATATGCCTGCCCACCTCGTTCTTACATGTGTAAAGACTCTATGAATGTTTATGAGATGGGTGGACATATTGAAGTAGGGGGGAAGGAGGCAGGGAAGCTCAGAACACCAGTTCCTGCCACCAATGTGCAAAGGGGGTTAATTAACATATTAGCAATGGAACTCCCTGAGCAAGTGAAAGCGTAACAGCATAGTGGTTGGCACTTTGTCTGGGTAGGTGTGTAAAGCATGCTGTCCCATGTCTATGATGTAACAGTGATTTTTGCTTCTCTTAGATCCTGGGACAACCTGGAAGTTTTGTGGCCTGGTTTTCATTGCTACCAGCTCCT
Source organism: Hyla sarda (assembly GCF_029499605.1). Taxonomy (NCBI): domain Eukaryota; kingdom Metazoa; phylum Chordata; class Amphibia; order Anura; family Hylidae; genus Hyla; species Hyla sarda. Next base: position 376,673,173 of record NC_079189.1, on the reverse strand, counting down.
TTGACTTCCATGTGTGTCCATCTTTTGTCCTGTTTTAACATCTAAAAACGGACATTATTTTTGCTATACTCCAACATTTTGTATCACTACAATACATTCCAGCCATTAGTTCCTTTGTTTTGGTGTTCTATTCCCCTATTGATCTTTTGCATATTTATGTTTCAATCTATATGGGATGGTTGTGATGTTTTATTACCTATGCTCTGTGTCATTTTTCTGAGTGCTGCTGATGCATTTTATTTATTTTAACTCCAAGTTATGTATTCAATAAAGCTTTTTTGCATTTTTCACTATTTTGGTTGTTGGGTGACTATAGGTATTATTTATTCATATTAGCAATAGACCCTAATACAGCAGATACCTCCAGAACTGGACCACTAGTCCAGGTGAGTAATACATTATTTTAAACCAGTTCAACCATACCTGTGTATTGGGTTTAGTGTGGGTGAAATAGGTGCCAGAACTTTAAGCTGTGTTAAAGGCTGCTTAAGCAAACTCAGATGCAGGATCAGGACTCATTTATTGCACATCAGCCATTTTAAAAGGGCACTTATTGTAATATTTAGTTCTTCCCAATTTGTAAGACTTAAGCCCTAAGGAAGGTCAACTTTAAGTGACTGTGTGGGGTCAAATAAGAATTAAAGATTGTTTTTGTGATGTACACCCCTGGATACATATGAAATAGATAGATAGATAGACAGACAGACAGAACCCAATAGACAATAACTTTAATTTCAAGTACTTGAGTAAACCTATTCAAATTACTTAGTCATCCCACCTGTTAAAGACATTTTATCCCCTATCCAGAATATAGGGGATAAGATGCCTGATCGTGCCGGGGGGGACCCCCGCAATCTTTCATGCAGCACCCCGCTATCATCATCCTCTGGAGTGAACATCGCTCCAGGTCTGAGGAGTCACAATGACGGGGTAGGAGTATCGTGATGTCACGGCTACGCCCTGTGTGAGGTCACGCTCCGCCCCCTCAATGCTAGCCTATACTCCGGCCCTGTGATTGTGATTCATCAGACCCGGAGCGATGTTGCTGCATGAAAGATTGTGGAGGTCTCCAGGGGCGGGACCCCCGCGATCAAGCAACTTATCCCCTATCCTTTGGATAGGGGATAAGATGTCTTAGGGCCAAAGTACCCCTTTAAGGCTAAGTTCACATCAGTGCTGTGCTCCGTTCAGAGGAGCTCCACTGGCTAAGACCATTAAAACTATGGGACTTAAGCATAGAAAAAATGCTACAAGCAGTAATTTTTTCTCTGCTCAACTTCTGGGATACAACAGACTCCAGATGGGAGCCTGACAGACCCCGTTAAAAGTCAATGGGACCTGTTGGGACCCGGCAGTGTCCGTTGTGCTATGACCCATTCAGGGTCCATTTAGCACAAAAAGAAAAAAAGAAGCTAAATAGACCCAGAATGGGATAGAGTCTAACGCTGATGTAAACTTACCCTTACATACAGTATGTAAAAAACAGATCAATGTAAGAAGGTGATATCATAGAGGAAGAATCTGGCCACCCACATAGGTATTTTATAGTATCATTTGTTATAAGATATGCATTTATATTTTGTCAAAGCATAACATGTAGTATATGGGTAGAGTTGCCGATACTTACTATAGGTACCTCAAGGATGGTAGCTGCATGAGCTGTGTTACACTGAAAAAGTTTGTGGTGAACATGAATAATGTTATGAGTGCAACTGTCATAATACTCATAAATTAGGCTGGGTTTACACAATGTAAAATGAAAATAAACAAAAAATAAAAAGTATAAATTTAAATCAGCTAATAATGTGTTCTATGAATTATCAGCTAATAATGTGTTCTTTGAAAGTCTGTGGAAAAGTGTCCATCAATATTGGACTTACAAACATTTTTTTTTAACCCCTTAAGGACTGAGCCCTTTTTCACCTTAAGGACTCGGCCATTTTTTGCAAATCTGACCACTGTCACTTTAAACATTAATAACTCTGGAATGCTTTTAGTTATCATTCTGATTCCGAGATAGTTTTTTCGTGACATATTCTACTTTAACATAGTGGTAAAATTTTTTGGTAACTTGCATCCTTTCTTGGTGAAAAATCCCAAAATATTATGAAAAAATAGAAAATTTAGCATTTTTCTAACTTTGAAGCTCTCTGCTTGTAAGGAAAATGGATATTCCAAATATTTTTTTTTATTCACATATACAATATGTCTACTTTATGTTTGCATCATAAAATTGATGAGTTTTTACTTTTGGAAGACACCAGAGGGCTTCAAAGTTCCGCAGCAATTTTACAATTTTTCACAAAATTTTGAAACTTGCTTTTTTTCAGGGACCGGTTCAGGTTTGAAGTGGATTTGAAGGGTATTCATATTAGAAATACCCCATAAATGACCCCATTATAAAAACTGCACCCCCCAAAGTATTCAAAATGACATTCAGTAAGCGTTTTAACTCTTTAGGGGGTTCACAGGAATAGCAGCAAAGTGAAGGAGAGAATTCAAAATCTTCATTTTTTACACTCGCGTGTTCTTGTAGACCCAATTTTTGAATTTTTGCAAGGGGTAAAAAGGAGAAAATTTTTACTTAAATTTGTAGCCCAATTTCTCTCGAGTAAGGACATACCTCATATGTCTATGTTAATTGTTCAGCGGGCACAGTAGAGGGCTCAGAAGGGAAGGAGCGTCAAATGGTTTTTTGGCGGGCATGTCACCTTTAGGAAGCCCCTATGGTGCTAGAACAGCAAAAAAAAAAACACATGGCATACCATTTTGGAAACTATACCCCTCGGGGAACATAACAAGGGGTAATGTGAACCTTAATACCCCACAGGTGATTCACGACTTTTGCATATGTAAAAAAAAATAAAAATTTTACCTAAAATGCTTGGTTTCCCAGAAGTTTTACATTTTTAAAAAGGGTAATAGCAGAAAATACCCCCCAAAATTTGAAGCCCAATTTCTCCCGATTCAGAAAACACCCCATATGGGGGTGAAAAGTGCTCTGCTGGCGCACTACAGGTCTCAGAAGAGAAGGAGTCACATTTGGCTTTTTTGAAGGAAATTTTGCTCTGGGGGCATGCCGCATTTAGGAAGCCCCTATGGTGCCAGGATAGCAAAAAAAAACACATGGCATACCATTTTGGAAACTAGATCCCTCGGGTAACGTAACAAGGGGTAAAGTGAACCTTAATACCCTGCAGGTGTTTCACGACTTTTGCATATGTAAAAAAAAAAAAAAAATTACCTAAAATGCTTGGTTTCCCACAAAATTTACATTTTTACAAAGGGTTAAAGCAGAAAATTCCCCACACAATTTGAAGCCCAATTTCTCCCGATTCAGAAAACACCCCATATGGGGGTGAAAAGTGCTCTGCTGGCGCACTACAGGTCTCAGAAGAGAAATAGTCACATTTGGCTTTTTGAAAGCAAATTTTGCTCTGGGGGCATGCCGCATTTAGGAAGCCCCTATGGTGCCAGGACAGCAAAAAAAAAAAACATTTATTTTGGAAACTAGAGCCCTCGGGGAATGTAACAAGGGGTTAAGTGAACCTTAATACCCCACAGGCGTTTCACGACTATTGCATATGTAAAAAAAATATATATTTTTTTACCTAAAATGCTTCTTTTCCCAAAAATTTTACATTTTAAAAAAGGGTAAAAGCAGAAAATACCCCCCAAAATTTGTAACACAATTTCTCCCGAGTACGGTGATACCTCATATGTGACCCTAAACTGTTGCCTTGAAATACGACAGGGCTCCAAAGTGAGAGCGCCATGAGCATTTGAGGCCTAAATTAGGGATTTCATAGGGGTGGACATAGGGGAATTCTACGCCAGTGATTCCCAAACAGGGTGCCTCAAGCTGTGGTAAAACTCCCAGCATGCCTGGACAGTCAGTGGCTGTCTGGCAATACTGGGAGCAGTTGTTTTGCAACAGCTGGAGGCTCCGTTTTGGAAACCGTGGCGTACCAGACGTTTTTCATTTTTATTGGGGAGGGGGGCTGTGTAGGGGTATGTGTATATGTAGTGTTTTTTACTTTTTATTTTATTTTTTTGTGGTAGTGTAGTGTTTTTAGGGTACAGTCGCACGGGCGGGGGTTCACAGTAGTTTCTCGCTGGAAGTTTGAGCTGTTGCAGAAAATTTGCCGCAGCTCAAACTTGCAGCCCGATACTTACTGTAATCCTCTGCCCATGTGAGTGTACCCTGTACATTCACATTGGGGGGGGGGGGGGGGGGGACATCCAGCTGTTGCAAAACTACAACTCCCAGCATGCGCTGACAGACTGTACATGCTGAGAGTTTTAGTTTTGCAACAGCTGTAGGCACACTGGTTATGTATCACTAAGTTTGTGACCTTACTCAGTGTTTCAAAACCAGTGTGCCTCCAGCTGTTGCAAAACTACAACTCCCAGCATGTACGGTGCATGGTGTAAGGTGACTGCTGGGAGTTGTAGTTTGCAACAGCTGGAGGCACACCGGTCGTGAAACACTGAGTTAGGTAAAAAAAAAACTGAGTTTCACAACCAGTGTGCCTTCAGCTGTTGCAAAACTACAACTCTCAGCAGTCACCGACAGCCAATGGGCATGCTGGAAGTTGTAGTTATGCAACCAGCAGATGCACCACTACAACTCCCAGCATGCACTTTAGCTGTTTGTGCAAGCTGGGAGTTGTAGTTATACAACAGCTGAAGGTACACTTTTCCATAGAAAAAATGTGCCTCCAGCTGTTGCAAAACCATAAGTCCCAGCATGCCCATAAGGGAATGCTGGGAGTTGGGGTGGTCTGCCTCCTGCTGTTGCATAACTACAGCTCCCAGCATGCCCTTTTTGCATGCTGGGAGCTGTTGCTAAGCAACAGCAGGAGGCTGTAACTCACCTCCTGCTGCTGCTCCGTCGCAGGACTGTCCCTCGCCGCGGCCGTCGCTCCTGGGGCCCCGATCCCAACATGGACGGCGGGGATCGGGGTCCCCAGCACCCGGGGTCGTCTTCCCGCACCCGCTCACGTCCTCCGGAAGAGGGGCGGAGCGGGTGCGGGAGTGACACACGCAGCAGGCGCCCTGATTGGTCGGCTGGTAATCCGGCCGACGAATCAAGGCGATCGTGAGGTGGCACCAGTGCCACCTCACCCCTGCAGGCTCTGGCTGTTCGGGGCCATCAGAGACGGCCCCGATCAGCCAGTAATTCCGGGTCACCAGGTCACTGGAGACCCGATTGACCCGGAATCGCCGCAGATCGCTGGACTGAATTGTCCAGCGATCTGCGGCCATCGCCGACATGGGGGGGCATAATGACCCCCCTGGACGATATGCCGGGATGCCTGCTAAATGATTTCAGCAGGCATCCGGCTCCGGTCCCCAACAGGCTAGCGATGGGGACCGGAATTCCCACGGGCGTATGGATACGCCCTGCGTCCTTAAGGACTCGGAATGCAGGGCGTATCCATACGCCCTGCATCCTTAAGAGGTTAAATAACGTGTGCACTTTTCCTTAGGCTTACATAGAACACAAAATGAGATTTTAAAAAACCCGAGCTTAGTCACCACCTTAGTCAGGAACAAATGTTTGCCTTGACCGTATTGCAGTTGCAAACAAATGCAAAAGAAAGATGCAACAGTATCCTGAGAAGTTAATGGGGAATTCCAGCCTTTGACATCTCTTATCCCTTATCCAAAGGATAGAGGATAAGATATCTGATCACAGGGGGTCCACCCGCAATCTCCATGCAGCACCTGGCATTCTGTGGCGGGTGCTGTTCCAGAGACAGAGAAGTGACGCCCCCTCCATTCATGTGTATGGGAGGGTCTATGATTAGATAAATTATTTTGAAATGTTACACTGCTTTATTGTTGTAATACAACACTATGTCAAGGTTGCTATATATGTTTTTCCATTAAAGCAATCAAATCAGCTATAAAAAAAATCTGTACAAATTTGCCCTTAGCTTTCAAGATACAACAACTTAATGGTGATCACAATATGGTACATTACGAATATAGATGACAGGAAAGCACTCACCATACAACGTGGTGGTGACAAGCGGATGCAGCAGTGGAGGTAGGGGGGTGGGGGGTAAAGATCGGGACAGACTGTTTCACACCTTCACAGCGCCCCCTTCACAATATGCCAATACAACAACTGAAAAGCTAATAGTAGCCAGCCAGTTGGGTGAGCAGAGCACTAAAAGCATTTTGTCCTCTATTAAGTGTAACCTTTGCGTACATCTAAGTGGTGTACCATTGTGTTCCTGTTAAAGTCTTAAGGGCCTAGATATTGTGAAAGGCCAGCCACCTGCTGGTGTTCTAGACAAATACTGTTTTAAGCGTACTGGAGCGCATTGTCCTCCTCTCATAAGTGCATACCACATACGTACATCTAAGTGGTGTAATATTTTGTTCCTGTTAAAGTCTTAAGGGCCTAGATACTGTGAAAGGTAAGCCAAAAGAAGACATCTGCTGGTGTTGTAGACAAATACTGTATTAAGCATGGTGGAGCGTATTGTACTCCCCTCATTCACACTAAGTATGTCAGGCAGAGAAGTGTTAGGACATGCACAGAGGAGTGGCAGAGGCCAAAATTCAAAAGGCAGAGGTCGCAGCAGACTAGGGGCAAGTGGAAGCAGGAGTCGCAGTGAGAGGTCTGAGCTCCCGATATCAGCTAGGTGTCATGACTAGACCAGCAACCCATCTGCCGTCATTGTTTGGTTAACACGGTCATCCACTTCATCACAAGTGACATCTGACACCCCCAGTCAACAGTTGGTTGGTTCCTCAAACACAACCCTCAGTTGGCATGGCCCGGGAGCAGTCCCATCCTCCCATTGCCTCTATCCTATGCTATTCCCTCCCCCACAGAAGTATCTTATGCTGTTGGTTCAGCTCCACTATTCACTGAGGATGATCTACTAAAGGGCAGTCAGCAGCTACTGCCCAGCCAAGAAGTGGAGGAGACATCCGCCGCTTCCTCTGCTAGGTGGGCAAATAGTGTTAAGGAGAGTGGTGTGGGAGATTGTGTTGCAAGCATTCAGGCTCCTGAAGCAGACACTGTTGAGAAATCTGAGGAGGACATCAGTGATGTACAGACACAACTCGATGATGATGAAGCCGATCGCACTTGGGAGCCAGGTGCAGAAGGGGCTTCATCATCATTAGGAGACGAGGGTTGCAGGTTTCCCGTGAAGCTGCAGCTGAGCCAGCAAGGTGGTAGCATGGTTTGCAGTCAGCATGGTGGCAGAAGTGAAAAGTCTGGAGCCAAACATACACAGGGTAGACCACCTGCTTCGCAGCAACCTTCCTTCCCGAGAGTAGTGGAACAGGGGTTCCTGGAGTCAGCGGCAGTAGCAGTCAATCAGTGTTTACTGTTGGTGGGAAAATCAGCTACTTGGAGGTGTGGCAGTTTTTCATCAAGCATCCGGAGGATGTTAACCTGGCCCCATGCAAGATTTGTCGGCAGAAGGTGAAGGGTGGCCAGGGTCCGAATGTTGGCACCACGGCCCTTCGTCAACATATGCAGTATCACCATAAAGTGGCCTGGGAAATTTGTGGCTCTGATGTGGTGGTCAAGACTGCTCCATCCCCCCCAGTGGCACGCCACTCCCTCTTTCAGCCAGCCAAGGCTCCACCACCTCAGCCGAAGGGAGCTGTGTGTCATACCCATCTTCTGTCGCTCCAGATGCTGCTGCTCCTCCTACTTCGAATCAGTCATTCTGGCAGCAAACCATCGGTGAAGCCATGTCAAAGAGACAACAATATCCGCCCCCACTCATCTAATGGCACAGAAGCTGAATGTGTTCCTGTCCAAGTTGCTGTTGCTGCAGTCCCTCCCTTTTCAAGTGGTGGACTCTGCACCTTTCAGAGAACTGATGGCTTGTGCCGAGCCGAGGTGGAGAGTCCCAAGCAGTCATGTCTTCGCGAAGAAGGCAGTACAAGCCCTGCACAATTTTGTGGAAGAGAAGGTGGGCCAGTCCTTGAGCCTGTCGGTGTGTACCAAAGTGCACAGCAGCGCCAATGTGTGGAGCTGTAACTATGGTCAGGGACAATACATGTCCTTTACAGCCCACTAGGTGAATGTGGTTCCTGCACAGCCACAACAGCAACTTGGACAGGTCACGCCGCTTCTGCCTCCACGCTCTCAGGCAGTTGTTCCTGTGACAGTGTGCTACTCCGCCTCCTCATCCTCCACTGTGTCCTCATCCTCCACTGCATAGACAAGTCTAAGTACCTCTCCAGAATACCATGTGTGCAAGGAACGGCGGTGTCACACTCTTCTTCACATGGTTTGCCTTGGCGAACGGAGTCACACAGGGGAGGAACGGGCTAAAAGTCATTCATAAAGAAATCGAATCATGGCTTACTCCATGAAAACTGGAAATGGAAATCATGGTGACCAGCAACGGGAAGAACATCTTGTCTGTGCTGTGACAAGGAAGCCTGAGACATGCACCCCGCATGGCCCATGTGTTCAATCTGGTTGTCAAGAGGTTCCTGAAGTGTTCCCCCATTTGCAAGACATATTAACAATGGGAAATAAACTTTGCATGCACTTCAGCCACTCGTACACCGCAAAGCACACCCTCCTTGAGCTGCAGCGTCAGAATGGTATCCCCCAACATAGTCTGATTTGCGACGTTTCCACACGTTGGAAATTCCACCCTCCATATTTTGGACTAACTATACGAACAGAGAAAAGCCATCACCGATTTCTTGATGATCAAAGCGGATATGGGTACTTCCCTGTGTAACTTCATTGACAACCAGTGGCAGCTCATACGTGACACCTGCTGTTTGCTCAGGCCCTTTGCGGAAGCCACATTATTAATCAGTCGCCAGGATTACGGGATGAAAAACGTCATTCCACTGCTTCATGTACTACAACATGTGTTGGAAACAATGGCTGTCCAGGGCACTGGAGATGTGGCACCTAAATCTCACGGCCACATGAGCCCTGTGGGGGCTGAACTGGAGGAGGAGGGGGAGTGGCACAGTGGAGCACAGTTTAGGTTTTGCAAGATAGGTGGTTTTTCTAGTCATCTGACAGGAGTGAAGGAGCAGGAGCTAGAGGAGCTAGAGGGTTATGAGGAAAGCTAGACAGAGGACCCAGACATACCGTGGTAGTATGCAGTGGAGATGGAGGCAGGGAGTCCCTCCCAGTCACTTGCACAAATGGCACGATGTATGCTCACTTGCTTGCATATTGACCACCGAATTGTCGCCATTCGGCAGCAGGATGACCTCTGGCTCTCCACCTTGTTTGCTACCGGCACAAAATTGAGGCCTTTTGTACACCCACTGAGAGGGAGGACAAACTGCCACCATATGTTCTCCTTGTGCTGATGCCACTTCCAGGCTTTCTCATTCTGCCACCATACGTTCTCCTTATGCTGCTGCCACCTCCAGGCTGTGTCATTCAGTCACTATGTGGTCTTCTCATGCTTCCGCCACCTCCAGACTGTGTCATTCAGTCACTATATGGTCTTCTAATGCTGCCGCCACCTGTACTCTGTGTCATTCAGCCACTATATGGTCTCCTCATGCTGCTGCCACTTCCAGGCTCTGTCATTGTGCTGCTCTGACACAGTTATTCTAATAGCGTTACCTCTGATCTGCATGTCATACGGAATAACAGTATTATTTCACTAACCCAGCACACACCATATGCGTGTTACAGCAAGGCGAAGTGTTCTACACCCCTATTGAGGCTCTCTGTAGGCCAGAATTAGGCTGAATCGAATTTTTCAAAATAAAAATGTCAACAATGGAATAAGCATAGTCTAAAATTCTCTAGAGAGATTAAAAATCCATATTATTTACTGAGAAGTTTCTTGGCTATAGGCATTGCACTTGCATCCCTATCTCATTATTGTTTTTATATATCTCCCTTTGGATATCTTAATATGAGAGCCTGTAATTCATCAATTCTGAAAGCTGTTTTTAACAGATAAACTTTATTATATTATTACTCAATATTCCACTAGTCATTCATTTTAACATTATACATAAAACTTGGTAGTAATTTTATAATATTGCCATTTATTACAATGAATGTGTCAGGGAATTTTTAATACTGTTCTAAATCTAATTCAGATCCCAGCAGAGTGTAATGATATTGTCTTTTCTAAAATATGGAAATGTAAAAATTGATTAACATATCAGTAGGTAAGGTGGGCAAACAGTGTATCTGTCTTTTGACAAAACAATCAGTACATGAAGTCCTCGGATATAGCACACATGTTAGGTGGGTTTTGCTGTTGATTTTTTTTAATTACTGAACCCGGTGATTTTCTCGCTTTAGGCCCCCATGTAGCAACATAGTATACACAAGTACCTATTCAGTACCACAAGAGCACCTCTAGAGCATCTTGTTTGTCCCACTGATACAGAAGGATGCAAGTAAAAAAAAAAACAGCCATGTCTTTCCAATATAGAGAATGTAGTGGCCTTCACTAAAAGACCATGAAGCTGCATGGAGCGCTGAGAGCCTGCAGGTCGGAAGTCCTCTGAGGTGTCACCCAAAGATGGAGAGCCATAAAAGCTAGTGATTTTCAGAGACTGATCATAAAGAAACCAGGGCTACTTACTTTCAGGAGCAAAATAAAGGTCCAAACTAGTTTAACAATTGGTAACATTGCCTACAACCTGGTAAAAAAAAAAAAATATATATATAAGAATTAACTTACTTATGTAGCATTTCTACATGTGCTGTTTATTGATTCATGACTAAGGAAAATCCCCCGATATGTAGCGTCAGACTCAACAGAGGCCAAGTAAGGAATGACTCCAGTGTCTAACTAATTGTGAAAATGCTAAAATGAAAAATATTGTTGTCTTGCCGAAACAAAGAATAAACATAAAGAAAATACAAAAACAATTCAGATCTGTGAGTTTCTTTATTGGATGCCTCAAATTTGTGGTTTCCAAATGCCCTATGTTGCACTAAACATAAAAACAAAACAGTAACTGCACACCACCTAGTTCTTTACAATATATGTTCATTAATGTTTATTGCATATATCTTGTGGAGGTAACCTGGTCAAAGGTTATTACTAACTCAGGCTGGGAAAGAGCATGTTTTGTGAGTGGATAAGAAGAACACCAATTTGCAAATATCTTCTACCTGCAAGTATAAAATGGTTTGAGATCCACCAGATACAATGGGGGGAGGGGTTGAAATCTACTCCAGCTCATTTCTGGGGTAACTTGACATTTCTGACACATGGACAGCCACATATGTGACAAATGTATAACATTTTTCGCACTTTAGTTCAGCTCAGTTTTTATAAACATCGGCCTATGAAATGCTGCTCTGTGTAGAATAAAAGTTAATGTAGATAGCAGAGCAAAGAGCACAGAGCAGAGCACAGAGATAGGGCAGCCAAGGCTGAAGTGGCAGATATATTAAGAGGCATGCGCTCCTTAATAAATCTACTGAACGTGATGCCAGAGGGATTTTACTGTTAAATGTTAAGTGCCATTCTTAGTATATTTCCCCCAGTGGGCTTAAACTGCATACACAGCATTCAGAAGGCAAAATGTTTATGTGTGTTTACTACTTGTACATTCAGAAATAAGTAGTGGAACAACAAAAACAAAAAGGTCTGCTTCCTGTTGCACTATTGTTGGCTCAAACAGTTCTGACATAGAGAACCGCTAGGAGTGTAGTAACTAGAGATGAGCGAATCAAATCTGATTAAGTTGAATTTGTTCCAAATTTCATGAAAAATTCGATTCGGATCAATTTGAAATAACAAATTTCTTCATTAGCGACACCCCTGCGGTGGAAAATGTGGTTATAAAGTTGGTCTTTTGTTTGTTTAATTGTATCGCACAGTCAACTTTTTTCTTTTCTTTGTCCGGGACAAGACACTCTTTTTGTGATCTGTGTTGTACTTTTCTCAGTGCTTCCTTTATGATTAGACCAGGGTATCTCTTTTCTTTGAATCTTTTTTCCAGGATTTTCGCCTGTGTTTTAAAGGTTCCATTGTCTGTGTTTGAATTGACTGTAGGGTGCCCACTTTCAAAATCCAGATAACTGTTTACATCAACAGTTTTGAAGTGAGTTGATGTGATGAAGTTTTCAGAATTATGGCTAATACACAGGTCCAGGAAGTGGATTTCTCTATTGCAACATGCAGGGACAGCGCATGCGGCGACAAACGGGTCCGCAGCCTGCCAACAGTGGGCACTCATACATGAGACCTCAGGGCCTCCTAGAAGTTACAAGGTTCCAATACCTAATATGAATATCACAAACCTGGCGCACCAACCTGCGGAGAGTTCCTCATCTTGTTAATATTCGCAACCTGACCGCAGCCCAACAGCAGTGGGCACCTTCTAATGGAGACCTCAGCGCCTCCTAGGAGTGACGAGGGTGTAAGTGCTAATTTAACCAATACAAAGGTGTGATACCAAATCTATAATTCTGCTTTACATACTTTAAGTTTTTAATGTTTGTTAACTTCCTTATGTGTAAAAAAACTTTTTGACAAAATGTGTTAATTACAATGACCCGGTGACCCGGCAGCAGTTCTATGTCGGTCCACAGGTGTATATTTAAACGAGCGGGAATATGCTCTTTAACAACCACTGCCTGATGAAGAACCCGGTCCGGGTTCGAAACCAATGTGTTGCACCCTTCTGTTTTACCAATAAAGGCAAATTACAGATTAGACATTCTTATAATATGTCAACAAAAGTTAGATTTTCTGGCGGACAGGAGGCTCATATCATTGCATTATCTTTCTTTAATAAGCTCAATAGCAGAAAGAACAAGATGCATTTATTCATACAATACTGAAAGAAAAAAGATGCAGGTCACCTAGCAACCTGACCGCACCCCTTCCATATGCCAACCAATGATAACAGAACTTGCTCCATAAAACCACATTGCGACTCCACCTCCTCCTCTTTCTTTCTGCTCAGTAGCAGAGTTCACAGATAAATACCAACTCTCATCTTTATTAGATTTTCAGTGCCTCAGTTATAGTTTTTTGCTGTTCTTGTTTAGTGCAGGTGCCCTTATATGTTATAGGGCTCTGTCTGCAGTTAGGGCACTGTGTTTCCTGTTCTTGGGGCTCGGTGAAGATACTGCATACACCAGCCTCAATTTCTCTCTGCATTCCCTATTGTTCGTTATACCTTTTTCTCACTCGGGGAGTTGTTTCCCTCTCTGTACCCCCTTTTTCCCCTTACCTGGGTGCCCTGTGTTTTCTTGGGGTGTTTGTTCCTTTTCCCTGTGTTCGTGGCTGGCTCGCCGCCATTGGCAGTGACATCAGCCCTCCTTCTTCTTCTTCTTCTTCCTGCTGTTATCTCGGGGGCCGCGCGCTGTGCGCACATGCGCGGATGCGCTCGGTCTCGTGAGATTTCTTCTCATTGTCGCGATCCGGTCTGTGAATCATCGCAGAGCGGCTTTTGCGTCAGCGCAGTCCCCTGCGATTATATTGCAGGGATTGCTGGCAGGGAACAGCTGTGGTGACGGAGTCCGGTGGATCTCCTGTCTGCCACACACAGGCGGCTGTTGCCAGTAGCTATCCTGTGCTACTGTCCTGACTGTCTGGGGGGGCAATTAGAGGATTATTGTCTTTCTCAGTCTGTATTCTCCCCCCCCCTGTTTTCTTCCCTGCATAGTACTTACTCGCAGGGTGTTATACGTTTGTTTATTTATCCCTTTATCCCTATAGATCCTTATTATACACTGTACTTTGTGCTGCTATACTTATTTGCTGTGTCTTTCTGTCTCCACAGCCCTACGTTTCTTACAGGTTACTCCCACCTATTTACTGTTAATTATGTCTGCCGACAAATCGGAAATGACCTTGGGGGATGGCCCCAGTACTGTCCGTGACTCAGGACATATGTCCGCAGACCAAATCCACCAGCTGGTCAATTTATCGGTCCAGTCGGCCGTGACCTCCGCTGTGGCGTGCCTTAATGAGTCCATCACATATGCAGTTTCGCTGGCTATGAGCGCTTCCCGATCTGATACGATTTTGCCCACGGTTCCTCAAGTGAATCCGCTGGTCCCGGATCGGGCCTCCAGCTCTAAGAGACCCGGTAAATCGGACCGGAAGAGACACCATTGTTCCGATATACTGACCTCTCCTGTGGCACCCTATAGTTCAGGAGATTGTGTAAATATCTCAGCTGACCCTTTGCTTAAGGGCAGCAACCCGATTGCGGGTATTAGACCCTCCTCCCGGGAGGATGACGGAGATGGCCGGGTTTCTCGTTCCGCAAAGAGGACCAAACCGGACTCTTATAACGAGGAGTCAGATGTGGAGTCTGATGCGGTTTCGATCGCCTCGGCAGCCTCTTCTCTCTGTAGTGTGGAGGAGAGTTATGAGGCGGAGGATGACACTCATCCTACTTCTGGTCCTTCGGATGAGGTTTCGCCGGATGCTGTGCTGGATTCACAAGGCATTCCGTTTTTTGATCCAGAGACTATCACGCATCCAAGATCGGGGGAATGGACTCCCATTCCCCAAGTGGCGAAGTACATTGAGGCGCGACTACGCAAACCTCTTGAGAGGGGCAACAGAAGCAAACTTCGCTCGGAGTGCCCGCGCCCTTCAATCGCACATAAGATAGCCGACACTCCGGAACTTGATCCTATTTTGATCAAATATATGCTAAAGTCCGGAAAGAACCCTAAGAAGGGTATTGATCGGTCTTTTAAGGCGGTCCAGGATAAGTTGTTAGATCTCCTGGGCCCGCTGACAAAGATTTTAAATATTTCCGAACACGCTGTGGCTTCAGGGGACCCAATTGATGCTGAGGTCCTCAGAGGTTGGGCGCTGAGGGCCGTTTGCCTGTTGGGCAACACCAATACTGCCCTTTCAGTGGAGCGCAGACGTTCCATTCTGATGCGCCTTGACCCGCAGCTGACGCATCTGGCCACGGAGGAACCTGATCCAGCTGCGGAGGGTCTATTGTTTGGAGACTCATTGATTAAAAATATCAACAAATTTGTGGGCTTGTTCTCTAGTCTGGACAAAGCCCAGACGTCTCTAAAGAAATCCCACACCAAGGTTTTCGGGAAGGCTGGAAGGGGCAAGGGTCGCCCTTCCGGCCGTGGCGCCTATCATAGACCCTACGCTAGAGCTTCAGTCCAATATGTCCACGAGAGGCCTCAACTTCAAGCCGTCCCGGCACCCGTGGTCACATCCCCTATCTTCCCAACGAGAGGGCGACCCTGGAGGGCGAGGGGCAGTACACGTGAATTCTCCAGGGGCAGAGGCGCAGGTAGGTCCCCACATTCCGTTGTGGAATATCCCGGTGGGGGGCAGGTTGAGATTTTTTGCCCGCGCCTGGTCCTGGATTACGGTGGACCCTTGGGTCCTACAGGCAGTGGCGGGTTACGTCATAGAATTCATGACTCCTCCGGCTCAAGAGCAATGGCCGAGGAGGATTCAGTTTTCCGACGAAGATATGACTCTCATTCGATCGGAAATAAGCGAATTACATGCCAAACATGCAATAATCCCGGTGGACCTGTCCAAGCCAGGATTCGTGAGCAATCTCTTCTTAGTAAAGAAGAAAGATGGCGGTCATCGACCAGTAATAAATCTAAGACACCTCAACGAATGTGTTCTATATCGCCACTTCAAGATGGAGGGCATTCACCTTCTCAGGGACTTGCTCCTCACGGGAGATTGGCTCGCAAAAATAGATCTCAAGGATGCGTACCTCACGGTACCAATCCATCACTCCTCCCGTCAATTCCTGCAGTTCGTGTGGGAAGGTCAGAAATGGGAGTTCTCTTGTCTTCCGTTCGGCCTGTCGTCAGCTCCGTGGTGTTTCACCAAGCTCCTGAAGCCGATCATGGCGGCCCTACGGAGTCGGGGTGTCCGTTTGATCATATATCTCGACGATATATTGATCATGGCACAATCAGAACAACAGGCGTTGCTACATGTGGCATGGACCACCGATCTATTGACGGAACTGGGTTTCCTCATCAACTATCCCAAATCTGTGTTAGTTCCCGCTCGGGACATAGAGTTTTTGGGCTTTGTCGTAGACACCCGGGAGGCGACGTTGAGTCTGCCAAACAAGAAGTTGGTAATGCTTCGCAAAGAAATACGGGTGTTGATCCGCAAACAGCGAGTGTCCTTACGGGCAGTGGCTCGGATCGTGGGCCTGTTGTCCGCTTCTGTACAAGCAGTATTCCCGGCGCCCTTGCACTACAGGGCGCTTCAGAGATTGAAGACCAAACACCTCGCAGAGGGTTTGTCTTATGCGGATCAGGTTCCGTTATCGAAGGACGCTCGCGAGGAGCTGCTGTGGTGGCTGCGGCATGTCCAGGAATGGAATGGAAGAACAATCTTCAATTCCAAACCAGATTTGATTATCGAATCGGATGCCAGCCTGAGCGGCTGGGGTGCCAGGTGCGGGTCCTCCACCACAGGAGGGAAATGGTCGTCAGAAGAGTCTCAGTTACACATCAACTGTCTGGAACTTCTGGCGGGATCGTTTGCCCTCAAGAGCTTTGCTGCTCACAGGAGGAATTGTTGCATACTGCTCCGGATGGACAACATCTCGGCAGTTCAGTATATCAATCGTCTGGGGGGCACAAAATCGATAAGCCTGGCGGATTTGGCAAAGGAGTTTTGGCTCTTTTGTCTGGAAAGGAACATTGTCATCCAGGCAGAGTACCTCCCGGGGATATCCAATTCGGTAGCGGATTGGAATTCCAGACATCTGGTGGACGGCAGCGATTGGCGTCTGCACCCGTCCATCTTTCGGGCCCTTCAGGTACTATGGGGTCCACTGTTTCTGGACCTGTTTGCCTCGAGGCTCAATCGCCAGTTACCCCGGTTCTTCAGTTGAAGGCCGGATCCAGAGGCGGAGGCGACGGATGCTTTTCTTCAAAGCTGGCCTCAGGGAACACTATACGCTTTTCCGCCGTTTGCTTTGATACCCAGGGTGCTATGGCACACGATGTCGCAAGGATCGACATTGGTTCTAATCACTCCGTGGTGGCCAACCCAGTCGTGGTTCCCTCAGGTTCTGGGGATGACCATAGACTATCCGAGGATATGTCCACTGTTCCCTTCGACCCTAATCGGACCGACAGGAGACTTTCATCCGTTGGTTCTGTCGGGGCAATTACCGTTGGTGGCTTGGCTGATATCAGGTCGACCAATCTCGATTGCGACATTTCACGGGCAGCTAGAGACCTCATTTGCTAGGCGTGGGCTCCAGGCACCAGATCGGCTTACCGATCTGCCTGGGGATTATGGGTTCATTGGTGCTCACAACAGCAAATGGATCCCATTCATGCCCCTGTGTCTGGAATTTTACATTTTTTGTTGGAAGCCTTTCAGGATGGCAAGGCCTATAGGACTATTAATGTTTATAGGTCAGCCATTTCCGCCCAGCATGTCCCGATAGATGGGGTGGCGATAGATCGACATGCTTTGGTGTGCCGTCTACTCAGGGGCATACGCTTTAAGCGTCCTCCGGGGCCGCGGTATGTGGCCATGTGGGATGTCTCGTTGGTTCTCAATATGTTCATTCGGGTAGAAAAACAGACATGGTGCACATCCACAATCTTGTATAATGATCTGATTGCTTCTCAGCATAATATCAAAAACTAACAGGTTGTTAGTATACATTTTTGATCAAAAAGTACAAGCCCACTCGCCACGTCAAGGCCACCTATTTAGAGTGGGTCCCTAACGTCCCTAGCATAAAATGGCGCAGCACCGAGCGGCGACCACCACCGCCGCGACACCAATGCCCACAGGGGGGAACGACCCACCGGCAGAGCGGCCCCAATGCCACTCAAACCAGTCTATGGGCCGCACCCCCCCGCAGACACGGCGCCACGGCAGCAACGGACACCGCACAGCACCACACCAGTGTGAACAAGGTGTAATAGCTCACTTACCATGCTCTCCCAGTCAGACTGGGAGGCTGCTAGGAAAGAAATGACCCATGTGTAGCTAACTACTACTTATATAGGGTTGGGCTGAGGGGGTGGGGAAGAGTGCAGACAACATGTTCAAACAAAAAAAAAAAAGAGGGGATAGAAATCACAGTGTGAATTCGGGTAGAAAAACAGACATGGTGCACATCCACAATCTTGTATAATGATCTGATTGCTTCTCAGCATAATATCAAAAACTAACAGGTTGTTAGTATACATTTTTGATCAAAAAGTACAAGCCCACTCGCCACGTCAAGGCCACCTATTTAGAGTGGGTCCCTAACGTCCCTAGCATAAAATGGCGCAGCACCGAGCGGCGACCACCACCGCCGCGACACCAATGCCCACAGGGGGGAACGACCCACCGGCAGAGCGGCCCCAATGCCACTCAAACCAGTCTATGGGCCGCACCCCCCCGCAGACACGGCGCCACGGCAGCAACGGACACCGCACAGCACCACACCAGTGTGAACAAGGTGTAATAGCTCACTTACCATGCTCTCCCAGTCAGACTGGGAGGCTGCTAGGAAAGAAATGACCCATGTGTAGCTAACTACTACTTATATAGGGTTGGGCTGAGGGGGTGGGGAAGAGTGCAGACAACATGTTCAAACAAAAAAAAAAAGAGGGGATAGAAATCACAGTGTGAATTCGGGTAGAAAAACAGACATGGTGCACATCCACAATCTTGTATAATGATCTGATTGCTTCTCAGCATAATATCAAAAACTAACAGGTTGTTAGTATACATTTTTGATCAAAAAGTACAAGCCCACTCGCCACGTCAAGGCCACCTATTTAGAGTGGGTCCCTAACGTCCCTAGCATAAAATGGCGCAGCACCGAGCGGCGACCACCACCGCCGCGACACCAATGCCCACAGGGGGGAACGACCCACCGGCAGAGCGGCCCCAATGCCACTCAAACCAGTCTATGGGCCGCACCCCCCCGCAGACACGGCGCCACGGCAGCAACGGACACCGCACAGCACCACACCAGTGTGAACAAGGTGTAATAGCTCACTTACCATGCTCTCCCAGTCAGACTGGGAGGCTGCTAGGAAAGAAATGACCCATGTGTAGCTAACTACTACTTATATAGGGTTGGGCTGAGGGGGTGGGGAAGAGTGCAGACAACATGTTCAAACAAAAAAAAAAAAGAGGGGATAGAAATCACAGTGTGAATTCGGGTAGAAAAACAGACATGGTGCACATCCACAATCTTGTATAATGATCTGATTGCTTCTCAGCATAATATCAAAAACTAACAGGTTGTTAGTATACATTTTTGATCAAAAAGTACAAGCCCACTCGCCACGTCAAGGCCACCTATTTAGAGTGGGTCCCTAACGTCCCTAGCATAAAATGGCGCAGCACCGAGCGGCGACCACCACCGCTGCGACACCAATGCCCACAGGGGGGAACGACCCACCGGCAGAGCGGCCCCAATGCCACTCAAACCAGTCTATGGGCCGCACCCCCCCGCAGACACGGCGCCACGGCAGCAACGGACACCGCACAGCACCACACCAGTGTGAACAAGGTGTAATAGCTCACTTACCATGCTCTCCCAGTCAGACTGGGAGGCTGCTAGGAAAGAAATGACCCATGTGTAGCTAACTACTACTTATATAGGGTTGGGCTGAGGGGGTGGGGAAGAGTGCAGACAACATGTTCAAACAAAAAAAAAAAAGAGGGGATAGAAATCACAGTGTGAATTCGGGTAGAAAAACAGACATGGTGCACATCCACAATCTTGTATAATGATCTGATTGCTTCTCAGCATAATATCAAAAACTAACAGGTTGTTAGTATACATTTTTGATCAAAAAGTACAAGCCCACTCGCCACGTCAAGGCCACCTATTTAGAGTGGGTCCCTAACGTCCCTAGCATAAAATGGCGCAGCACCGAGCGGCGACCACCACCGCCGCGACACCAATGCCCACAGGGGGGAACGACCCACCGGCAGAGCGGCCCCAATGCCACTCAAACCAGTCTATGGGCCGCACCCCCCCGCAGACACGGCGCCACGGCAGCAACGGACACCGCACAGCACCACACCAGTGTGAACAAGGTGTAATAGCTCACTTACCATGCTCTCCCAGTCAGACTGGGAGGCTGCTAGGAAAGAAATGACCCATGTGTAGCTAACTACTACTTATATAGGGTTGGGCTGAGGGGGTGGGGAAGAGTGCAGACAACATGTTCAAACAAAAAAAAAAAAAAGAGGGGATAGAAATCACAGTGTGAATTCGGGTAGAAAAACAGACATGGTGCACATCCACAATCTTGTATAATGATCTGATTGCTTCTCAGCATAATATCAAAAACTAACAGGTTGTTAGTATACATTTTTGATCAAAAAGTACAAGCCCACTCGCCACGTCAAGGCCACCTATTTAGAGTGGGTCCCTAACGTCCCTAGCATAAAATGGCGCAGCACCGAGCGGCGACCACCACCGCCGCGACACCAATGCCCACAGGGGGGAACGACCCACCGGCAGAGCGGCCCCAATGCCACTCAAACCAGTCTATGGGCCGCACCCCCCCGCAGACACGGCGCCACGGCAGCAACGGACACCGCACAGCACCACACCAGTGTGAACAAGGTGTAATAGCTCACTTACCATGCTCTCCCAGTCAGACTGGGAGGCTGCTAGGAAAGAAATGACCCATGTGTAGCTAACTACTACTTATATAGGGTTGGGCTGAGGGGGTGGGGAAGAGTGCAGACAACATGTTCAAACAAAAAAAAAAAGAGGGGATAGAAATCACAGTGTGAATTCGGGTAGAAAAACAGACATGGTGCACATCCACAATCTTGTATAATGATCTGATTGCTTCTCAGCATAATATCAAAAACTAACAGGTTGTTAGTATACATTTTTGATCAAAAAGTACAAGCCCACTCGCCACGTCAAGGCCACCTATTTAGAGTGGGTCCCTAACGTCCCTAGCATAAAATGGCGCAGCACCGAGCGGCGACCACCACCGCCGCGACACCAATGCCCACAGGGGGGAACGACCCACCGGCAGAGCGGCCCCAATGCCACTCAAACCAGTCTATGGGCCGCACCCCCCCGCAGACACGGCGCCACGGCAGCAACGGACACCGCACAGCACCACACCAGTGTGAACAAGGTGTAATAGCTCACTTACCATGCTCTCCCAGTCAGACTGGGAGGCTGCTAGGAAAGAAATGACCCATGTGTAGCTAACTACTACTTATATAGGGTTGGGCTGAGGGGGTGGGGAAGAGTGCAGACAACATGTTCAAACAAAAAAAAAAAAGAGGGGATAGAAATCACAGTGTGAATTCGGGTAGAAAAACAGACATGGTGCACATCCACAATCTTGTATAATGATCTGATTGCTTCTCAGCATAATATCAAAAACTAACAGGTTGTTAGTATACATTTTTGATCAAAAAGTACAAGCCCACTCGCCACGTCAAGGCCACCTATTTAGAGTGGGTCCCTAACGTCCCTAGCATAAAATGGCGCAGCACCGAGCGGCGACCACCACCGCCGCGACACCAATGCCCACAGGGGGGAACGACCCACCGGCAGAGCGGCCCCAATGCCACTCAAACCAGTCTATGGGCCGCACCCCCCCGCAGACACGGCGCCACGGCAGCAACGGACACCGCACAGCACCACACCAGTGTGAACAAGGTGTAATAGCTCACTTACCATGCTCTCCCAGTCAGACTGGGAGGCTGCTAGGAAAGAAATGACCCATGTGTAGCTAACTACTACTTATATAGGGTTGGGCTGAGGGGGTGGGGAAGAGTGCAGACAACATGTTCAAACAAAAAAAAAAAAAAGAGGGGATAGAAATCACAGTGTGAATTCGGGTAGAAAAACAGACATGGTGCACATCCACAATCTTGTATAATGATCTGATTGCTTCTCAGCATAATATCAAAAACTAACAGGTTGTTAGTATACATTTTTGATCAAAAAGTACAAGCCCACTCGCCACGTCAAGGCCACCTATTTAGAGTGGGTCCCTAACGTCCCTAGCATAAAATGGCGCAGCACCGAGCGGCGACCACCACCGCCGCGACACCAATGCCCACAGGGGGGAACGACCCACCGGCAGAGCGGCCCCAATGCCACTCAAACCAGTCTATGGGCCGCACCCCCCCGCAGACATGGCGCCACGGCAGCAACGGACACCGCACAGCACCACACCAGTGTGAACAAGGTGTAATAGCTCACTTACCATGCTCTCCCAGTCAGACTGGGAGGCTGCTAGGAAAGAAATGACCCATGTGTAGCTAACTACTACTTATATAGGGTTGGGCTGAGGGGGTGGGGAAGAGTGCAGACAACATGTTCAAACAAAAAAAAAAAGAGGGGATAGAAATCACAGTGTGAATTCGGGTAGAAAAACAGACATGGTGCACATCCACAATCTTGTATAATGATCTGATTGCTTCTCAGCATAATATCAAAAACTAACAGGTTGTTAGTATACATTTTTGATCAAAAAGTACAAGCCCACTCGCCACGTCAAGGCCACCTATTTAGAGTGGGTCCCTAACGTCCCTAGCATAAAATGGCGCAGCACCGAGCGGCGACCACCACCGCCGCGACACCAATGCCCACAGGGGGGAACGACCCACCGGCAGAGCGGCCCCAATGCCACTCAAACCAGTCTATGGGCCGCACCCCCCCGCAGACACGGCGCCACGGCAGCAACGGACACCGCACAGCACCACACCAGTGTGAACAAGGTGTAATAGCTCACTTACCATGCTCTCCCAGTCAGACTGGGAGGCTGCTAGGAAAGAAATGACCCATGTGTAGCTAACTACTACTTATATAGGGTTGGGCTGAGGGGGTGGGGAAGAGTGCAGACAACATGTTCAAACAAAAAAAAAAAAGAGGGGATAGAAATCACAGTGTGAATTCGGGTAGAAAAACAGACATGGTGCACATCCACAATCTTGTATAATGATCTGATTGCTTCTCAGCATAATATCAAAAACTAACAGGTTGTTAGTATACATTTTTGATCAAAAAGTACAAGCCCACTCGCCACGTCAAGGCCACCTATTTAGAGTGGGTCCCTAACGTCCCTAGCATAAAATGGCGCAGCACCGAGCGGCGACCACCACCGCTGCGACACCAATGCCCACAGGGGGGAACGACCCACCGGCAGAGCGGCCCCAATGCCACTCAAACCAGTCTATGGGCCGCACCCCCCCGCAGACACGGCGCCACGGCAGCAACGGACACCGCACAGCACCACACCAGTGTGAACAAGGTGTAATAGCTCACTTACCATGCTCTCCCAGTCAGACTGGGAGGCTGCTAGGAAAGAAATGACCCATGTGTAGCTAACTACTACTTATATAGGGTTGGGCTGAGGGGGTGGGGAAGAGTGCAGACAACATGTTCAAACAAAAAAAAAAAAAAGAGGGGATAGAAATCACAGTGTGAATTCGGGTAGAAAAACAGACATGGTGCACATCCACAATCTTGTATAATGATCTGATTGCTTCTCAGCATAATATCAAAAACTAACAGGTTGTTAGTATACATTTTTGATCAAAAAGTACAAGCCCACTCGCCACGTCAAGGCCACCTATTTAGAGTGGGTCCCTAACGTCCCTAGCATAAAATGGCGCAGCACCGAGCGGCGACCACCACCGCCGCGACACCAATGCCCACAGGGGGGAACGACCCACCGGCAGAGCGGCCCCAATGCCACTCAAACCAGTCTATGGGCCGCACCCCCCCGCAGACACGGCGCCACGGCAGCAACGGACACCGCACAGCACCACACCAGTGTGAACAAGGTGTAATAGCTCACTTACCATGCTCTCCCAGTCAGACTGGGAGGCTGCTAGGAAAGAAATGACCCATGTGTAGCTAACTACTACTTATATAGGGTTGGGCTGAGGGGGTGGGGAAGAGTGCAGACAACATGTTCAAACAAAAAAAAAAAAGAGGGGATAGAAATCACAGTGTGAATTCGGGTAGAAAAACAGACATGGTGCACATCCACAATCTTGTATAATGATCTGATTGCTTCTCAGCATAATATCAAAAACTAACAGGTTGTTAGTATACATTTTTTTTGTTTGGCGCGTTTCGGACGTACGGGCTTTGGACATTTCGAGGAGACAGTTCACTCCTCAAGGTGTTCAGTTTACCATCGCTAGACGTACTAAGACGGATTTACGTTCGGTATTTTATCCAATTTTTTCTTCTCATCCCAAGCTTTGTGTAGTGCGTTGTTTAAAGGCTTATGAACTTAAGACTGCGGTGGTTAGGTCTCCGCGGTTTTCCCAGTTGTTAATTTCGTTTTGTCCTCCACATCAACTGGTTTCTTCTCCATCGTTGGCTCGATGGGTTAAACAGGTTATGGCGTTGGCAGGTGTAGATGTTTCGTTTTTTTCTGCACACTCATCTAGAGGTGCCGTTGCGACAAAAATGGCTCAATCGGGAGGTTCGCTCTCGGACGTTTTGAAGGCGGCGGACTGGTCGTCGGAAGATACGTTTCGGCGGTTTTATTTTAGGCCGGAAAGTCATGTATCTATGTCTGTATTATGATTGTGTATACTTTGAACTTGCAATGATATGAGCCTCCTGTCCGCCATAAAATTTAGGATTTTCCTAGTGTAGTGACGGAAAATGTAGATTTTATAAGGACAGGAGGCGAGTATCATCCCTCTCTTCTTATTGTTATTATTGTGTAATTATTACTGTCCCATCCCATTTTTTCTAGGTTATTGAAGTATCTGTTTTATGGATGGTGAGTGACGTTCCGGTTCAGCGTTCGCTGGGTTGATGTTTCCAGTTCATGGAAGGTCGTTTCATCTTCGGTCCTGGAGGATCGGTTCCTGTTCGGTTCTAGATGGCTCCGTGGTGATGCGATTTCGACAGGTTTCGGGAGATCGTAGTTCGGTGGTGTTTCGGGTTTTCCGTGGGACTACGCGCATCAAGAAAGAGGAGGAGATGGAGTCGCAATGTGGTTTTATGGAGCAAGTTCTGTTATCATTGGTTGGCATATGGAAGGGGTGCGGTCAGGTTGCTAGGTGACCTGCATCTTTTTTCTTTCAGTATTGTATGAATAAATGCATCTTGTTCTTTCTGCTATTGAGCTTATTAAAGAAAGATAATGCAATGATACTCGCCTCCTGTCCTTATAAAATCTACATTTTCCGTCACTAAACTAGGAAAATCCTAAATTTTATTTCCATCATTTACACTTTCAAAATAACACAAAAAAAAAAAAAATGGCATCTGCAAAAGTTTGGGCACCCTGCAGAATTTATAGCATGCACTGCCCTTTTTGCAAAGCTGAGACCTGCCAGTATCAGGCTAAGTTTTCAATTGTTTTTTTTTTCTGGCAGTTTTTGGAATTCTGCCACTGCAGTTTTTGAGCCAAAGCCAGAAGTGTATTAAAAGGGAATAGGACATATGAAGGAAGGACTTACACTTCTCCCCCCTTATGGATCCACTTCTGAGTTTGGCTCAAAAACTGCAGTGGCAGTTTTCCAAAAACTGCCAGAAAAAAAAACAAGTGGAAACTTAGCCTCATGGATTGTTCTCAATCATCATCTGGGAAGACCAGGTGATTTCAATCTCAAAGGTTTTAAATGCCCAGACTCATGTGACCTTGCCCCAACAACCAGCACCATGGGTTCTTCTAAGCAGTTGTCTAGAAATCTGAAACTGAAAATAGTTGACTCTCACAAAGCTGGAGAAGGTTATAAGAAGATAGCAAAACATATTAAGATGTCAATATCCTCTGCTCGGAATGTAATCAAGAAATGGTAGTCATCAGGAACAGTGGAAGTTAAAGCAAGATCCGGAAGACCAAGAAAAATATCAGACAAAACACCTCGCAGGATTGTGAGAAAAACAATTAAAACCCCACGTTTCACTGCACAATTCCTCCAGAAAGATCTGGCAGACACTGGAGTTGTGGTACACTATTCCACTATAAAGAGATACTTGTACAAATATGGTCTTCATGGAAGAGTCATCAGAAGAAAACCTCTTCTATGTCCTCACCACAAAAATCAGCATTTGAACTTTGCAAATGAACATATAGACAAGCCTGATGCATTTTGGAAACAAGTTCTGTGGACCGATGAGGTTAAAATTGAACTTTTTGGCCAGAATGAGCAAGGGTATGTTTGGAGAAGAAGGAGAATAGAATTTAATGAAAAGAACCTCTGTCCAACTGTTAAGCATGGGGGTGGAGCAATCATGCGTTGGGGTTGTATTGCAGCCAGTGGCACAGGGAACATCTCACGAGTAGAAGGAAAAATGGATTCAATAAAATTTCAGCAAATTTTGAAAACTAACTTGATGCCATCTGTTAAAAATTCTGAAGTTTAAGAGAGGATGGAGGCACACTGGTTGGAAAATACTGAGTTAGGTAACAGAACCTAACTGAAGGTTTTCCAACCAGTGTGCCTCCAGCTGTTGCAAAAGTACAACTCCCAGCATGCACGGTCTATCAATACATGCTGGGAGTTGTGGTTTTGAAACAGCTGGAGGTTTGCGCCCCCCCCCCCCCCCCCCCATGTGAACGTACAGGGTACATTCACAGAGGCATGTTTACAGTAAGTTTCCTGCTTCAAGTTTGGTCTGCGGCAAATTTTTCGCCGCAGCTCAAACTCCTACCGGGAAACTCACCGTAACACGCCAGTGCGAATGTACCCTAAAAACACTACACTACACTAACAAATAATAAAGAGTAAAACACTACATATACAGCCCCTTACACTGTCCCCCCAACAAAAATGAAAAACGTAGTGTACGGCAGTGTTTCCAAAACAGAGTCTCCAGCTGTTGCAAAACAACAACTCTCAGCATTTCTGAACAGCCACTGACTGTCCAGGCATGCTAGAAGTTAAGCAAAAGCTGGAGGCACCCTGTTTGGGAATCACTGGCGTAGAATACCCCTATGTCCACCCCTATGCAATTCCTAATTTAGTCCTCAAATGCGCATGGCGCTCTCTCATTTTGGAGCCCTGTCGTATTTCAAGGAAACAGTTTAGGGACACATATGGGGCATTTCCGTAATCGCAAGAAATTGCACTACAAATTTTGGGGGCTTTTTCTCCTTTTACCCCTTATGAAAAGGAAAAGTTGGGGGCTACACCAGCTTGTTAGTGTAAAAAAAAAAAAAAAAAAAGGTTTACACTAACATGCTGGTGTTGCCCAATACTTTTTATTTTCACAAGCAGTAAAAGGAAAAAAAGCCCCCCAAAATTAGTAACGCAATTTCTCCTGAGTACGGAAATACCCCATATGTGGGCATAAAATGCCCTGCGGGCACACAACAAGGCTCAGGAGCGAGCGCGCACTATGTACATTTGAGGCCTAAATTGGTGATTTGCACAGGGGTGGCTGATTTTACAGTGGTTCTGACATAAACGCAAAAACATAAATACCCACATGTGACCCCATTTTGGAAACTACACCCTCCACGGAACATAACAAAGGGTATAGTGAGTCTGAACACCCCACAGGTGTTTGACGAATTTTCATTAAATTTGGATGGGAAAATGAAAAAAAAAATGTTTTCACTAAAATGCTGGTGTTACCCTAAATTTTTCATTTTCACAAGGGAAAATATGAAAAAAGCCCCCCAAAATTTGCAACCCCATTTCTTCTGAGTAAGAACATACTCCATATGTGGATGTAAAGTGCTCGGCGGGCGCACTACAATGCTCAGAAGAGAAGTAGCGCCATTGGGATTTTGAAGAGAAAATGTGAAGAGAAAAATTGAAGGCCACATGAGTTTACAAAGCCCCCATAGCACCAGAACAATGGACCCCCCCACATGTGACCCCATTTTGTAAACTACACCCCTCATGTAGTGTATTAAGGGGTACAGTGAGCATTTACGCCCCACAGGTGTCTGACAGATTTTTGGAACAGTGGTCCGTGAAAATGAAAATGAAAAGTTTTCATTTGCCCAGTCCACTGTTTCAAAGATTTGTCAAACGCCAGTGGGGTGTAAATACTCACTGCATCCCTTATTAAATTCTGTGAGGGTGTAGTTTCCAAAATGGGGTCACATGTGGGGGAGTCCACTGTTCTGGCACCACAGGGGCCTTTGTAAACGCACATGACCCCTGACTACCATTCCAAACGAATTCTCTTTCCAAAAGCTCAATGGCGCTCCGTCTTCTGAGCATTGTAGTTCGCCCGCAGAGCATTTTACGTCCTAACATGGGGTATTTCCATACTCAGAAGAGATGGGGTTACAAATTTTGGGGGGCATTCTCTCCCATAACCCTTTGTAAAAATAGTAAATTTGGGGAAAAAACTGCACTTTAGTGATTTTTTTTTTTTCATTTACACATCGGATTTTACCGAAAAGTCATCAAACACCTGCGTGGTGTTAAGGCTCACTGGACCCCTTGTTACACGCCTTGAAGGGTGTAGTTTCCAAAATGGTATGCCATGTGGGGTTTTCTGCTGTTCTGGCACCATAGGGGCTTCCTAAATGTGACATGCCCCAAAAAAACATTTCAGCAAAATTCACTCTCCAAAATCCAATTGTTGCTCCTTCCTTTCTGAGCCCTCTACTGCACCTGCCGAACACTTGACATACACATATGAGGTATTTCCTTGCTCGAGAGAAATTGGGTTAAAAATTTTGGGGGGCTTTTTCTCCTATTACCACTTGTAAAAATTCAAAAACTGGGTGTACAAGAACATGCGAGTGTAAAAAATTAAGAGTTTAAATTTTCTCCTTTACTTTGCTGCTATTCCTGTGAAACACCTAAAGGGTTAACAAACTTACTGAATGTCATTTTGGATACTTTGAGGGGTGCAGTTTTTATACTGGGGTCATTTGTGGGGTATTTCTCATTTGAATGCCTTTCAAATCCACTTCAAAATTGAACTGGTCCCTGAAAAATTCCGATTTAGAAAATTTTGTGAAAAATTGGAAAATTGCTGCTGAACTTTGAAGCCCTCTGATGTCTTCCAAAAGTAAAAAACATGTCAAATTTATGATGCAAACACAAAGTAGACATATTGTTTATGTGAATCAATATATAATTTATTTGGAATATCTATTTTCTTTACAAGCAGAGAGCTTCAAAGTTAGAAAAAGGCAAAATTTTAGAATTTTTCATAAAATTTTTTAATTTTTCACCAAGAAATTATGCACGTATCGACAAAAATTTACCACTACCATAAAGTAGAATATGTCACGAAAAAACATTCTCTGAATCAAATTTATAAGTAAAAGAATCCCAGAGTTATTAATGCTTAAAGTGACAGTGGTCAGATTTGCAAAAAATGCTCCTGTCCTTAGGGTCATAATGGGCTACGTCCCCAAGGGGTTAAGACCCATTATAACATTCGTCATGTACTGTTATTTGATGGCCGTTTTAACACCTCTCCCTACAGACCCGGGACTACTATTACTCCCGTCATGAAACAGACTGTGGGAGTCTGCAGGTGGATGGGAAGGCTACATTAGTGTTTGTACTACTACCCCCATCATGGAACAGATGCTGTCCATGATGGGGGTTGTAGTACATGGGCTGAGGGATTGATCGCACCGGGTCTCACTTCTGAGACCCGATGCGATCAGAAGTCATTACAGGGGTTATCCAGGAAAAAACTTCTTTTTATATATCAACTTGCTCCAGAAAGTTAAACAGATTTGTAAATTACTTCTATTAAAAAATCTTAGTCCTTTCAGTATTTATGAGCTTCTGAAGTTAAGGTTGTTCTTTTCTGTCTAAGTGCTCTCTGATGACACGTGTCTTGGGAACCGCCCAGTTTAGAAGAGGTTTGCTTTGGGGATTTGCTTCTAAACTGGGCGGTTCCCGAGACACGTTTCATCATAGAGCACTTAGACAGAAAAGAACAACCTTAACTTCAGAAGCTCATAAGTACTGAAAGGATTAAGATTTTTTAATAGAACTAATTTACAAATTTGTTTAGCTTTCTGGAGCCAGTTAATATATATATATATATATATATATATATATATATATATATATATATATAAGTTTTTTCCTGGAATACCCCTTTAAACACTCCACTGCGATATACGGTGTATTTTTACTTTCACTTAAAAATTTCCTGTCGGGAGCCCTGAATAGCTGCCACCAAGGTGCCATTCAGGGCTCCCGGCGGGGTTTTTTAAACTACTAATTTGACCCCCAGATGTATTCCCCCCATGCATATTTATAATAATTAATTGGCCCAAGTTTGTTCATAATAATTCATTGGCCCCAGTGTGTTTATAATAATTAATTTGCCCCAGTGTGTTTATAATAATTAATTGGTCCCAGTGTGCTTATCCTTCTCCCCCCCCCCCCCCCAATGTCCTTATTTCCCTTCTAACTGCCTGCTCCTCATCTTCTTGGGCCAGGGCAGCAGCGGGACATGTCGGGAACCGGCGGCTGTGAATGAATGAAAGAAGCCGACATGTCCCGCATGTAGGCTTCATTCATTCACTGCTGCCGCTCCCGACATGTCCCCGCCCTGCCCTGCTCCTAGCGCAATCAGCATGTCTATTCTCTGCTGCTCATCTCTGTACGGGGACATGTCGGGCGGTGACGGTGAATGAAGCCTACATGCAGGACATGTC
This sequence comes from Hyla sarda, assembly GCF_029499605.1. Lineage (NCBI taxonomy): Eukaryota > Metazoa > Chordata > Amphibia > Anura > Hylidae > Hyla > Hyla sarda. Next base: position 376,642,656 of record NC_079189.1, on the reverse strand, counting down.
GGCTTCATTCATTCCCCGTGCCCTGTTCCCGTCATATCCCGCTGCTGCCCTGCTCCAAGAAGATGAGGAGCAGGCAGTGGGAGGGGAGGATAAGCACACTGGGGCCAATGAATTATTATAAGCACACTGGGGCCAATGAATTATTATAAATATGCATGGGGGCATACGTCTGGGGGTCAAATGAGTAGTTTAAAAACCCCAACGGGAGCCCTGAATGGCTCCTCGGTTGCGGCCATTCAGGGCTCCCAGCGGGGAATTTAAAAGTGAAAGTAAAAATACACCGTACATAGCAGGGAAGTGGAGCATGCCGCACGCTCCCCTGTTTAATAACTTCTGATCAGGTCTCAGAAGTGAGACCCTGTGCGATCAATCCCTCAGCCCATGTACAACAACACCCATCATGGAACAGAGTCTGTTCCATGATGGGGGTAGTAGTACAAACACTAATGTAGCCTCCCCATCCCCAGCTACTGGCAAACTCCCACAGCCGTGGGAGTCTGTAGGCAGGGGTGTTAAAACGGCAATAAAACAACGGTATAAGACGGATGTTATAACGGGTCTTAACGGATGAATATGAAATTATTTTGACGGACATTATTCAGCCGTTAGCACACATTATTTCATCTGTTATTATACATCTGTTTTCTAATTATACAATACAGAAAATGGATGTTTAATAAAAGATGAATACTCATAGTGTGAAAGCAGCCTAAAATGTAGACTCCATTCTTGGGTGTAAAAAAAAAAATTATAAAGTCACCAAAAGAAAAAAAAAAAATGTTAATGTTAATTTTTAAACAAGAATCAATTTACATGGGCAGGCTGGGACCTAAAAATTTAGCCGACAATAATAAAAATTTAGAAAGGGGCAATTTTAATGTAAAAATATATGTTTTTTTATAATATATATTTTTTTATTAGTAATGTATTTTAATATTGTGTTTAATAAAGTGTGTATGTGTGTTTCACTTTTTTCTCTCTATTTTTTTTTTTTTTTATTTCTTTAGGTAGTATTACAGACTGTTCCATGATGGGAGCTGTAGTACTTGTATTAATAGACAGATCACGGCAGGTTTTTCTCCTGACATCCAATGAAATTGTCCTTTCTATTGCAGAGATAGAGCGGCATCTCTGCACTATACTCCGGCCGACCAGGGATGTGAATAGAATTAACATCACTTATTCATATTTAGAGAGCTGTGATTGGCCAGATGGTTCCAGGCACTCACAGCTCTCTGCGAGAAATGTGAATGATATGTATATACGGCATATATTCATACTACAGTGGGACCAGAGAAGAGCCGCCGGCCACCTGCATCTATACATTATACAGGACGATCGCATCGGGTGTCAATAGTAACACCTGCTGCGATCTTGCAGGTACTACAGGTCCCATGTTGGGACCAGTAGTACCTGCAGTTAAAGACAGATCACAGCAGGTGTCGCTCCTGACACCCGATGCGATCATCCTATCTAGATGCGAGAAAGACGCTCGCATCTATACATTATACAGGACGATCGCAGTGGGTGACACCCGGGATGATCTGTCTATTAGCACAGGTACTACTACAATTCCCATCATGGACCAGTCTGTTCCATGCTGGGAGCAGTAGTTCTAACTAAAAAATGTAAAAAAAATAGAGAGAAAAAAGTGAAACACACACACTTTATTAAACACATCATTAAAATACATTACTAATAAAAATTGCCAAGAATTTATTCGGATCAAATCGATTTTTTAAATTTTGTTTTATTTGGTGAATCGGCTGAAAATGTTCAAAAATTTTGAAAAATTCGCTCATCTCTAGTAGTAACTTCCTAGAGTTGCACATGTGAATAGGTGCAACTCTATTGTAGGCACGGATAGATAAATCATGTTTGTCCCTCACAAGGAACAGGGAATCAGAAGAGTGCAGCAGACAAGCATGCAGGACCAGATTACAGAGGACCCGGGATCACATGGGTGCTTGAAGGTTTCAGGACTACAAATACCACATGTCGCTTGTGATGAGTATAACGGTATTTTGTTTATTGTTAAAAGATAAACATACAGTGGGGGGGGGGGGGGGGTTTACCCTTTTTTTTCACTTTGATTTTTGTGGACATGCACCAAATTTATCATTTGGTGCACGTTGTTAGTAATTTTGACGCAAATGTTGAAATCAGCTGTTCACAGCGCCTTTTACACAGAACTTACCGCCACAGAGGACAGCATATTTTACCCTGTAGAGCAGCCATTTCGGAGACCCTCCTGCAGTATATCAGCAAGTGACATGAGTTATTTTCTTTTGTGGGGTTTATAGCCACCATGTGAAATGGATTTTATTTTTAACTTGAGTGTTTTTTTTTTTTTTCCTGAACCTGTGTGGCCATGTCCAATGCTGGCTCAACGGAGGGTGAAGGTCCCTCAGAGGCAACTATGTCGGAGGATAGTATTGAGCAGCCCCGGAGGTGTTGCAGCTTTCACAAAAAAAATGTTTCCATGTATTTTGATGCCTTTACATTTTCTGACATTGCTATGTGTGTTTTCCATTTACAAAATTTCTTGGCGGTAAATTGTGCCAAAAAAAACCCTAAAGGCGCAAAATTGTGCCAAAGATTGATTGGCGCAAATGATGAATTACTGACTAAAGTAAAAATCCCACACAGGACCGTGTGATTTTGAGAAAGTTAAAAAAATGGCAGTGGAGAGAATGTGCCAAACTTTGGCACAAAAAGACACTGCACCAAAGAATTGAGCCAAAGTTACGGGAAAAAAAGCACATAAATCCTTTGATAAATACCCACCAGTCTGGTTCTGACTGCTTTTTCTGCTGGAAATTAGAAGTGACATCTTTGGAGATACCAAGGCATCTTTATATTGGTGCAGGCCCACAAACAGCATCAAGACAAGGCATGCTGTAGTAAGCAGAAGGCTCCCTTTAACCGCTTGTGTCCACTAAATAGAGAATAAAGGGGGGGATTCATCATTATGAGGGGCATTTACTAAGGGGTTTAGTCATTTTTTTCTGACTATTTTTGGCGTTAAATTGTCGCAATTGCGCCTACCCTATTTTTCGTGCGACTTTCTCCAGCAAGAGATAGAAAGTCAAATTTTTTTTCCCGCTTGATTTACGAGAGTTTGCATTTTTGACTTGCAGTGGTCAGGTATTTATTAACTGCGACAGTCACAGCTGCGCAATAAACAGTCGCAACGGCCGTAAAAATTGACTAAATTTACTCCAGCTCCAACATGGAGCAGGAAAAGCTACTGCCGCCTGGGCTCCGACAAACTTTCTCCCCGCTACCCTAACTTCGCTACAGGGACACTGCAGTGATTTACATCCCACCCCTCTCACCTGCCAGCGCCACACAACTCCCATCTGTCTGCTAACTGTTGCAAGACTACAAGTCCCAGCATGCCCTTACAGTGAGGGCACGCTGGGAGTTGTAGTCTTGTAGCAGCGGGAGCTGAGCAGCGCAGGCGGGAGACAAGGGGGGGATGTATTTAAGTGTCCCCATAAGTGGGGGTAGCGGGGAGGCCGTATGAGGAGCCCGGGCTCCTGCCCTGACAGCCAAAGGCTTTAACTGTCAGGGCATGCTGGGTGTTGTAGTTTTGCAACAGCTGGAGGGCTACAGTTTGCAGACCACTGGTTTGTGGTTTTTAACTGTAGTCCTCCAGCTGTTGCAAAACGAAACAGCTGAAGGGGACTGGCGAAGATGTTCACTTACCCTTCCGAGGCTCCAGCGACGATCGGTGACGGAGATCGTCGGGGGGCACTGTCGCGCGGCAATGTCGTGCGGCACTGGATCCTATGGAAGCAGGTAAGTTGCCCAAGCCCTAAAACAGTGTTTCCCAACCAGGGTGCCTCCAGATGTTGCAAGACTACAACTTCCAGCATGCCTGGACAGCCAAAGGCTGTCCAGGAATGCTGGGAGATGTAGTTTTGCAACATCTGGAGGCACCCTGGTTGGGAAACACTGGCCTAAAACAGTGTTTCCCAACCAGGGTGCCTCCAGATGTTGCAAGACTACAACTCCCAGCAAGGCTGGACAGCCAAAGGCTGTCCAGGCATCCTGGGAGTTGTAGTTTTGCAACATCTGGAGGCACCCTGGTTGGGAAACACTGTTTTAGGCCAGTGTTTCCCAACCAGGGTGCTTCCAGATTTTGCAAAACTACAACTCCCAGGTTGGGAAACACTGTGTCCGGCCTCTGCCCCACCTTACTGTAAGGGCATGCTGGGAGTTGTAGTCCTGCAGCTGGGGGCAGGGGACAAGCTTGTCACTTGCCCACACATCTCCTGCACCACACAACTACAACTCCCAGCATGTCCTTACTGTAAGGGCATGCTGGCAGTTGTAGTCGTGCGGGGCGGGAGATGTGTGAGCAGGTGATAATAAATGTACTAACCCATTTTTTTTCTTCTCATTTCCGATCCGTGTATCCTGTGGACTCCTTCGGATTCGGTGGACTACTTCGATGACCAGCATTTTTCTTTGTTTGATTTTAATAAAATGGTTAACGAGGGCTTGTGGGGGGAGTGTTTTTTGTAATAAATTTTTTTTTAAACCTGTTGTGTTTTTTTTTTCCTTTCTTTACTTGACAGGCTTAGTAGCGGAAGCTGTCTTATAGGCGGAGTCCATTACTAAGCTGGGCTTAGCGTTAGCCACAAAAACAGCTAGCACTAACCCCCAATTATTACCCCGATACCCATCGCCACAGGGGTGCCGGGAAGAGCCGGTACCAACAGGCCCGCAGCGTCAAAAATGGCGCTCCTGGGCCTAGGCAGTAACAGGCTAGCGTTATTTAGGCTGGGGAGGGCCAGTAACAATGGTCCTCGCCCACCCTGGTAACGTCAGGCTGTTACAGTTTGGTTGGTATTTGGCTGAGAATAAAAATAGTGGGGACCCTATGCGTTTTTTTTTTCAAAATAAATACTTAAATATTTAAAGAAAAAAACACATAGGGTCCCCCCTATTTTTATTCTCAGCCAAATACCAACCAAACAGTAACAGCCTGACGTTACCAGGGTGGGCGAGGACCATTGTTACTGGCCCTCCCCAGCCTAAATAACGACAGCCTGTTACCACCTAGGCCCAGGAGTGCCATTTTTGATGCTCCGGGCCTGTTGGTATTGGCTCTTCCCGGCACCCCTGTGGTGTTGGGTACCGGGGTAATAATTGTGGGTTAGCGCTAGCTTTTTTTGTGGCTAACGCTAAGCCCGGCTTAGTAATGGACTCCATCTGTAAGACAGCTTCCACTACTAAGAAGCCTGTCCAGTAAAGTAAAAAAAAAAAAAACACAACAGGTTTAAAAAAAAAATGTATTTCAAAAAAACACTCCCCCACAAGCCCTCGTTAACCATTTTATTAACATCAAGCAAAGAAAAACGCTGGTCGTCGAAGTAGTCCACCGAATCCAAAGGAGTCCACAGGATACGGATCTGTAGAAGTAACAAAAAAAATAAAATAAAAGTAAGTACATTTAGGGAGAAAAAACAGTGTTAAAAAATGTAATAAACACACACACACACTAAACGCCGTTTATAACTATTCTGTGCCATGACTACAACTTAGTTATTGAATTTTTTACATGTGGTGAAAAAGCTAAAAAAAAACTCAAAAACAAATGATCCAGAAGGAAACCTAGCAGCAAAACCTATTCAGACAGCAGGAAAAAGGAACGGACTATTTTTTCTACTACATGAAGTAAATTTCCCACTTTTGCCTACGTGTGCCAAATTTATTAACGCCGTGCAACAATTTAGTAAATTTGTCGCACATAGTCAAAAATGAAGTAGAAAAAAACAGGGTAAAAACCAGACTACATAGTAAAAGATTAGTAAATGCCCCTCTATGTGTCTATTGTAGACACAGTTCTATCCCTTTACACTTCTTGTCTATTGTACACTCTTGCTCAGAATTTACTAAGGCTGCTGCACTCCTTTGATAAATCTTGTGCAAATATAGAAACGCCCCCCCCCCCCCACCCCTTCGCTCTACCGTACACTCCTTCTCTACCTCACTGGAACAGTGGATGTAGGTATTTTGTTCTATTGCTTTGAGGTCGGATTCCATTGAGGTTTTTTATGCATCATAAAAAACGCCAGAAAAACTGTCCCAGCTTTTTCCTGTGCTTTGTCAGTTTTTCTTGTGTTTTTTTATAGCATTTTTGCTGGTGTGTGGAAACCAAAAAAATGGACCAAATTTTTTTTTCTTTTAAATTTAGATACGTGAATGCGAAGGACTATGTCAGATTTTGTAGATTGCGATGATCGCGATTTTTTAAATGTCAATAAAAGGGTTAAAGAGGGCTGTGGGGGAGTGTTTTTTTAAATAAAAATTTTTTTTCATTGTGTTGTGTTTTTTATAATTGAATTTTCAGGCTTAGTAGTGGAAGCTATCTTGTAGACAGAATCCATTACTAAGCTGGGGCTTAGCGTTATCCCCCAAAACAGCTAATGTTAACCCCCAATTATTACCCCGGTACCCACCGCCACAGGGTTTCCAGGAAGAGCTGCTACCAAGAGGCCCAGAGCATCAAAAATGACGCTCCTAGGCCTAGGCGGTAACAGGTTGGTGTTATTTAGGGTGGGGAGGGCCAGTAACAATGGTCCTCGCCCACCCTGGTAACGTCAGGCTGTTGCTGCTTGGTTGGTATCTGGCTGAGACTGAAAAAATAAGGGAACCACACACTTTTTTTATTTATTTAAAAAAAAAACGCATAGGGTTCCCCCTATTTTCAGTATCAGCCAGATACCAACCAAGCAGCAACAGCCTGACATTACCAGGGTGGGGGAGGACCATTGTTACTGGTCCTCCCCAGCCTAATTAACGCCAGCCTGTTACCGCCTAGGCCTATGAGCGCCATTTTTGACGCTCCGGGCCTGTTGGTACGGGCTCTTCCCGGCACTCCTGTGGCGGTGGGTACCGGGGTAATAATTGGGGGTTAGCGCTAGCTGTTTTTGGGGCTAATGCTAATCCCTGGCTTAGTAGTGGATTCTGTCTATAAGACAGCTTCCACTACTAAGCCTGAAAATTCAATTATAAAAAACACGGACACATTGAAAAAAAATGTTATAAAAAAAAATCACTCCCCCACAGCCCTCTTTAACCATTTTATTGAAATAAAAAAAAAACGCTTGTCATCATCGCAGTCCACCGAATCTGACGTAGTCCTCCACATTCACGTATCTGAAATGAGAAGAAAAGAAAAACAAGAAATATGGGTTAGTATATTTTTGTGCTCTCCCCTGGGAAGAGTGCACAAAATGCAGTGTGTTCCTAAACAGGGAGCCTCGAATTGTTGCTAACTCCCATCATAGGGGGCTGTAGTTAAGAAACAGCTGGAGGCACACTGGTTGCAAAACACTGAGAGTTTGTTACTTAACTCAGTGTTTCCCAACCCGTGCGCCTCCAGCTGTTGCCAAACTACAACTCCCAGCATGTACGGTTTGTCAGTGCATGCTGGGAGTTATAGTTTTGCAACAGCTGGAGGCACATAGGTAGGGAAACACTGAGTTAGGAAACAGACAATGTTTCCCAACCAGTGCGCCTCCAGTTGTTGCAAAACTACAACTCCCGGCATGCCCAGGCAGTCCAAACATGCTGGGAGTTGTAGTTTTGTAACATCTGGCCCTTTAGATGTTGCCTAACTACAACTCTCAGCATGCCTGGGCAGTCTGGGCATGCTTAGAGTTTAAGTTTTTCAACATCTGGAGGGCTACAGTTTGGACACCACTACTTAGCGGTCTCCCAACTGTTCTCCTCCAGTTGTTGCAAAACTACAACTCCCAGCATGCCCTTTGGCTGTCTGAGCTGGTAACACATCATATAATGTACTGAACTGGCTTAATGTAGAGATGGTACAAGGTAAGTTAAGTAAAGTAAATGTAAGCAAATCTCCAGGGCCGGATGGACTACACCCAAGAGTTCTTAGAGAGGTAAGTTCAGTAATATCTGTACCCTTGTTTATGATATTTAGAGATTCTCTGGTGTCTGGTATTGTGCCAAGGGACTGGCGCAAGGCTAATGTGGTACCAATCTTCAAGAAGGGCTCTAGGTCTTCGCCAGGCAATTATAGACCGGTAAGTCTAACATGCATTGTGGGTAAATTGTTTGAAGGACTTATAAGGGATTACATACAGGAATACATAGGGGATAATAGTATTATAAGTGATAGCCAGCATGGGTTTACTAAGGATAGAAGTTGTCAAACCAATCTAATTTGCTTTTATGAAGAGGTGAGTAGAAGCCTTGACAGAGGAATGGCTGTGGATATAGTGTTTCTGGATTTTGCCAAAGCGTTTGATACTGTCCCTCACAGACGTCTGACAGGTAAGTTAAGGTCTTTGGGTTTGGAAATTTTAGTTTGTAACTGGATTGAACACTGGCTCATGGATCGTACCCAGAGAGTGGTGGTCAATGATTCGTACTCTGATTGGTCCCCGGTTATTAGTGGTGTACCCCAAGGTTCAGTACTGGGCCCGCTGTTGTTTAATTTATTTATCAATGATATAGAGGATGGTATTAACAGCTCTGTTTCTATCTTTGCAGATGACACCAAGCTTTGTAGCACGGTAAAGTCTATAGAGGATGTGCATAAGTTACAAGATGACTTGGATAGACTAAGTGTCTGGGCATCCACTTGGCAAATGAGGTTCAATGTGGATAAATGTAAAGTTATGCATCTGGGTACTAATAACCTGCATGCATCGTATGTCTTAGGGGGGATTAAACTGGCAGAGTCACTGGTAGAGAAGATCTGAGTGTACTTGTAGATCACAGACTACAGAATAGCATGCAATGTCAGGCTGCTGCTTCCAAAGTCGGCAGGATATTGTCATGTATCAAAAGAGGCATGGACTCGAGGGACAGGAACATAATACTCCCCCTTTATAAAGCATTGGTACGGCCTCACCTGGATTATGCTGTTCAGTTTTGGTTGCCTGTCCATAAAAGGGACACTGCGGAGCTGGAAAGGGTGCAGAGACGCGCGACTAAACTAATATGGGGCATGGAACATCTTAGCTATGAGGAGCAATTAAAGGAGTTACAATTGTTTAGTCTTGAGAAGAGACGTTTAAGGGGGGATATGATAAACGTATATAAGTATATACATGGCCCATACAAAAAATATGGAGAAAAACTGTTCCAGGTTAAACCCCCCCAAAGGACGAGGGGGCACTCCCTCCGTCTGGAGAAGAAAATGTTTAGTCTAAAGGGGCGAAACGCCTTCTTTACCGTGAGGACTGTGAATTTATGGAAAGGTCTACCTCAGGAACTGGTCACAGCAGGAACAATTAACAGCTTTAAAACAGGGTTAGATACATTCCTGGAACAAAATAACATTAATGCTTATGCAGAATTATAAAACTACATCCCTTTCCCTTATCCCCTTACACCCTTCCCTTCAATTCCCTGGTTGGACTTGATGGACGTATGTCTTTTTTCAACCATACTAACTATGTAACTATGTAACAACTGGAGGCACACTGGTTGGAAAACTCAGTGTTTCCCAACCTGTGTGCCTCCAGCTGTTGCAAAACTTCAACTTCAAGCATGCCCAGACTGTCCAGGCATGCTGGAAGTTGTAGTTTGGCAACATCTGAAGGGCCAGATGTTACAGAACTACAGCTACCAGCATGCCTGGACTGTCTGGGCATGCTGAGAGTTGTAGTTTTGCAACAACTGGAATAGCACAGATTAGAGACCACTGCACAGTGGTGTCCAATCTGCGGCCCTCCAGATGTTGCAAAGCTACAACTCCCAGCATGCCCAGACAGCCAAGGCTGTCTGGGCATGCTGGGAGTTGTAGTTTTGAAACTCCTAGAAGCAGCAGTGAATATCACTTTACGGTGATCTTCACTGCTGCTTCCACTTACCTGCCGCAGCTGCCTTCTAGACGGTCCCCGGCCCTTGCTGTCCCCACCGGTCCCACAGCAGGTATGTGCCGCGGCCCCCTGCAGCTCCCGGGATCCTCTTCCTCCGCTCTATCCGACTTCTAGGGGCGGCAAGAGCGGGGGATCTGAACTTTAACCCCCCCCCCCCAGTCAGCGATCACTGTGATTGGTCCACAGGGACCAACCACAATGATCGCTGACCAGGACCATCCACAGATGGTCCTGGGGGGGCTTGCAGAAGTTGTCCCCCGCTGCCCCGACTTCTGCCAGTTAACCCGTGCGATGCCGTGCATCGCCGGGTTAACTGCATGACATATATAAATGTCATGATGCGCAAACTACCTGCACATCATGACATTTATATATGTCATTCTGCGGGAACGGGTTAAATTGGGGGGCCACTGATGTAATGCGGATCGCAGCAGATCTCCAAAATGATCTGCTGCGATCTGCATTTAAATTAAAAAGCCGGTGGTACATGCGGCTACATCGCGCTGCCACTGGCTTCTATATAGACTGTAATGATTCATAATCCCTGCCGGGAGAGGGGAGCTCTGATTGGAGAATAGCTATTGACCAATCAGAGCTCCCCTCTCCCGGCGGCGGGGATTATGAATTATGACAGTGTATATAGAAGTTGTGTCAGCGCAGTGAAGCCGCATGTACAGTCGGCTTTTACAGTTAATAAATGCGGATCGCAGCGGGTCTGTGGATAATGACCTGCTGCGATCTGCACCTCAGCCCCTGGACTATAACTCCCATCATGAGCAGAGTCTGTCCATGATGGGAGTTGCAGTCCTTATTGTGTGAAAATACATACTTTGGTACGTGTCCTCCGAGGTGGTGTATATTTGCGCCAAAAAATGACACTTGCGTTCTTTTTGTGCGTCCAAAAAAAAGCGCAGTTAGTAAATTGATGTCTACGGGAAAAATGGCTCTACGGTACACCCGAAGGGGGACATCTTTATAAAAAGTTCCACCAAAAAAAGACTTACAAAAAGAACGCAGAAAATATCATTGCGCAAGATTTTAGGGCCCTGTAGCTTCAAGATACATCACAAGCATCAGTGGACAATCCAAGCAGTGCTAATGGAGAGAAAAGAAGACAAAAGGAGACAACTTCTAATTTCACTGCTTCTTATTCCTTGGTAAGTATGGGTGCTCCTGTGGAAAACTATTTTTTTTTTTCATATCAACTTGCTCGAGAAAGTTGAACAGATTTGTAATTAACTTCAATTAAAAAATATTAATCCTTCCAGCTGCTGTATACTACAGAGGAAGTTGTATAGTTCTTTTCAGTCTGACCATAGTGCTCTCTGCTGACACCTCTGTCCATATGAGGACCTGTCCAGAGCAGGAGCCAATCCTCATAGCAAACCTATCCTTCTCTGGACAGTTCCTGACATGGACAGAGGTGTCAGCAGATAGCACTGTGGTCATACAGAAAAGCACATGCAACTTCCTGTGGAGCATACAGCAGCTGAAGGATTACAATTTTTTATATAGAAGTAATTTACAAATCTGTTTAACTTGTTGCCACCAGTTGATTTGAAAAAAAAATTCCACCAGAGTACCCTGTATTGCAAATCTTAATATATTGCTTAACAACAACAAACAAATGAGCATACTCTCAAAAAATATTTTTGGGCCTCAATAATTAGCTGTTTTTATTTTTATTTTTTTGTAAAATAGATGCATAGTCAAGTCATTAGAATAAATTCCCATGAGAAAAAATGATCTGCGATAAACTAATGATCTCATTCACTGTGAACAGCAGCGCCCTAATTTATGTTTCACCAGCTTCACACATCTAAGATCTCGGTTAAGAAAATATGCATAACTTATTAAAATAGAAAAGAGGGAAGACTCTAAAAGTTTCTTAAAAAATTATTGAACATTTTTGCTAATGTAAAAACAGTTGACTCTCTGAATCCAGTTTTCTCTGCAATATATTTACATTACGAAAAGAAAGAAACCATTGTTGAAGAATGTAACATTTGATGTATTTTCGGCTTTGCAGAGCTAAGATGGAAGCAGTTGTATCTCATCCTTGTGATGGAAAATTATGTGAATATGCTGGAGAATAATCAAGACATTATTTGCTCTCAAACTGGAACTTTCAACTACTGTAACTACTTGCCTTTGGAAAAGAATTTAGTGAAATCATAAGAAATCCAATTTGTGTCCTCACATTACTATTCAAAATATGGTTAAAATAATTCCCCGGGGGCAAACCTAACCACAGAATTTTATTATTTGTGCGTTCACATCACGTAGAATGAGCCTAAGAACATCAAACAGGAAAACCCACATGGAATAAATTAGGTCACTCATGTTACAGCTTTCAGATCTCATAATGTGTGGCTTGTGGTTTTGTCATGTGTTTTAGATCTGAAGAGTTGGCTGATGATTTCCTAAAATACCGCACTGCCCATGATCTTTAATGCACCTCAAGCATTGCAATTTAAAATCTGGAATTGATCATGCATACTTTGGAAATGTCGGCCTCTTCATTTAATTGCTCTGAAACATTTTTGTGGCATGTCTAAGAATGATTTAATTGTTTATGTGCCCAATGGTAAATATTAAATGTACAAAGACTAGGAAATGTGCCTTAATGTACTTGGGAAATTACATATTTTGGTCTAGATGAATTTGGCTTTGGTGCTTTGGAATTTTATTAACTCTGTCGCAAGGATGTATAAAACACTTCATGCTGTGTCTCTTGACTCAGTGGTTTATAATAACTAATAATAAACATCATTTGTAAGATGACAAATGTGGTTAGAGACTCTCACAGTTTACACTTACGTGTATTCATAGAATGGTAAGGTCGAGGAGTTTAGTCATGTACTTTCAGCGCTGTTGACAGAATGTTTGCATAAGAAGTCTTTGTTGTGTTACATATGAATTAAAATGTTAGAAATGTTAACACAGATTTACAAAATAAAGAAAACCCTTGGGAAAAACAGATAGTAGTAAATATTTTTTGAATTTTTTAAGTATTTAGTCAGATACCAATTGTGCATGTTCCACCACTTAAAAAGATGAGAGAGGCCTGTAATTTTCATCATAAGTATATCTCAGCTATGAGAGACATGAGAAAAAAATTCATAAAATCACATTTTCAGATTTTTAAAGAATTTATTTGAAAATTATGATGGAAAATAAGTATTTGGCCACCTACAAACAAGCAAGATTTCTGACTCTCACAGACCTGTAACTTCTTCTTTAAGAGTCTCCTCTGTCCTCCACTTGTTACCTGTATTAATGGCACCAGTTGGAACTTGTTATCAGTATAAAAGACACCTGTCCACAACCTCAGTCCAAACTCCACTATGGCCAAGACCAAAGAGCTGTCAAAGGACACCAGAAACAAAATTGTAGACCTGCACCAGGCTGGGAAGACTGAATCTGCAATAGGCAAGCAGCTTGGTGTGAAGAAATCAACTGTAGGAGCAATTATAAGAAAATGGAAGACATACAAGACCACTGATAATCTCCCTCGATCTGGGGCTCCACGCAAGATCTCACCCCGTGGTGTCAAAATGATCACAAGAACGGTGAGCAAAAATCCCAGAACCACAGGGGGACCTAGTGAATAGTGTTGAGCGGCATAGGCCATATTCGAATTCGCGAATATTCGCGAATATATGGACGAATATTCGTCATATATTCGCGAATATTCGCATATTCGTTATATGCTCGTTTTATTTTCGCATATGCGATTATTCACGTATGCGAAAATTAGCATATGCTAATTTTCGTATATGCGAATTTTCGCACGCCAGTCTCACACAGTAGTATTACATTCTTCTTTACACCACACAAGCTGGAAGCAGAGAGGGGTGATCACTGTGATGTGTACTGTGAAAAAAAAAAAAAAAAAAAAAAAATACGAATATTCGTAATTACGAATATATAGCGCTATATTCGCGAAATTTGCGAATTCGCGAATATGCGATATTCGCGAATAATATTCGAATTGCGAATATTCGCGAGCAACACTACTAGTGAATGACCTGCAGAGAGCTGGGACCAAAGTAACAAAGGCTACCATCAGTAACATACTACGCCACCAAGGACTCAGATCATGCAGCGCCAGATGGGTCCCATTGCTTAAGCCAGTACATGTCCGGGCCCGTCTGAAGTTTGCTAGCGTGCATTTGGGTGAACCAGAAGAGGATTGGGAGAATGTAATATGGTTAAATGAAACTAAAGTAGAACTTTTTAGCAAAAACTCAACTCATCGTGTTTGGAGGTGAAAGAATGCGAGTTGCATCCAAAGAACACCATACCTACTGTGGAGCATGGGGGGTGGAAAGATCATGCTTTGGGGCTTTTTTTCTGCAAAGGGACCAGGACGACTGATCCATGTAAAGGAAAGAATGAATGGGGCCATGTATTGTGAGATTTTATGTGAAAACCTCCTTCCATCAGCAAGGGCATTGAAGATAAAACGTGTCTGGATCTTTCAGAATGTCAATGATCCCAAACACATCGCCCAGGCAACGAAGATGTTGCTTCGTAAGAAGTATTTCAAGGTCCAGGAGTGGCCTAGCCAGTCTCCAGACCAAATACTTATTTTCCACCATAATTTGCAAATACATTCTTTAAAAATCAGGCAATGTGATTTTATGGATTTTTTATATAATGTATTGTACATATAATGTGTTATACCTTACCTTGTTGTGATGTTATTGTAACCACGGAAGGTACCAGTGACTATGTGACCTACAAGGGGAAGCGGTGAAACCACGCCCTGGCGTCACGAATACAAGGGGTGGCGCCACACCCTAGGGTAATTCCATGTGCCCTTCATCACACCCTCACAACAACTTTTGGCATCCTACGAACAGGATACGGGTGTATGCCTTACACAAAAAGTACCCTCCCAGTCTGAACTATGTCCAGTATTGCAGTGTAAAACGAACGAGTATGCAACAAAAATTCCGCCAGAAAGTGTACGGGACTTTGTCAGTAAAAAGTGTTTAATCCGAGGTGCTTGTGAAGAAAAGACTGTTATCTGCCATTGTGAACGGTATAGAGTCTGTACCTGAAAGAGTTAATCTGGACTGGTGTTTACCGGGCGCGCAAGCAATCGCAGCTCGGTGACGCCTCTTCAATACAGCGAGGAACCTAAGAGCCGCCCTGTATTGCACAGGGGAAGATTTTGCTGACCGGACCAAAACCGGAAGTTCCCTGGGCGCAGCAATATTGGAGGCTACGGCTGCTGTGCTAGTCTCCGGCTGGCAATCACAATGTCCCCGCTGCATCACAGACTCTGCAAACACCAACGATCATCAGTACCCAGTCTCCGGTGCCCGAATCTCTCAATACTGTCATGTTACTGTCTGCAAGTCTGGTTGCAAGACTGTTTATCAAAGGGTACCTGCAAAATAGAGGGGGAGTGTCTGCTTTAATACCCCATCAGTGAAATAGAGCCGCTGCAGCACTTCAACAGCCATCTTAAAGGGGAACACGCCTTATTATTTTAAAGAGACAGCGCACTCAAAAAGCAACGGGATGTCTGAACCCAGCACCACAGATCAACCGGGCGCCAGCGCCCCTCCATCTCCAGCAGCAAGGACATCACCTGCTCCAGTAGCCAGGTCCTGCCCCCCTTTCCTTGAGTCAACATCAATGGTCCTGGTGTTCCAGCGTCTGCACCTGTATTCATGGGGAACCCTGTCCTCCCTACCTACAATGGAGACCCCTTCACCCTGAGGGATTTCAAAGAAAGGATCCAGAGTTTGTTTGTCTTTTACTCTTTCCCTCCTAACCAACTGGTGCAACTACTAACAGAACAACTCCAAGGACCGGCACTAGAGGAAGTCCGCACCTGGCCAGCATCTGAGATGGCGACAGTGGAGCAGATATTTGAAGGACTGTACTAAGTATTTCACATATATATATATATATATATATATATATATATATAGTCACATTCTCCATCAGAGGTATGTCTCCATCTGTATGAAAGGCAACAAAAGCCAAGTGAGACCTTGAGGTCATATGCTGTAGCCCTGCAAATTAGATGGTATTACTCCTGAACAGGGCAACAAGTAGTGTTGCTCGCGAATATTCGCAATACGAATTTTATTCGCGAATATCGCATATTCGCGAATTCGCGAATATTCGCGAATATAGCACTATATATTCGTAATTACGAATATTCGTTTTATTTTTATTTTTTTCACAGTACACATAACAGTGATCATTCCTCTCTGCTTCCAGCTTGTGTAGTGTAAAGAAGGCTCTAATACTACTGTGTGAGACTGGTGTGCGAATTTTCGCATATGCGAAAATTTGCATATCCTAAATTTCGCAGAGGCGAATTTTGCTTGTACGGGTTTTTGTATATGCAAATTTTCACATTTGTTAATTTTCGCACACGCGAATATTTGCATATGCGAAAATAAACCGCGAATATTCGCGAATATATGACGAATATTCGTCCACTAATTCGCGAATATTCGCGAATTCGAATATGGCCTATGCCGCTCAACACTAGCAACATGGTGTTAATGGACAGGTTCATTGATGGAACTGCCTTCCCGGAGCGCTCACGGCGTTCCTCTGGCTGCAGCGCTCCGGTCGGCATTGCTGACCGCGAGGGCTGCTCTCTGGTCCCCGGAGGGGACGCAATCCGAGGCACGGCTCGTGTCCGCCCTCGGATTGCGCCCCGTCTCACTCACCTCTCGCCCCTGTCTGCTTCCTCCCGGCACGCGCGGTCCCGCTCCCTAGGGCGCGCGCGCGTCGACTTGCTTAAATTTAAAGGGCCAGTGCACCACTAATTGGTGCCTGGTCCAATCACTCCCTAACGTGTAAAAACCCACTTCCCCTTCCTCTCCTCGCCGGATCTTGTTGCCTTGTGCCCTGAGAAAGCGTTATAGTGTGTCCCAAGCCTGTGTACCTAGACCTTCTGCTGTTGCCCCTGACTACGAACCTCGCTGCCTGCCCTGACCTTCTGCTACGTCTGACCTCGCCTCTGTCTAGTCCTTGTGTACCGCCCCAGTCTCAGCTGCCAGAGAGGTTGAATCGCTACTGGGGAACACGACCTGGTAGTTACTGCCGCAGCAAGTCCATCCTGCTTTGCGGCGAGCTCTGGTGAACACCAGTAACTGCTTAGAACCGATTCCCCAGTACGGCCCGCGTCATCGTCTCTCTGGTACAGGGGATCCACCTCCAGTGTCATCACCAGCCGGTAGCCCGGATCCTGACAGTAGATCCAGCCATGGATCGGCCTCGCTGATCTCACCTCCGTGGTTGCCCAGCAGTCCCAGCAAATTGCTCAACAAGGACAACAGCTGTCACAGTTGACCGCCATGATTCAACAGCTCCTGCCTCCACAGCCTCAACCGCCAGCTCCAGCATCTCCTCCTCTCCGATCTGCTGCTTCTTCCACTAGAGTCTGCCTGTCTCTCCCAGATAAGTTTGACGGAGACTCTAAAAATTGCCGGGGATTCCTGTCTCAATGCTCCCTGCACCTGGAGATGTTGTCTGACCAATTTCCCACTGAACGGTCTAAGGTGGCGTTCGTCATCAGTCTACTTTCCGGGAAGGCCTTGGCCTGGGCCACGCCGCTTTGGGACCGCAACGATCCTGCCACTGCCTCAGTCCAGTCCTTCTTTTCTGAAGTCCGCAGTGTCTTTGAGGAACCTGCCCGTGCCTCATCCGCAGAAACTGCTTTACTGAACCTTGTCCAAGGAGACTCAACCGTGGGCGAATATGCCATACAATTCCGGACTATGGCCGCTGAGTTGGTCTGGAACAATGAATCTCTCTGCGCGACCTTTAAAAAAGGTTTATCCAGCCATATCAAAGATTGTCTGGCCGCACGAGAGATACCCTCCTCCCTGACTGAACTAATCCACCTGGCTACCCGCATTGATATGCGCTACATTGAGAGACGTCAGGAGCTCCGCCAGGAGAAAGATCTCGTTCGCACCAGGCGATACCCGCGCCTGGCTCCTCTCTTCCAGCATCCTTTGCAGCCTGTTACTGTGCCTCCCGCTGAGGAGGCCATGCAAGTGGACCGGTCTCGCCTGACCCAGCAAGAGAGGACTCGCCAGAGGAACGAGAACTTATGCCTATACTGTGCGAGCTCTGAACATTTCCTAAAGGACTGTCCCATTCGTCCTCAGCGTCAGGGAAACGCTCGCACCTAGTGATCGTGGGAGAGGCGTCACTGGATGTAAATTCTTCCTCTCCACGCCTGACTATTCCAGTGCGGATTTCTCCAGCTGATAAAGCCTCCTTCTCTGCGGAGGCATTCTTGGACTCTGGTTCAACAGGAAATTTCATAAAAGCCTCCTTCATTAACCGGTTTAACATCCCAGTTATCCGTCTAGTCAAGCCCTTCTACATTTCCTCAGTTAACGGAGAACACCTGAATTCTACCGTGCGTTACCGCACGGCCCCCGTACGCATGACCGTGGGGGTTCTCCATCAAGAAAGGATTGAGTTCTTTGTCCTGCCTAATTGCACCTCAGACATCCTCCTTGGCTTACCCTGGCTCCAGCGGCATTCTCCTACCCTTGACTGGACCACGGGGGACATAAAATCCTGGGGTTCTTCCTGCCACTCACGCTGCCTTCAGTCGCTTCCCACCAGCCAAGTCTCTGTTGCTTCTCCTTTGCTCGGTCTTCCAGAGGCCTATCAAGACTTTTCTGACGTCTTTTTCAAAAAACAGGCAGAGGTCCTACCACCACATAGGCCCTACGACTGCCCTATTGACTTGCTCCCTGGGACCACGCCATACCCTCTCTCCGCTCCTGAAACGGAGGCTATGACGGAATATATTCAGGAGAATCTCAAAAAAGGTTTCATTAGGAAGTCTTCTTCTCCTGCTGGAGCAGGATTCTTCTTTGTTGCCAAGAAGGATGGGTCGCTACGCCCTTGTATTGACTACCGCGGGCTCAATAAGATCACCATAAAGAACCGCTACCCTCTGCCACTCATCTCGGAACTCTTTGACCGGCTGCGCGGAGCAAAGATTCCTGTATCCCATGGCAACACTGTCATCTGGGTGGTCGTTGATCGATTCTCCAAAATGGCCCATTTCATTTCACTCCCTGGCCTCCCTTCTGCGCCACAATTGGCAAAGCATTTTTTTTGCACTTTTTTCGTCTCCACGGACTGCCTACACATATCGTCTCCGATAATTCTGGAGAGCACTCTGCACCCAATTAAAGATTAAATTGAATTTTTCCTCCGCCTACCACCCGCAATTTAATGGACAAGTGGAGAGAGTAAACCAAATCCTTGGTGACTACCTGCGACATTTTGTCTCCTCCCGCCAAGATGATTGGGTTGACCTGTTACCCTGGGCCGAATTTTCGTACAATTTCAAAGACTCTGAGTCATCCGCCAAGTCTCCATTCTTTGTGGTGTACGGCCGTCACCCACTTCCCCCCCTCCCTATCCCCACTTCGTCTGGAGTCCCTGCCGTAGATGATTTGACCTGGGACTTTTCCTCTATTTGGAAGGAGACTCAGAGGTCGCTCTCGCTGGCCTCCTCTCGTATGAAGAAACACGCGGACAAGAAGAGAAGAATTCCTCCTGTCTTTGCCCCTGGTGACAAAGTGTGGCTCTCTGCCAAATATATTCGGTTCCGTGTCCCTAGCTACAAGCTGGGTCCACGTTACCTCGGGCCCTTCAGGGTCAAAAGTCAAATCAACCCTGTCTCTTACAAGCTTCATCTTCCTCCTTCTCTTCGTATTCCTAACTCCTTTCATGTTTCCCTCCTCAAGCCTCTCATTCTTAACCGCTTTTCTCCCAAGGTCACCGTTCCTGCTCCTGTCTTGGGCTCCTCTGACGTCTTCTCGGTTAAAGAGATTCTCGCTTCAAAGTTTGTCAGAGGTAAAAAAAAATTCTTGTTGATTGGGAGAAGTGTGGTCCCGAGGAGAGGTCTTGGGAGCCAGAGGACAATATTCTAGACAAAGAACTCATCTACAGATTGCTCGGCTCCAAGAAGAGGGGGAGACCCAAGACCCAAGCGCTGCTCTCTGGTCCCCGGAGGGGACGCGATCCGAGGCACGGCTCGTGTCCGCCCTCGGATTGCGCCCCGTCTCACTCACCTCTTGCCCCCGTCTGCTTCCTCCCGGCGCGCGCGGTCCCGCTCCCTAGGGCGCGCGGGCCCCGACTTGCTTAAATTTAAAGGGCCAGTGCACCACTAATTGGTACCTGGCCCAATCACTCCCTAACGTATAAAAACCCACTTCCCCTTCCTCTCCTCGCCGGATCTTGTTGCCTTGTGCCCTGAGAAAGCGTTATAGTGTGTCCCAAGCCTGTGTACCTAGACCTTCTGCTGTTGCCCCTGACTACGAACCTCGCTGCCTGCCCTGACCTTCTGCTACGTCTGACCTCGCCTCTGTCTAGTCCTTGTGTACCGCGCCAGTCTCAGCTGCCGGAGAGGTCGAGTCGCTACTGGGGAACACGACCTGGTAGTTACTGCCGCAGCAAGTCCATCCTGCTTTGCGGCGGGCTCTGATGAACACCAGTAACTGCTTAGAACCGATTCCCCAGTACGGCCCGCGTCATCGCCTCTCTGGTACAGGGGATCCACCTCCAGTGTCATCACCAGCCGCTAGCCCGGATCCTGACAATAACAAGTGGACAAATCCCAATTAAGAATGTTAGCAGTCCAAAACCCTAACATGTCAGACTGGCTATCCAAGTGTTTGAGTCCGGGATTGAGTTAGAGGAAGTTGGTACTTCCCTTGCACCTATTCAAGAGCCACTAGGGGTGGTAGCCAGGCCTATACCAGTACCGTCCCCTGTCCCCGCCCCAGTGCAACCCACTTTGCCAGTCACCACAGCCTTAGATCTACAGAGCGTTAAGTAAATTGATCAATTGACCAAGGCTCTTAAGGAGCTGGCCACCCGGCCTGCTCCACCTGACCGTGAACCATTGTTACCTGTGAAACATGCCCTGCTCCCTGCAATCCCAATTACCGTAATCCTCCACCCAATAGGTATTTGGGGACACAGAGACATTTCTGCACCTATTGTAATAAACCTGGCCATTGGAAAATGCAGTGCTGGGATCTAAACGGATTCACCATGAGGTCGAGTACTGGCCCTCAGGAAAACAGTCATCAGGCCCAACCCCCGAATGACCTAAATCAGGACTCTCACTTTATGTTGCCTCCTGCCCCTTTGTAAAAGAAATTGTGGAAGGTGTACCTTTAGAGGCATTGATAGATACAGGGTCTCAAGTGTCAACCATATCTAAACGTGTTTTCTATCAACATTGGGACGCTAGTTTATTATGTGAGTCTGACGATGTTAATTTCAGGGTAGTTGCAGGTAATGGGCAACCAGTCCCCAGACATGGATACTGGAAGCCAACTATTCAGTTGGGAAAGCATGCACTTACCGGACAGGGAGTGATTGGAACTAATGTGACAGAAAAGGGGTCTGCTGAATTTATATTGGAGACGAACGTTATGGAAAATTGTTTCACTGAGATATTAGATACCTTGTATGCCTCTCTTCCCCATATGTCCCCTTCAGACCAGCGGGCTGTGCAGCACCACTTGAAAGTTCTACAGGTGGAGCAGAAGCTTGCCAACAAGGAAGGTGAAATCTGCAGAGTATGCGTTCAAGACATCATGTCGGTGACCTTACAACCCAACACGGAGACCATCATCTGGTGTCGTGCACATCCCAGAGTCAAGAATAGGGACTATCAGGCCCTGCTGGAACCTGTGCAGTTAGAAGATCATACTCTTTTCCAAGCTGTGAGAATTCTCGTCACTGTCACCAACAGGAGGGTCCCGGTGCGGCTAGTAAATCTGTCTGATTCTTCTAAGGTCCTACCCAAATACACACCAGTGGCTCAGTTGCACCTCCTAGAGCCGAAGGACATTGTGACAGAACGTCTGGTGACCCGACAGCGTACAGCTCAAGTTTCTGATGGATCCAGTGTTAAACCCCCAGAGCCCTGGTGGGCACACCTCCAGGTTGGGAACAACACTACTCCAAGAGACCAGGTTGAGGGAGCCATCAATGTCGCTAAAAGATATCATGAAGCTTTCAGCAAGCAATCCACAGAGTTTGGGAAAACGTCAATGATCCAACATCGGATTCTCACCTGCGACAGCCCGCCTATCAAGGAGAAACATTGCCTGGTCACACCAGGCATGTACCAGACTATCAAGAAGGTAATACAGGAAAGTCAGAGTCCCTAGGCAGTGCCACTTGTCCTGGTCAAAAATATACACAGAACCATCCGCTTCTTATGTCACACATAAGAACTCATATCCTTTGCCAAGGATCAAGGAGTCGCTTCCGGCCCTCGGGTCTGCTGCTTACTTCTCCTCATTGAATTTGACCAGCGGATGCTGGCAAGTGCCCATTTCCGTGGAGGACCAGGAGAAGACCCCCTTCGTGACCCCCATGGGGTTGTTCGAGTTTAAAAGTAGGCCGTTCGGGCATTTGATGGAAAGATGCCTGGGTCATTTGAGTTTCCAAAGTGTCTTGTTGTACCTGGACACTGTCAGTGTGTATTCTAAGTCTTACCAGTAACATCTCAGACATCTGTCAGACGTCTTTCAAGTCTTGATCAAGCATGGGTTGAAGAGAAAACCATCAAAGTGTCACTTACCCAAACCTCAAGTCCATTACTTGGGACATGTTGTCAGCGCACAGGGAGTCCAGCCAAATCCTGAGAAGGTGGATGCTGTCAAGAACTGGCCTAACTCACGCACAGTGAAAGATGTCAGGAGCATCCTGGAATTCGCCAGCTACTACCGCTTCTTCATCCCATATTTCGCGCAAATTGGAGAATTACAATGGAAGACTACTTATTGAATGGACCGAAGAGCAAGAGAAAGTGTTCCGAGCTCTTAAGCATCTGCTGACAGAACCACCCATCTTGGCGTATCCAGACTACGGTCAGCCGTTCCGGCTATATACTGATGCCAGTTTTGAAGGTCTGGGAGCTGTTCTGTCCCAAGTCCAGGAAGGACAAGAGAGAGTGATTGCTCATGCCAGTCGTAACCTGCGAAGAGCAGAAAAGAACGATGCCAATTACAGCTCATTCAAGTTGGAGCTTCTCGCCCTGGTATGGGCCGTGGCAGAAAAATTCAAGGATTATTTGTCTGCCATGCCATTTACTGTCTACAAGGATAATAACCCGTTGGCCCACCTGAACACTGCCAAGTGGGGTGCCATCGAACATGTATATGTATAATACAGTAGGCAAACCAAGGCTGAGTTTCCCTAAATTACCAAAATCCATAAATTTACAAGGGTCTTGTATCAAAAATCAAAGATACTTCAAATTGTAATTTGCAGAGGCAGATGGCCGGGACAATAATGTATGTATGTATTTAATGTAATTGTGAAGAACAATGTCATTGTAATTATACAGTATGAGCTGGTTTTAAATGACAAATTACTGTAAAACTCTTCTTGTAATTCCAATGTCTCTGCATGTGCAGGAAGACATGGATGGGAGCTATAATTTCAGTAGGATGGAAAGGACTTTTTTGTTGCAGTAAGCTGTAGAAGGGAATATGTAACCATAGATGTGGGATGTGGAATTGCCTTTTTATATATGTGAAAAATCTTTAGATTTTTATGTAGGGGTGATGGGAGTTGCAATTCTTGAATTCCGGTTGTCCCTGCTTGCAATCACAATGGCTGCCACAGGGATCGGCAGGGAGTCACTGGGACCGTATGAATGGAAGAAAGAAAGTTTTGAAATATCCAGTAGCTACTAGAGATGAGCGAACTTTTCAAAAATTCGATTTGGCCAATTCGCCGAATTTTCCCGAAAAGTTTGTTTCGATTCGAATGTATCCTTGGCGAATCGATGTTAAAAAAGGTTATTTCTAGCCTACATACAGCCTCTATAGGGGTATAGAACACTTTGCTGTGTCCTAAAACGCATATGGAGTGTGCTGGGGTAGTGAAATAATACTGTTATTCAGAATAGCATGCAGATTACCGGCATCGCTCTTAGAATCACTACCGCACAGCAGCACAATGACAGGGCCTGGTGGTGGCATCAGTGTCAGGAGACCATATAGTGACGAGTACAGTTTAAAGGGATAATCCCATTAGGGCACATTTTGGTCATTTACATCCTGCTTCTGTTGTAAAAGCAATGCAATCATTTTGTACATGGGTGTAAGAAGAATGACTACCCCCCCCTCCTCCCTCCACTAGAGTGTTCAAGTTTGATTGTTGCTGTTACAATGGGGCCTTGTATATAGGTTTTGTAGACCACATATATGTATGTGGCCTTCACTGTATTCCATTATTGGTTGTAAATGTGATCATGTACTGATTACATTGAACACACCCCATCTTGCATGATGTGCTTTATTGCATATTTGTGATGCATTTTGTGTTCAGATATGACATGTAGATTGTGAGAACAAACTATTTTACCTGGCTTTAACAAAACAACACAGTTAAAAGGTTTGAAAGTGAACACAGCATAGCCATCTAAGAACAAGTTGCATGTATTTTCTGGGTTTAATCAAAGCATTTTTACCTGGTTTTAACAGAACAGCACAGTTAAAAGGGTTGAAAGTTATCACGACATAGCCACCTAAGGACAAGTTAAGTGTATTTTGTTGTTTTAATCTAAGTATTTTTACCTGGGTTTAACATAACAACACAGTTAAAAGTGTTGAAAGTGAATGTGATATAGCCTTCTAAGGACAATTTATGTGTTTTTTCTGGGTTTGATTTAACCTATAATATTTCACTTGGGTTTTGCATAACTACACATAAAAGCATTGAGAGTAAAAGTTGACTAGTAGGTGAGTGACAAATCAGACCCCCAAAATGTAAATAACTAGAGATGAGCGAACTTTTCAAAAATTCGATTCGGCCGATTCGCCGAATTTTCACGAAAAGTTTGTTTCGATGTTAAAAAGGCTATTTCTAGCCTACATACAGCCTCTATAGGGGTATAGAACACTTTGCTGTGTCCTAAAACGTATATGGAGTGTGCTGGGGTAGTGAAATAATACTGTTATTCAGAATAGCATGCAGATTACCGGCATCACTCTTAGAATCACTGCCGCACAGCAGCACAATGACAGAGCCTGGTGGTTGCATCAGTGTCAGGAGACCATATAGTGACTGAATGACATAGCGTGGACATGTTGGCAGCAAGAGGAGACCATTTAGTGGCTGAATGGCACAGCGTGGAGTTGGCTGATGCACTAGTACACTACACACCAGGGCTTCACAATCCCCCCACAAAAAACAACACAATATATGAAATTTTTGACAAAGATTTCTCATTGGTAGCACCCGCTATCCAAAAATTAGAAATTTCCAGACCCAAGCCCCACCTCTGCGGCATCAGTAACCCATATATTGCCTGTAGGACACATCCTGGAGTTGGCTGATGCAAGAGTACACACCAGGGCTTCACAATCCCCCCCAAAAACCAACACAATATATGAAATTTTTGTCAAAGATTTCTCATTGGTAGCACCCTCTATCCAAAAATTTGAAATTTCCAGAAACAGGCCCCACCCCTGCGACATCAGGAACCCATATATTGCCTGAAGGACACAGCCTGGAGTTGGCTGATGCACCAGTACACACCCGGGCTTCACAATCCCCTCCAAAACACAACAACATTTTAGAAATTTTTTAAAGAAATACTTTTGTGTAAGAACAAGCTCATATCCAACAGTTCACAAGACTCTATAATGCAGGACGGTGGACCACCCAAAGACATTCTTTTCAAAAATAATAAACCACACAATGTTTGAATTTTTTTTACAAAAACTAATTCTATATGTGTGTAAGCACATCTGTCTCCAAAAGATCAGATCACCAAAGGACTTTTTTTGCCCAAAATGATGAAGCATTTTCATTTAAGAATCACACGCAACAAGCGTTCCGTTGTGTAACCATTAGCATTCTGGAAAATTCAATTTTATTACTGATAAAATTATCAATAAATAAAAAAAAAAACACTAGTGTTTAATTACCCCATACATTGCACCAGGAGCAGTCAAGAGTAGGCCTCAGCAGTACCCAAGAGGCTTTAATAACCCCCTACCTTTGCACGATCAATTGCGAGATCGAGCAATACCAGGTGTGTTATGCCCTCTGATTTCCGGGGCCACAGGCGTGCTCCACTAAACGGATTAGCGTGTGTCTATCTTTCATCGACCGATGCTGGTAACCCGCTAACTCCCGGAAAGTGAAGCTGCCGCGAAGCAGGTGGTCTCCCCCGGGCACGTTTGGCTCCAGAATTTCCACTACTGCCACACCACGCTGTCTGCCAACCGTGCTAATGCCTTGCTGACTCAAGGGCAACCTGCAACTCTCTTCTCCTGATGATGAACCCCCTTCTCCTGAGATCGAGCAATAACAGGTGTGTTATGCCCTCAGATGTCCGGGGCCGCAGGCGTGCTCCACTGAACAGATTAGGGTGTGTCCATCTTTTTTTGTAGCACCCGCAATCCCAAAAATTTTAATTCCCAGACCCAGGCCCCACCTCTGCGGCATCAGTAACCCATTTATTGCCTGAAGGACAAAGACTGGAGTGCGCTGATGCACCAGTACACACAGGGCTTCACAATATGCCCCAAAATCAACAAAATCGTATACATATTTTTATTTAATTTACAACTTTTTGTAAGCACAAGTGCATATCCAACATTTCAGAACACTCTATAAGGCAGGACGGTGGACCACCCAAAGACTTTTTTCTCAAAAATAATGAACCACACAATTGTTGAATAAAAAAAAAAAATTTGAAATGCCTAGACCCAGGCCCCACCTCAGCTGCATCAGTAACCCATAGATTGCCTGAAAGACACAGCCTGGAGTTGGCTGATGCACGAGTACACACCGGGGCTTCACAATCCACCCCAAAAAAACTATTTTTTTTAAAATTGTCTGACAAAATACCTTTTTGTTAAAATAAGCGCATATACAGCAGTTCAGAAAACTCTATAATGCAGGATGGTGGACCAGCCAAAGACATTCTTCTATAATATAATAAACCACACAATATGTTAAATTTTTTTAAATAATTGAAATTCCAAGACCAAGGCCCCACCTCTGCTGCATCAGTAACCCATATATTGCCTAACGGACACAGACTGGAGTTGACTGATGCACGAGTATACACTACACACCCGTCAATCGGGCTTCACAATCCACCCCAAAAAAACGCAATTTTTTTTTCGAAATTGTCTGACAAAATACCTTTTTTTTTAAAAAAAACAAGCTCACATACAGCAGTTCAGAAGACTCTATAATGCAGGACGGTGGACCACCCAAAGACATTCTTCTATAATATAATAAACCACACAATTTGTTCAATTTTTTTAAATAATTGATTTTCCAAGACCAAGGCCCCACCTCTGCTGTATCAGTAACCCATATATTGCCTAACGGACACAGACTGGAGTTGACTGATGCACGAGAACACACTACACACCCGTCACCCGGGCTTCACAATCCACCCCAAAAAAACGCAAAATTTTATCAAAATTGTCTTACAAAATACCTTTTTTTTTTTTTTTAAAACAAGCGCATATACAGCAGTTTAGAAGACTCTATAATTCAGGATGGTGGACCACCCAAAGACATTCTTCTCAAAAGTAATAAACCACACAATGTTTGAAATTTGGTTAAAAAAATTATTACATGTGTGTAAGTGCATCTGTCTCCAAAAAATCAGATGGCAAAAGGATTCTATTCGCCAAAAATGATTAAACAGAGTGAATCCCTCTCCATCTATTTTTTTTTTCATTAAAAAATCACACGCAACAAGCGTTCCGTTGTGTAACGAGTAGCATTCTGCAAAATTCAATTTTATTACTGATAAAATTACCAGTAAATTTAACAATAACACTACCCAAGAGTGTTTAATTACCCCATACATTGCCCCAGGAGCAGTCAGGAGTAGGCCTCAGCAGTACCCAAGAGGCTTTAATAACCCCTTACCTTGCCCGATCAATTGCGAGATCTAGCAATAACAGGTGTGTTATGGCCTCAGATGTCCTGGGCCGCACTAGCGCTCCACTGAATGGATTAGCGTCTCTCTATCTTTCAAGGACAGGTGAGTGTTGCACGCTGAAACCAGTTCGTGATAGGGATCTGTGATTGCAATTATTTAATCTTAAAACGTGGAATTACCAGTAAGTGAGGGTCATAAGCTGGAGTTTATTAAGACCATGCCCTTTGTACACACCGCCCGTCGCTATAAGCGATTGGATTAGTTAGTGAGTTGGTTAGTGAGGTCCTCGGATCGGCCCAGGCCGGGTGGGATAAGGCCCTGGCAGAGCGCCGAAAATTTAACGATCATTGTTGAAATTTGCATTAAGCATGTATTTAGCTACTGCTAAACATCCAAAAATTTAAGGCCCAAGGCCAGAGGCACCAGGGAGGCAAGAAGTTCCTGAAAGACACAGAATGAGTCTGGAGCATGCATTTGCAGTACCCAAGAGGTTTTCATAACCCCTTACATTTAAAGATCAATGTTTACATTTGCATTAAGCATGTATTTAGCTACTGCTAAACTTAAAAAAATTATAGGCCCAAGGCCTTAGGCACCAGGGAGGCAAGTAGTTTGTGAAAGACACAGAATGAGTCTGGAGCAGTCATTCGCAGTACCCAAGAGGGTTTCATAACCCCTTACATTTAAAGATCAATGTTGACATTTGGATTATGCATGTATTTAGCTACTGCTAAACTTCAAAAAATTATAGGCCCAAAGCCAGAAGATTCGGTTTTCCCCATATTAGGAGCATAGTTGTCCCCCAGAGTAGGCAGCATAGATGTCACCCAGATTAGGCAGCATAGATGTCCCCCAGATTAGGAGCATACTTGTCCCCCAGATTAGGCAGCATAGATGTCCCCCAATCAGCGCGGGCCAGTCAGAGCCAATCAAAGGGTCGTATGTGTCATACGGGCCGTACAATCCCCAGGTCTGCCCCAGAGGGTTTCATAACCAACCACAATAGAGAAAATTTTGTTGTAGGAGCATGGTCAATCTACTCAGACCCATCTGTCATTGGTGGCTGGAAATCCTGGCTGATCCATCCCTGATTCATCTTGACAAACGTCAGTCTCTTCACATTTTTAGTGGACAGACGAGTTCGCCTTGGGGTGACTATGGCCCCGGCCGCACTAAACAACCGCTCTGATGGCACACTACTGGCCGGGCAGGACAGCTTTTCCAGGACAAACTCCGCTATTTGCGGCCATAAATCGAGTTTGGCTGCCCAGAAGTCCAGCGAATCTTCAACGGTTGTTGGCAGGGTCATGTCGAGGTAAGCCATCACCTGCTGGTTCAGGTCCTGCTCCATGTCCACCTGCTGCTGATACATATTGTTGACTCAGGCTGCTACTGATTGAGCCGGTACTGCTCCTGCCACCCCTCCCCTCCCCAGCAGCCGTGGCAGTGGAAGGTGAGCGCAGACCTGCGAGTGGATGCACCATGTGGCCGAAAGGCCAACCGACTACGTAGAAGCTCCCCGAAGTAGGTCAGTTTGTCCTCCCTCTAAGTGGGTGTAAAAAAGGCCCCCATTCTGGGCCGGTAGCGAGGGTCTAATAAGGTGGAGATCCAGAAGTCATCACGCTGACGAATTTTGACAATTCGGGGGTCACTACGCAAGCAACTCAGCATGCATCGTGCCATTTGTGACAGTAACTCACTGGGACTACCTGCCTCCATCTCCACTGCATACTGCCACGGTGTGTCTCGGTCCTCTGTCTCGCCTCCCTCGTAATAACCCCCCAGGCTCCTCTGGCTGCTCCTGCTCCTCCCCTCCTGTCCAATGACCAGAAACACCAGCCATCTCATCCGCTGTAAACTGTGCTCCGCTCTGCCCCTCATCATCCTCCTCCAGTTCATCCCCCACAGGACTCATGTAGCCTTCTGATGTAGGCGCAACCTCTCCATTTGTCGTGACCAGCCATGTTTTCAATCATTTTTTGGAGTAAATGTAGGAGTGGAATTACGTCGTTCATGGCGTAATTCGAGCGACTAACAAAAAATGTGGCTTCCTCAAAGGGCCTCAGCAAACGGCAGGTGTCACGTATGAGCTGCCACTCGTTCACATTGAAGTTACACAGGGAAGTACTCCTATCTGCTTGTATCATCAAAAAATCTGTGATGGGTTTTCTTTGTTCGTATAGTCTATCCAACATATGGAGGGTGGAATTCCAACGTGTGGCAACGTCACAAATGAGCCTATGTTGTGGGATACCGTTCTGACGCTGCAGCTCAAGCAAAGTGTGCTTGGCGGTGTACGAGTGGCTGAAGTGCATGCACAATTTTCTTGCCATTGTCAGGACGTTTTGCAAATGGGGTGAAGACTTGATGAACTTCTTGACAACCAGATTCAACACGTGTGCCATGCAGGGTGAATGGTTCACACTTCCTTGTCGCAGTGCGGCCACAATGTTCTTCCCATTGTCGGTCACCATGGTTCCCATTTCCAGATTTCGTGGAGTAAGCCATACTCGGATTTCTTCCCTAATGAACTTCAGCAGTTCCTCCCCTGTGTGACTCCGTTCGCCAAGGCAAACCATGTGAAGGACGGCTTGACACCGCTGTGCCCTACACACGTGGTACGATGAAGGGCAACCGAGATTTGGATGTGCAGTGGAGGCCGAGGACACGGGGGAGGAGGAGGCACACACTGTAAAAGGACCAACTGCCTGGGAGCGAGAGCGTGGAGGAGGAAGCGGTGTGACCTGTCCAAGTTGCTGCTGTGGCTGTGCAGGAACAACATTTACCCAGTGGGCAGTAAAAGACATGTATTGTCCCTGCCCGTAGTTACAGCTCCACACGTCGGCGCTGCCATGCACTTTTGAACACTCAGACAGGCTCAAGGACTGGCTCACCTTCTCTTGTACAAACTTATGCAGGGCTGGTACTGCCTTCTTCGCAAAGAAATGACGGCTTGGGACTCTCCACCTCGGCTTGGCACAAGCCATCAATTCCCTGAAAGCTGCAGAGTCCACCAGTTGGAAAGGGAGGGACTGCAACACCAGCAACTTGGACAGGAGCACATTCAACTTCTGCGCCGTTGGATGAGTGGGCGCATACTGTTGTCTCTAGGACATGGCTTCGCCGATCGATTGTTGGTGGAATGGCTGACTACGAGCGGGGGAAGCAGGAGCGCAAGAAGGATGGTTTTGACACAATGCTCCCTTCGGCTGAGGTGGTGGAGCCTTGGCTGGATGACGGAGGGAGCGGATGGCCACGGGGTGATGCGGCAGGCTGGACCACTACCTCGGAGCCACGGTTATCACAGGCCGCTTTATGGTGGTGAATCATGTGCTGACGCAGGGCCGTGGTGCCGAGATTGGGACCCTGGCCACGCTTCACTTTCTGCCCACAGATTTTGCATGTGACTACGCTAAGGTCCTCCAGATTCTTTATGAAGAACAACAACAACGCAGAGTAGCTGATTTTCCCACCCGCAGTTCGCAATATTTCACTGCTATTGGCGCCGTCTCCAGGAACCCCTGTTCCACTACCTCCCTAAATGGTAGCTTGCCGTGAAGCAGGTGGTCTCCCCCTGGCACGTTTGGCTCCTGAATTTCCACTACTGCCACCACCACGCTGATTGCCAACCGTGCTACTGCCTTGCTGCCTCATAGACAAAGAGCAAATCTCTTCTCCTGATGATGATGAAGCCCTGGCTTCTGCACCCGGCTCCCAATTGCGATCGGCTTCATCATCATCAAAAGATGTGTGCACGTCACTGATGTCCTCCTCGTGTTCCACAACAGTGTCTGCCTCAGGACCCTGAGCAATTGAAACACCGCCTCCCACGTCACTCTCTGCATCACTACTTGGCTGCCTTGCGGAGCAAGGGACGTATGTCTCCTCACATTCTTGGCTGACAATAAGATGCTGACTGTCCTCTATTACATCGTCCTCGCTAAATAGTGGAGCTGAACCCAAAGCATGAGATACTTTTTTGGGAGAGGGAACAGCATAGGACAAAGCAATGGAATTACAGGGACAGCTCCCGGGCCATGCCAACTGAGTGTTGTGTCTGAGGAAGCCACCGACTCTTGACTGGGGTTGTCAGATGTCGCTTGTGATGATGGGGATGAGTGTGCAAACCAATTGATGAGGAGAGATGGGTCGACGACATGACCGATGGGTGTTAATGGGAGCTCAGGCCTATTGCTGCGACTCCTGCTGCCACTCTCTCCAAGTCTTCTGCCAACTCTGCCTGACGTATGTAGGCTTCTGCCCCTTCTCTGTGCACGTCCTGGCACTTCCCTGCCTGACATACTTAGTGCATTTATGAGGGTATAGAACAGCAGCAGGCGATTACTCACGGCTGTCCTTTCAAAGTATATAGGCCTTAGACAGAATAACAGTTACTAAATAGAACACTCCTTTGTTGTATGCCCTTTGCAATGATGAGCGCACTGTTAAGCGTATTTAAAGGAAAAAAAAAACTCTTTTTTTGTTGTATACACCAGCCAGTGTATACTAATATATGGAATAGCACTGAATTTAGCAACGAGACAGAAATACAGGTACTAAATAGTACACTACTTGGTTGTATGTATGCCCTTTGCAATGATGAGCGCACTGTTAAGCGTATTTGTACGCAGGAAAAACTTTTTTTTTTCTTTAATACACCAGCAGGTGTATAACGTGTGGTATAACACTTAATTTAGCACAGAGACAGAAAAAAAGGTGGTAAATGATACACTATTTGCTTGAATTTAGGCCCTTTGCAATGATAAGGCAACTGAAAAAGCGTATTTTTACGCAGGAAAACCTTTTTTTTCTTTAATACACCAGCAGGTATATAATGTGTGGTATAACACTTAATTTAGCACAGAGACAGAAAAAAAGGAAGTATATGGTATGATATTTGCTTGTATTTAGGCCCTTTGCAATGATAAGGCCACTGTTAAGCGTATTTTTGCTCAGGAAAAAAAAAATTTCTTTAATACACCGGCAGGTGTATAACGTGTGGTATAACACTGAAATTAGCACAGAGACAGAAAAAAAGGTGGTATATGGTACGCTATTTGCTTGTATGTAGGCCCTTTGCAATGATAATGCCACTGAAAAAGCGTATTTGTACTCAGGAAAAACTTTTCTTTCTTTAATACACCGGCAGGTGTATAACTTGTGGTATAACACTGAATTTAGCACAGAGACAGAAAAAAAGGTAGTATATGGTACGCTATTTGCTTGTATTTAGGCCCTTTGCAATGATAAGGCCACTGTAAAGCGTATTTTTACTCAGGAAAAAAAAATTTCTTAAATACACCGGCAGGTGTATAACGTGTGGTATAACACTGAATTTAGCACAGAGACAGAAAAAAAGGTGGTATATGGTACGCTATTTGCTTGTATTTAGGCCCTTTGCAATGATAAGGCCATTGAAAAAGCGTATTTGTACTCAGGAAAAACTTTTTTTTCTTTAATACACCGGCAGGTGTATCATGTGTTGTATAACACTAAATTTAGCACAGAGACAGAAAAAAGGTAGTATATGGTACGCTATTTGCTTGTATGTAGGCCCTTTGCAATGATAATGCCACTGAAAAAGCGTATTTGTACCCAGGAAAAACTTTTCTTTCTTTAATACACCGGCAGGTGTATAACGTGTGGTATAACACTGAATTTAGCACAGAGACAGAAAAAAAGGTAGTATATGGTACGCTATTTGCTTGTATTTAGGCCCTTTGCAATGATAAGGCCACTGTAAAGCGTATTTTTACTCAGGGAAAAAAAATTCTTAAATACACCGGCAGGTGTATAACGTGTGGTATAACACTGAATTTAGCACAGAGACAGAAAAAAAGGTGGTATATGGTACGCTATTTGCTTGTATGTAGGCCCTTTGCAATGATAATGCGACTAAAAAAGCGTATTTGTACTCAGGAAAAACTTTTTTTTTCTTTAATACACCAGCAGGTGTATAACGTGTGGTATAACACTGAATTTAGCACAGAGACAGAAAAAAAAGGTGGTATATGGTACGCTATTTGATTGTATTTAGGCCCTTTGCAATGATAAGGCCATTGAAAAAGCGTATTTGTACTCAGGAAAAACTTTTTTTTCTTTAATACACCGGCAGGTGTATCATGTGTTGTATAACACTAAATTTAGCACAGAGACAGAAAAAAGGTAGTATATGGTACGCTATTTGCTTGTATGTAGGCCCTTTGCAATGATAATGCCACTGAAAAAGCGTATTTGTACTCAGGAAAAACTTTTCTTTCTTTAATACACCGGCAGGTGTATAACGTGTGGTATAACACTGAATTTAGCACAGAGACAGAAAAAAAGGTAGTATATGGTACGCTATTTGCTTGTATTTAGGCCCTTTGCAATGATAAGGCCACTGTAAAGCGTATTTTTACTCAGGGAAAAAAAATACTTAAATACACCGGCAGGTGTATAACGTGTGGTATAACACTGAATTTAGCACAGAGACAGAAAAAAAGGTGGTATAAGGTACGCTATTTGCTTGTATGTAGGCCCTTTGCAATGATAATGCGACTGAAAAAGCGTATTTGTACTCAGGAAAAACTTTTTTTTCTTTAATACACCGGCAGGTGTATAACGTGTGGTATAACACTGAATTTAGCACAGAGACAGAAAAAAAGGTGGTATATGGTACGCTATTTGCTTGTATTTAGGCCCTTTGCAATGATAAGGCCACTGTTAAGCGTATTTTTACTCAGGAAAAAAAAAATTTTCTTTAATACACCGGCAAGTGTATAACATGTGGTATAACACTTAATTTAGCACAGAGACAGAAAAAAGGTACTATATGGTACGCTATTTGCTTGTATTTAGGCCCTTTGCAATGATAAGGCCACAGAAAAAGCGTATTTTTACTCAGGAAAACTTTTTTTTCCTTAATACACCGGCAGGTGTATAACGTGTGGTATAACACTGAATTTAACACAGAGACAGAGTAACAGGTGAAAAATGGTAAAAAGGCACTAAAGTCCACACTAATATGACTTATTTCTGAACAGCAGCAGGACCCAACAGTGCAGCACCACCAAAAAAAAAATCCAGGGATTAAACCCTAAATTGCACCCTGTCACACAATTCTGAGCAGCAGAAGATTTGTGGAGAAAAAAAAACTCAATAGAGCTGAAAAATGAGGAGATGAGATGCTTCAGAAAGTTCATGCAGCTTGGAGATCTGTATGAGGCAGCTGACAGCTATCTGCCCCTCTCTGCTGCAATGCTCAATAACGTGAATAGGAGGTTTAGCTATCAATGATCCTTCTCAGTGTAACAGCACAGCACTCTGCATTCCTGCATTTCCCTAATGCTGATGTGACTAGCAGTTGCAGTGTAACGCTGTGGTATGAGCTATTCACACACACACAGTCCCGTCCTCTCCATCTGAGTGCATAGATGAAGAGAGGCAAGATGGCCGCCGATTATATAGGGGCTGTGACATCACAGGGGTCAGTGAACACTGATAGGCTGCATCTCACATGTGGTTCTGGGTCAGCCCGCCTACCTTCATTCCCGCCGCTGTTTCCCGCGCTCCCATAATCCCCTGCCCCATGTACTCACATGTGGATCTGCCATCTTAGCTCTACAATAGCCTGGAACACTGTAAAATGGAGTTTAATGAAGCGATTCGTGCGATAGAATCGCGGCAATATTCATATTCGTTGCAAATCGAATTTTTCATGAAATTCGTAAGGAATTCGGGTTCGTCAAGTTCGATTCGCTCATCTCTAGTAGCTGCTCTAATTGAAGCAAATTAAGGTTAATTGAATAATGAAGCCACAGCTAATTAAAATTAAATAGGTAATAGAACATCAAAGGAATGTAGGTCAAGTGGTTTGACCTTAACCCCTTTCCGCAAATGGACGTTCATTAACGTCCATCTGCAGCTTCCGAGTTATGACGCTCACTCAGCAGGGGAGAGCACATCATACCCAGTGGGTCCCGGCTGCTATAGGTAACCAGGACCCACGGTTAACCCTTTGCACAAGGTAATCAAACATTTTTTTTTAAAAAACTGTGTAAATAAAAATAAACATATGTGGTACCGCCGCATGCGTAAATGTCTGAACTATAAAAATATATTGTTAATTAAACTGCATGGTCATTGGTGTACACTAGAGATGAGCGAATCGAAGCTGATGAACCCAAATTCGTTACAAATTTCGTGACATATTCGATTCGAAACAAATGCAAATATCGCCACAATTCTATCGCGGAAATCGTTTCATTAAAATTCCATTTTACAGCAGTCCTAGAGACCTAAAATGGCGGATCCACATGTGAGTACATGGGGCAGGGGATTATGGGAGGGTGGGAAAGTACGGCAGGAACGGAGGTAGGCGTGATGACCCTGAATCAAATGCGAGATTCAGCCTATCAGCATTAATTGACCCCTGTGATGTCAAAGCCCTATATGTCGGCAGCCATCTTGCCTCTCTTCATTTCATCCATGCACTCAGAGAGAGAGGACAGACTGCGTGTCTGTGTATGAATACCTTATACCGCAGCATACCACTGCAACTGCAGTCACTTCAGCATTGTGAACAGAGAGAAGTGCAGTGCTTTGCTTGTTCTTCTCGCTGAGAAGGATTTTATGCCATAAACCTCCTATTAACGTTATTGAGCATTTCATCAGAGAGGGGCAGATAGCTTTTTGTTGCCTCATACATATCAACAAGCTGCCTGAACTTTATGAAACATCTTTTCACCTTATTTTTCAGCGCAATTCTGTGCTTTTTTTCCCACCAGAAATCATCTGCTGCTTATAATTGTGTGTAGATAGTATAAAAACCAGTGCACATCATTCTTAACACTCTGTGACAGAGTGCAATTTAGGGTTTAATCCCTGTTTTTTTTTTTTTTTTTGTGGTGCTGCACTGTTGTGTCCTGCTGCTGTCCAAAAATACGTTTTTTCAGCGGACTGTAGTGTATTTGTCTGCCCTCATACATGCAAACCACATACCTACATCAAAGCAGTCTACTATTTTGCATTTGTAACAAGTCTAGATACAGGGAAAGTCCTGGCAAAAGTAATCACCGGCTGTTGTTTTACAAAAAATAAAGAGTTTTATTGCAGATTGTTGTGCATTTTTTTGCCCTCATATGTGCATACCGCATACGTACATCTAATTAGTGTACCATTTTGTACCTGTTAATCTGTCAAGGGCCTACATACTGTGAAAGTCCAAACAATAGTACTCACCAGCTGGTGTTTTACTAAATTTACAGAGTTTTTAGGCTCATTGTAGCGCATTTTTCTGCCCTCATCAGAGCATACCACATACGTACATCTAATTAGTGTCCCATTTTGTACCTGTTAATCTGTCAAGGGCCTACATACTGTGAAAGTCCAAGCAACAGTACTCACCGGCTGGTGTTTTACAAAAAGACAGAGTTTTTAGGCGTACTGTAGCAAATTTTTCTGCCCTCATCAGTGCAAACCGCATACGTACATGTAATTAGTGTACCATTTTGTACCTGTTAATCTGTCAAGGGCCTACATACTGTGAAAGTCCAAGCAAATTTACTCACGGCTGGTGTTTTAAAAAAATACTGAGATTTTAGGCTCATTTTAGCACATGTCAGGCAGAGAAGTGCCAGGACGTGCACAGAGGAGTGGCAGAGGCCTAAATACTTCAGGCAGAGGTCGCAGCAGACTAGGGGCGAGTGGCAGCAGGAGTCGCAGCGAGAGGCCTGAGCTTCCGTTATCAGCCAGAGGTCGTGTCTCGACCAGCAACTCATCTGCCATCGTCGATTGGTTAACACGCTCATCCACTTCATCACAAGTGACATCTGACACCATCAGTCAACAGTCGGTGGGTTCCTCTGACACAACTCTGCTGTGGGTTCAGCTCCACTATTCACTGAGGACGATCTAATAGAGGACAGTCAGCAGCTACTGCCCAGCCAAGAAGGGGAGGAGACATGCACTGCTTCCTCCGCTAGGTGGGAAATTGGTGATGAGGAGAAAGACAAGGGAGGCGGTGTTGCCAGGGTTCAGGGTCCTGAAGCAGACACTGTTGGGGAACCTGAGGAGGACATCAGTGACATGCACACACTTGTTGATGATGATGAAGCCGATCGCAATTGGAAGCCGGGTGCAGAAGGAGCTTAATCATCATCAGAAGAGAGTTGCAGATTGCCCTTAAGGCAGCAGCTGAGCCAGCAAGGCGGTAGCATGGTTGACAGTCAGCATGGTGGCAGAAGTGGAAATTCTGGAACCAAACGTGCCCGGGGGAGACCACCTGCTTCGCGGCAGCCTCGGCCTCCACTGTGCGTACAAATCTCAGTGGCCTTTCATCGTACCATGTGTGTAGGGCATGGCGGTGTCACGCTGTTCTTCACATGGTTTGAGGAACTGCTAAAATTCATTCGTCAAGAAATCCGAATATGTCTTACTCCACGAAATCTGGAAATGGGAACCATGGTGACCGACAACGGGAAGAACATTGTGTCTGCGCTGCGACAAGGAAGTATGAAACTTGCGCCCTGCATGGCACATGTGTTGAATCTGGTTGTCAAGCACTTCCTGAAGTCTTCACCCCATTTGCAAGACATCCTAACAATGGGAAGGAAACTGTGCATGCACTTCAGCCACTCGTACATCACAAAGCATACCCTCCTTGAGCTGCAGCTTCAGAACGGTATCCCACAAGATAGTCTTATTTGTGACGTTGCCACACATTGTAATTCCACCCTCCACATGTTTGACAGACTATAGGAACAAAGAAAAGCAATCACCGATTTCTTGATGATCCAAGCAGATAGGGGTACTCGCCTGTGTAACTTCAATGTCAACCACTGGCAGCTCATACGTGACACCTGCCATTTGCTGAGGCCCTTTGAGGAAGCCACATTATTTGTAAGTTGCCTGTGGATGAACAACGTAATTCCTCTTCTACATTTCCTACAACAAATGATTGAAACAATGGCTGGTCACGGCAATGGAGACGTCGCGTCTACATCTCACATCTACATGAGCCATGTGGGGGCTGAACTGGAGGAGGAGGATGAGGGGCAGAGTGGAGCACAGTTTAGGTTGGATGAGATGGGCGGTGTTTCTAGTCATCGGACAGGAGAGGAGAAGGAGCAGGAGCAGCCAGAGGAGCTAGAGAGTTACGAGGAAGGCAAGACAGAGGACCCAGACACACCGTGGCAGTATGCAGTGTAGATGGAGGCAGGGAGTTCCTCCAAGTCACTGGCAGAAATGGCACGATGCATGCTCAGTTGCTTGCGTATTGACCCCCAAATTGTCAAAATACGTCAGTGGGATGACTTCTGGCTCTCCACCTTATTGGACCCTCACTACCGTCACAGAATGGGGGCCTTTTTTACACCCACTGAGAGGGAGGACAAACTGAACTACTACAGAGAGATCCTACGCAGTCAGTTGGCCGATGGCTATCGGCGACATGGTCCATCCACTCGCAGGTCTGACTCGGGGGGCCCTCTGCGCTCACCTTCCACTGCCATGGCTGCTGGGAAGGGGAGGGGTGGCAGGAGCAGTAGCAGCTCCATTATCAACAGCCTAAGTCTACAGTCGGTGATGAGTAGCTTTCTTTACCCACATAGTGAAGCAACTCATCAGCAGCAGGTAGACATGGAGCAGGACCTGAATCAGCAGGTGGTGGCATACCTTGACATGGCCATGCCAACAAACCTTGAAGATCCGCTGGACTTCTGGGCAGCCAAACTTGATTTATGGCAGCAACTAGCAGAGTTTGCCCTGGAAAAGCTGTCTTGCATGGCCAGTAGTTTGCCATCAGAGAGGGTCACCCCAAGGCGAACTCGTCTGTCCACGAAAAATGTGGAGAGACTGACCTTTGTGAAGATGAATCAGATGATTTCCAGCAACCAATGCCAGATGCCTCTGTCACGATTCTGCTGGCTGGAGGTGGATCATCTGTGCCAGAGAGGGATTGGCGCGGACCGTGTTGGTGGACCGGTTCTAAGTTGCTACTGGTATTCACCAGAGCCCGTCGCAAAGCGGGATGGTCTTGCAGCGGCGGTAGCAACCAGGTAGTATCCACCAGCAACGGCTCAACCTCTCTGACTGCTGAAGATAAGCGCGGTACAAGGGAGTAGACAAGAGCAAGGTCGGACGTAGCAGAAGGTCAGGGCAGGCAGCAAGGATCGTAGTCAGGGGCAACGGCAGGAGGTCTGGAACACAGGCTAGGAACACACAAGGGAACGCTTTCACTAGCACAATGGCAACAAGATCCGGCGAGGGAGTGCAGGGGAAGTGAGGTATAAGTAGGGAGTGCACAGGTGATAACACTGATTAGGCCTGCTGCGCCAATCAGTGGCGCAGTGGCCCTTTAAATTGCAGAGACCTGGCGCGCGCGCCCTTAGGAGCGGGACCGCGCGTGCCGGGACAAGACAGACGGGGAACGGGTCAGGGACGGGAGCCGGGATGCGCATCGGGAGCGGGCGCCTCCCGCGTCGCGAATCGCATCCCGGCTGGGAGTGATATTGCAGCGCACCCGGTCAGCAGGTCTGACCGGGGCGCTGCGAATGAGAGGATGCTGCGAGCGCTCCGGGGAGGAGCGGGGACCCGGAGCGCTCGGCGTAACAGTACCCCCCCCCCCTTGGGTCTCCCCCTCTTCTTGGAGCCTGAGAACCTGAGGATAAGACTTTTGTCTAGGATGTTGTCCTCAGGTTCCCAAGATCTCTCCTCTGGGCCACAGTTCTCCCAATCCAGCAAAAAAATTTTTTTACCTCTGACAATCTTGGAGGCCAGAATCTCCTTCACAGAGAAGACGTCAGACGAACCGGAAACAGGAGTGGGAGAAACAACTTTGGGAGAGAAGCGGTTAAGGATGAGTGGTTTAAAGAGAGAGACATGAAAGGCATTGGGAATACGGAGAGAAGGAGGAAGAAGGAGTTTATAAGAGACAGGGTTAATCTGGCACAAGATTTTGAAAGAACCAAGATAGCGTGGTCCCAGTTTATAACTGGGGACACGAAAGCGGACATACTTAGCGGAGAGTCATACCTTGTCTCCGGGAGCAAAAATAGGGGGAGATCTTCTTTTTTTTATCAGCAAATTTTTTCATCCGGGATGAAGCCTGTAAAAGAGAATTTTGGGTCTCTTTCCATATGGTGGAAAGATCACGAGTCACTTCATCCACAGCGGGCAAACCAGAGGGCAAGGGAGTAGGGAGGGGAGGAAGAGGGTGACGGCCGTACACCACGAAAAATGGGGATTTAGCAGAAGATTCGGAGACTCTGAAGTTGTATGAGAATTCGGCCAATGGTAGAAGATCTGCCCAGTCATCCTGGCGGGAGGAAACAAAATGCCGTAAATAGTCACCCAGGACCTGATTAATTCTTTCTACTTGCCCATTGGATTGGGGATGATAAGAAGAAGAGAAGTTTAATTTGATCTTGAGCTGTTTACAGAGGGCCCTCCAGAATTTAGACACGAATTGGACGCCTCTATCCGAGACGATATGCGTGGGCAAACCGCGAAGGCGAAAAATGTGTATAAAAAATTGCTTTGCCAACTGAGGCGCTGAAGGAAGACCAGGAAGAGGAATAAAATGTGCCATCTTGGAAAATCGATCAACGACCATCCAAACAACTGTGTTGCCACGGGATGAGGGCAAGTCCGTAATTAAATCCATACCAATCTGTGACCAAGGCTGTTCGGGGACAGGCAGAGGATGAAGGAGGCCAGCAGACTTCTAGCGAGGAGTCTTATCCCGGGCACAGACAGTACAGGCCTGCATGAAATCAACAACATCAGTCTCCAGATTCGGCCACCAATAAAATCGAGAGATGAGTTGAAAGGATTTTTTGATGCCCGCATGCCCTGCGAGGTGGGAGGAGTGTCCCCATTTGAGAATCCCGAGACGCTGGCGTGGAGAAACGAAGGTCTTCCCTGGAGGAGTTTGCCTGATGGAAGCTGGAGAAGTGGAGATCAGACAGTCCGGAGGAATGATGTGTTGCGGAGAGGCCTCTACTTCAGAGGCATCAGAAGAACGAGAG
The DNA here is from genome assembly GCF_029499605.1 of Hyla sarda. Classification (NCBI taxonomy): domain Eukaryota; kingdom Metazoa; phylum Chordata; class Amphibia; order Anura; family Hylidae; genus Hyla; species Hyla sarda. The sequence continues at coordinate 376,600,807 of NC_079189.1, read as the reverse complement.
AGGGCATCGGCCCTAATGTTCTTGTCAGCAGGGCGAAAATGGATTTCAAAGTTAAAACGGGCAAAGAACAACGACCACCTAGCCTGGCGAGGGTTCAGTCGTTGGGCAGACTGGAGATAGGAGAGATTCTTGTGATCAGTGTATATAATAACTGGATATTTTGATCCCTCCAGCAGGTGCCTCCATTCCTCAAGCGCCAATTTAATGGCCAGTAGTTCTCGATCACCAATGGAGTAGTTTTTCTCCGCCGGAGAGAAGGTCCTAGAAAAAAAACCACAAGTAACAGCATGCCCGGAAGAATTTTTTTGTAGAAGAACTGCTCCAGCTCCCACTGAGGAGGCATCTACCTCCAATAGAAAGGGTTTAGATGGGTCAGGTCTGGAGAGCACGGGAGCAGAAGAAAAGGCAGACTTGAGATGTTTAAATGCGTCTTCCGCTTGGGGAGACCAGGACTTAGGATTGGCATTTTTCTTGGTTAAAGCCATGATAGGTGCCACAATAGTGGAGAAGTGTGGAATGAATTGTCTGTAATAATTGGCGAACCCTAAAAAATGTTGGATAGCACGGAGTCCGGAGGGGCGTGGCCAATCTAACACGGCAGATAGTTTATCTGGGTCCATTTGTAGTCCCTGGACAGAGACCAAGTATCCTAGGAAAGGAAGAGATTGACATTCAAAGAGACATTTTTCCATTTTGGCATAAAGTTGATTGTACCGAAGTCTCTGAAGAACCATGCGGACATGCTGGCGGTGTTCTTCTAAGTTGGCAGAAAAAATCAGAATATCGTCCAGGTAAACCACAACACAGGTATATAGGAGATCACGAAAAATTTCATTAACAAAGTCTTGGAAGACGGCAGGGACGTTGCACAGGCCAAAGGGCATGACCAGATACTCAAAGTGTCCATCTCTGGTGTTAAATGCAGTCTTCCATTCGTCCCCCTCCCTGATGCGGATGAGATTATAAGCACCTCTTAAGTCCAGTTTGGTAAAGATTAGTGTTGCTCGCGAATATTCGCAATTCGAATATTATTCGCGAATATCGCATATTCGCGAATTCGCAAATTTCGCGAATATAGCGCTATATATTCGTAATTACGAATATTCGTTTGTTTTTTTTTTTCCTTCACAGTACACATCACAGTGATCACCCCTCTCTGCTTCCAGCTTGTGTGGTGTAAAGAAGGCTGTAATACTACTGTGTGAGACTGGCGTGCGAAAATTCGCATATGCGAAAGTTCGTGCATGCTAATCTTCGCATATGCGAATTTCCTCTCATGTTAATTTCTGTATATGCAAATTTTCGCATATGTAAATTTTCGCACGTGCGAATATTCGCATATGCGAAAATAAAACCAGAATATTACGAATATGCGAATATTCGTCCATATATTCGCGAATTTTCGCGAATTCGAATATGGCCTATGCCGCTCAACACTAGTAAAGATGTGGGCGCCTTGTAGGCGATCAAAGAGTTCCGAGATAAGAGTTAAGGGGTAGCGGTTTTTTACCGTGATTTTATTAAGTCCGCGGTAATCAATGCAAGGGCGTAGGGAGCCATCTTTTTTGGACACAAAAAAAAATCCAGCTCCGGCAGGAGAGGAGGACGTGCGGATAAACCCCTTTTTTAAATTCTCCTGGATGTACTCCAACATGGCTTGGGTTTCTGGAGCAGACAGAGGATAGATTCTGCCCCGGGGTGGAGTAGTACCCGGGAGGAGGTCAATAGGACAGTCATAAGGCCTGTGGGGAGGCAAAGTCTCTGCTTGCTTTTTGCAAAAAACATCAGCATAGTCCAGATAGGCCTTAGGAAGACCAGATACCGGGGGAACCACAGGGTCACGACTGTGAGTACTGGGAACCGGTTTAAGACAGTCCTTGTGACAAGAAGTACCCCAGTTCTTGATTTCTCCTGTGGACCAATCAAGGGTTGGGGAATGGCGTTGAAGCCACGGTAATCCAAGAAGAATTTCTGAAGTGCAGTTAGAGAGGACCAAAAATTCAATTTTTTCGTGATGGGGTCCGATGCACATTAGGAGAGGTTCCGTGCGGTAACACACGGTACAGTCTAATCTTTCATTGTTAACAGAATTGATGTAGAGGGGTCTGGCGAGACTGGTCACCGGGATGTTGAACCTGTTGATGAGAGAGGCCAAAATAAAATTTCCTGCAGATCCGGAATCCAAGAAGGCCAAAGCAGAGAAGGAGAAGGTAGAAGAAGATATCCGCACAGGCACAGTAAGGCGTGGAGAAGCAGAGTTCACATCAAGAGCTGTCTCACCTTTGTGCGGAGTCAGCCTACGTCTTTCCAGGCGGGGAGGACGGATAGGACAATCCTTCAAGAAATGTTCGGTACCGGCACAGTACAGGCAAAGGTTCTCCATGCCGTGTCGTGTCCTCTCTTGAAGTGTCAAGCGAGACCGGTCAACTTGCATAGCCTCCACGGCGGGAGGCACAGGAACGGATTGCAGATGACCAGAGGAGAGAGGAGCCGGGGAGAGAAACCGCCTCGTGCGAACAAAGTCCATATCCTGGCGGAGCTCCTGACGCCTTTCGGAAAAACGCATGTCAATGCGGGTGGCAAGATGAATAAGTTCATGCAGGTTAGCAGGAATTTCTCGTGCGGCCAGCACATCTTTAATGTTACTGGATAGGCCTTTTTTAAAGGTCGCGTAGAGGGCCTCGTTATTCCAGGATAATTCGGAGGCAAGAGTACGGAATTGGATGGCGTACTCGCCAACAGAAGAATTACCCTGGACCAGGTTCAGCAGGGCAGTCTCAGCAGAGGAGGCTCGGGCAGGTTCCTCAAAGACACTTCGAATCTCCGTGAAGAAGGAGTGTACAGAGGCAGTGACAGGGTCATTGCGGTCCCAGAGCGGTGTGGCCCATGACAGAGCTTTCCCAGACAGAAGGCTGACTACGAAAGCCACCTTAGACCTTTCAGTAGGAAACTGGTCCGACATCATCTCCAAGTGCAGGGAACATTGCGAAAGAAAGCCACGGCAAAACTTAGAGTCCCCATCAAATTTATCCGGCAAGGATAATCGAAGGCTGGAAGCGGCCACTCGCTGCGGAGGAGGTGCAGGAGCTGGCGGAGGAGAAGATTGCTGGAGCTGTGGTAATAGCTGCTGTAGCATCACGGTCAGTTGAGACAGCTGGTGGCCTTGTTCCGCTATCTGTTGCGACTGCTGGGCGACCACCGTGGTGAGGTCGGCGACAACTGGCAGCGGGACTTCAGCGGGATCCATGGCCGGATCTACTGTCACGATTCGGCTGGCTGGAGGTGGATCCTCTGTGCCAGAGAGGGATTGGCGTGGACCGTGTTGGTGGACCGGTTCTAAGTTGCTACTGGTATTCACCAGAGCCCGCCGGAAAGCGGGATGGTCTTGCAGCGGCGGTAGCAACCAGGCCGTATCCACCAGCAACGGCTCAACCTCTCTGACTGCTGAAGCACGGTACAAGGGAGTAGACAAGAGCAAGGTCGGACGTAGCAGAAGGTCAGGGCAGGCAGCAAGGATCGTAGTCAGGGGCAACGGCAGGAGGTCTGGAACACAGGCTAGGAACACACAAGGGAACGCTTTCACTGGCACAATGGCAACAAGATCCGGCGAGGGAGTGCAGGGGAAGCGAGGTATAAGTAGGGAGTGCACAGGTGATAACACTGATTAGGCCTGCTGCGCCAATCAGTGGCGCAGTGGCCCTTTAAATTGCAGAGACCCGGCGCGCGCGCGCCCTAAGGAGCGGGGCCGCGCGCCGGGACAAGACACACGGGGAACGGGTCAGGTACGGGAGCCGGGATGCGCATCGCGAGCGGGCGCCTCCCGCGTCGCGAATCGCATCCCGGCTGGGAGTGATATTGCAGCGCACCCGGTCAGCAGGTCTGACCAGGGCGCTGCGAATGAGAGGATGCTGCGAGCGCTCCGGGGAGGAGCGGGGACCCGGAGCGCTCGGCGTAACAGCCTCAGAGTAGATTGACCATGCTGCTACACCAACACTTCACAATTATGGTTATGAAACCCTCTTGGGTTATCAATTAGGGTTATGGAACCCTCTTGGGTACTGCGAATGCCTGCTCCTGACTGATCCTGTGTCTTTCATGAACTACTTGCCTCACTGATGCTTCTGGCCTTCGGCCTTAAATTTTTGGATGTTTAGCAGTAGCTGAATACATGCATAATGCAAATTGCAACATTGATCTTTAAATGTGAGGGGTTCTGAAACCCTCTATGGTACTGCGAATGCCTTCTCCTGACTGATCCTGTGTCTTTCATTAACTACTTGCCTCACTGATGCGTCTGGCCTTCGGCCTTTAATTTGTGGATGTTTAGCAGTAGCTAAATACATGCTTAATAGAAATCTCAAATTTGATCTTGCAATGTAAGGGGTTATGAAAGCCTCTTGGGTACTGCTGATGCCTGCTCCTGACTGTGTGTTTCAGGAACTACTTGGCTTATTGATGCTTCTGGGCTTGGGCCTTAAATTTTTGGATGTTTAGCACGAGGGAAATACATGCTTGATAGAAATTTCAACATTGATATTTCAATGTAAGGGGTTATGAAACCCTCTTAGGTACTTCTGATGCCTGCTCCTGAATGCTCCTGTGTCTTTCAGGAACTACTTGGCTTACTGATGCTTCAGGGCTTGGGCCTTAAATTTATGGATGTTTTGCACTAGCTCACATACATGCTTAATTGAGATTTCAACATTGATCTTTTAAGCTTAGGGGTTATGAAATCCTCTTGTGTTCTGCTGATGCCTCTTCCTGACTCTGTCTTTGTGGAACTACTTTGCTTACAGATGCTTCTGGGCTTGGGCCTTACATTTTTGGATGGTAGCACTACCTAACATGCATCTTCAATAGAGATTTCAACATTCACCTTTTACTTTCAGGGGTTGTGAACCCCTCTTGTGTACTCATGCTGCTTCCTGCTCCACTCTGTCAGCCCATTGGTCCTGTGACAGTGTTCAACTCCACCTCCTCATCCTCCACCGTGTCCTCAGCCTCCACTGCCTGGACAAGTCTCAGACTCTCAGTGGCCCTTCAGCATACCATGTGTACAGGGCATGGCGGTGTCACGCTGTTTTTCACATGGTTTGCCTTGGCGAAAAGTGTTGGAAACAATGGCTGGTCAGGACAATGGAGACATTGCGCCTACATCTCACAGCCAAATGAGCCCTGTGGGGGCTTGTTAGATTTGGCCCTTTGTTCCCACACACCGGGGTCCAGAACGCTAAAACTCTGGAGTTAAAAGTTAAATTTCAGAATCATTCAATTAAATTTCAAATTCTTAAATTTAAATTAAAAAATCATACATTTCAATGGTCTCCTCATGCTTCAGCCAACTTCAGGCTGTGTCAGTCAGGCAATATATGGTTTACTGATACCGCTGCTGGGCCTGGGTCTGGGAACAAAAATGTTGTTATGGTAGGTAGCACTAGCTATCCAAATTCTTGATTTTAAATTTAATTCTTGTGCTTTTTCTTGGGGATTGTGAAGCCCTGGGGTCTCCTCATGCTTCAGTTAACTCCAGGCTGTGTCATTCAGGCAATATATGGTTTACTGATACCGCTGCTGGGCCTGGGTCTGAGAATAAACATTTTGTCATGTTAGGTAGCACTAGCTAACCAAATTCTTCATTTAAAATTTCAAAAATTCTTGTGTTTTTTCTTGGGGATTGTGAAGCCCTGGGGTCTCCTCATGTTTCAGTCAACTCCAGGCTGTGTCATTCATGCAATTTATGTTTTACTGATACCGCTGCTAGGCCTGGGTCTGGAAATAAAATTTTTGTTATGGTAGGTAGCACTAGCTATCCAAGATATTCGGTTTAAATTTCTGAATTCATATTTTAATCTTACGGATTGTGAAGGCCTAGTGTCTAGTCATGTTGGTGCCAACTCCTGCCTGTGCCATTCAGCCACTATATGGTCTCCTCATGCTGCCAACACCTCCATGCTGTGTCATTTAGCCACTATATGGTCTCCTCATGCTGCCAACACCTCCATGCTGTGTCATTCAGCCACTGCGTGGTCTCCTCATGCTTCAGCCTCATCCAAGCTGTGTCATTCATCCACTTTATGGTCTCCTCATGCATGTAACAAGGGGTCCAGTGAGCCTTAACACCCCACAGGTGTTTGACGACTTTTCGTTAAAGTAGGATGTGTAAATAAAAAATTTATTTCACTAAAATGCTGTTTTTTCCCCAAATTTTACATTTTTTACAAGGGGTAATAGGAGAAAATGTCCCTCCATCTCTTCTGAGTAAAGAAATACCCCATGTGTGGGCGTCAAGTGCACTGCGGGCGCACTGCAATACTCAGAAGAGAAGGAGTCACATTTGGCTTTTGGAAAGCAAATTTTGCTGAAATGGTTTTTGGGGGTTCATATAACATTTAGGAAGCCCCTATGTTGCCAGAAAAAGAAAAAAAATATATATTTTGGAAACTGCACCCCTAGAGGAATGTCACAAGGGTTACAATGAACCTTCACACCTCACAGATGTTTGACGACTTTTCGTTAAAGTAGGATGTGTAAATACATTTTTTTTCACTAAAATGCAGTTTTTTCCCCAAATGTTACATTTTTTTTACAAAAGGTAATAGGAGAATATGTCCACCAAAATTGTAACCCCATCTCTTCTGAGTATAGAAATACCCCATGTGTGGGCGTCAAGTGCACTGTGGGCGCACTACAATACTCAGAAGAGAAGGAGTCACATTTGGCTTTTGGAAAGCAAATTTTGCTGAAATGGTTTTTGGGGGGGTCATATCACATTTAGGAAGCCCCTAGGGTGCCAGAAAAAGAAGAAAAAAAAACCATGGCATAATATTTTGGAAACTGCACCCCTCAAGGAATGTAACAAGGGGTACAGTGAACCTTAACACCTCACAGGTGTTTGACGACTTTTCATTAAAGTCGGATGTGTAAATAAAATAAAACATTTTCACTAAAATGCAATTTTTCCCCAAATTTTACATTTTTACAAGGTGTAATAGGAGAAAATGCCCCCCAAAATTTGTAACCCCATCTCTGAGTATGGAAATACCCCATGTGTGGATGTCAAGTGCTCTGCTGGCTCACTACAATGCTCAGAAGAGAAGCAGCGCTATTGAGCTTTTGGAGAGAGAATTTGATTGGAATAAAAGTCGGGTGCCATTTGCCTTCACAAAGCCCCCCCGGGGTGCCAGAACAGTGGACCCCCTATATGTGACCCCATTTTGGAAACTACACCCCTAACAGAATTGAATAAGGGGTGGAGTGAGCATTTACACCCCACTGGTGTTTGACAGATTTTTGTAACAGTGGGCCGTGCAAATAAAAAAATTTTTTTTCATTTTCATGGACCACTGTTTCAAAAATCTGTCAGACACCTGTGGGGCGTAAATGCTCACTGTACCCCTTATTACATTACATAAGGGGTGTAGTTTCCAAAATGGGGTCACATGTGGGGGGTCCATTGTTCTGGCACTATAGGGGGCTTTGTAAACACACGTGACCTTCAATTAGGGACAAATTTTCTCTCCAAAAACCCAATGGCACAACATATTGGGTATGTTCTTACTCAGAAGAAATGGAATTACAAATTATGGGGGGCCTTTTTTTCAATTTTCTCTTGTGAAAATAAAAAATGTTGGGTAACACCAGCATTTTAGTTAAAAAAAAAAAAATTCCCATCCAAAAATTTGTCAAACACCTGTGGGGTGTTAAGGCTCACTATTCCCCTTCTTACGTTCCATTTGTATTTATGTCAGAATCACTGTAAAATCATCCACCCCTGTGCAAAACACCAATTTAGGCCTCAAATGTGCTCTCACTCCTGAGCCTTGTTGTGCGTCTGCAGAGCATTTTACGGCCACATATGGGGTATTTCCGTACTCAGAAGAAATTGCATTACAAATTTTGGGGGTCTTTTTTTCCTTTTACCTCTAAAAAAGTATGGGACAACACCAGCATGTTAATGTAAAATGTTTCATTTTTTTAAACTAACAGGCTGGTGTAGACCCCAACTTTTCCTTTTCATAAGGGGGAAAAGGAGAAAAAGCCCCCCAAAAGTTGTAACGCAATTGCTCCCGAGTACAGGAATACTCCATATGTGGCCCTAAACTATTTCCTTGAAATATGACAGGGCTCAGAAGTGAGAGAGTGCCATGCACATTTGAGGACTACATTAGGGATTGCAAAGGGGTGGAAATAGGGGTATTCTACACCAGTGATTCCCAAACAGGGTGCCTTCAGCTGATGCTAAACTCCCAGCATGCCTGGACAGTCAGTGGCTGTCCGGAAATGCTGGGAGTTGTTGTTTTGCTACAGCTGGAGGCTCCATTTTGGAAACACTGCAGTACGATAAATTTTTTATTTTTATTGGGGGGACGGGACAGTGTAAGGGGGTGTATATGTAGTGTTTTACCCTTTATTATGTGGTAGTGTAATGTAGTGTTTTTAGGATACATTCACACAGGCGGGGGTTTATAGTGAGTTTCCCGCTAGGAGTTTGTGTTGTGGCTGAAAATTTGCCGCAGCTCACACAGCAGGAAACTCACTGTAAAGATGCCCACGTGAATGTACCCTGTATGTACAGTTGTAATGACAGAGAAATAACTTTAAAGGCAAATTTCATTTAGGAGCATGCACTTGAATAACAGGAAAAGTAAGAACAGAAAACTTACAGTTCTATGTTGCTCAATTCACAGTTTTAATGTCATAAATAGTGTTGCTCGCGAATATTCGCAATTCGAATATTATTCGCGAATATCGCATATTCGCGAATTCGCGAATTTCGCGAATATAGCGCTATATATTCGTAATTACGAATTTTCTTTTTTTTTTTTTTTTTTTTTTTTTCTTCACAGTACACATCACAGTGATCACCCCTCTCTGCTTCCAGCTTGTGTGGTGTAAAGAAGGCTCTAATACTACTGTGTGAGACTGGCGTGCGAAAATTCGCATATGCGAAGATTAGTGTATGCTAATTTTCACATATGCGAATTTTCGAGTATGCGAATTTCCTATATGCTAATTTTCACATATGTTAATTTTCGCATACGCGAAATTTCGCATATGCGAAAATAAAACGAGAATATAACGAATATGCGAATATTCGCGAATATATGACGAATATTCGTCCATATATTCGCGAATATTCGCGAATTCGAATATGGCCTATGCCGCTCAACACTAGTCATAAAGCATAGAGCAGAAAGAGTACATCCTGACCTTATCCAAGAATCCCTTTCGCTGCCTACTTGCATGGCTGCCCTAAGTAGCTGCTTTACAACTGGGTGTCAGTCCCTCTGCTGACTAAAGTGCAGGGGCGATATAGTCAAAACAATAAACTGAACTGTACAAGGTCGAGACACAGGTCAGTATACGAAAGGTTATAAGCATACAAAGACAGGGAACAAGGATACAAAATAACAAAGAATGCAGAAGTAGATACAAGAAGTAGATAGTTAGTAAACAAATAGATATAGATATAAGTAAATCAATAACACAGGACTAATATCAAAACCAAACTCTAACCATGGAGGAATTCAAAATTCAGACTCTAGGCTAGGGACACAACAAAGCTATGTGGATCAAGACCTAACCTAGAGGAAAACTCAAAATACAAATAAACACACGGCCCAAGATTCAGGATTCAATAGAACTAATACACACTAGACACAGGAATTAAACCGGACTCCATGTTAAGGAAAAGCAACGAGCTATGAAACAAACCTAACCAAGAAGGATACACAGAAACAAGTGTGAACACAAGACAAAATACAAGGAGCAAGTTACTAAAACAGATTCCAAACTAGAAAGGATAAACTGACCAAGATACAGACAGATAACTTACAAACGAACTATGCTGAAAACACACAAACAAGTCAAAACTATAAAGGCCATGGCAAAACAAAGTTACATGTGTGCACAGACAGAGTGCAAAGTAAAATCAGTAGCCTCTACCAAAAGACTAAGGAGGATAATAATACCTCCCACTAGCTGCTGATTGGCCCAGACCTGTAATTCTTACCTGACCAGAGAGCAACATGCACAGCATAATCCGATGCGATTGTGGTGACCCACGGGTGTATGGCGGACCACGGGTGTAGCAATGGGATCAGATGGTATTAACCCCAGGGGCAAGATAATGTTAACCCCTTGTGTTCGTGACGCCAGTGTGGTTTTTGGGTTCCGGAACACCACACGCCCGGTTTCTCCGCTATCCCAGTTGCTAGTAGTGAAATGAGAGTCCAAAACCAGTTATGGTCAAACGGAGGCTTTACTGAGTATAGGAAAGATGGAATTATCTTCACAGCTAAGGTCAGATTTCCCAGAGAGGTGGCCTGGACAATATACCTGTAATTAACTTGACTCGAGATCGGACTTGACTATATGCAGGACTTGACTAGTTTCAGTGACAGCAGATATAGACTTGACACTTACTGGAATGACTGTAGCTTTTGGGGTCTTCCAGATGCTGATCACTTGCACTGAGATCTGTCACGATGCCGGCTGGCAGGTAGTGGACCCTCTGTGCCAGAGAGGGATTGGCGTGGACCGTGCTAGTGGACCGGTTCTAAGCCACTACTGGTTTTCACCAGAGCCCGCCGCAAAGCGGGATGGTCTTGCTGCGGCGGTAGTGACCAGGTCGTATCCACTAGCAACGGCTCACCTCTCTGGCTGCTGAAGATAGGCGCGGTACAAGGGAGTAGGCAGAAGCAAGGTCGGACGTAGCAGAAGGTCGGGGCAGGCAGCAAGGATCGTAGTCAGGGGCAACGGCAGAAGGTCTGGAAACACTGGCAAGGGACACACAAGGAACGCTTTCACTGGCACTAAGGCAACAAGATCCGGCAAGGGAGTACAAGGGAAGTGAGGTAATATAGGGAGTGCACAGGTGATAACCCTAATTGGAACCACTGCGCCAATCAGCGGCGCAGTGGCCCTTTAAATCGCAGAGACCCGGCGCGCGCGCGCCCTAGGGAGCGGGGCCGCGCGCGCCGGGACAGAACAGACGGGGAGCGAGTCAGGTAGGGGAGCCGGGGTGCGCATCGCGAGCGGGCGCTACCCGCATCGCGAATCGCATCCCGGCTAGCAGCAGGATCGCAGCGCCCCGGGTCAGAGGACGTGACCGGAGCGCTGCAGCGGAGGAGGTGAAGCGAGCGCTCCGGGGAGGAGCGGGAACCCGGAGCGCTCGGCGTAACAGTACCCCCCCCCTTGGGTCTCCCCCTCTTCTTGGAGCCTGAGAACCTGAGGAGCAGACTTTTGTCAAGGATGTTGTCCTCAGGTTCCCAGGATCTCTCTTCAGGACCACAACCCTCCCAGTCTACTAAAAAAAAATTTTTCCCTCTGACCTTTTTGGCAGCCAAAATCTCCTTGACCGAGAAGACGTCCGAGGAGCCGGAAACAGGAGTGGGAGGAACAGATTTGGGAGAAAAACGGTTGAGGATGAGTGGTTTGAGAAGAGAGACGTGAAAGGCATTAGGGATACGAAGAGAAGGAGGAAGAAGAAGTTTATAAGAGACAGGATTAATTTGACACAAAATTTTGAAAGGACCAAGATAGCGTGGTCCCAACTTGTAGCTAGGGACACGGAAGCGGACATATTTAGCGGAGAGCCATACCTTGTCTCCAGGGGAAAAAACGGGGGGAGCTCTTCTTTTCTTATCCGCGAACCTCTTCATGCGTGAAGAAGCCTGTAAGAGAGAATTTTGGGTCTCTCTCCATATAATGGAAAGGTCACGAGAAATTTCATCCACAGCGGGCAGACCAGAGGGCAAGGGGGTAGGGAGGGGGGGAAGAGGGTGACGGCCGTACACCACGAAAAATGGGGATTTGGAGGAAGATTCAGAGACCCTGAAGTTATACGAGAATTCGGCCCATGGAAGGAGATCTGCCCAGTCATCCTGGCGGGAGGAAACAAAATGTCGCAAATAATCACCCAGGATCTGGTTAATTCTTTCTACTTGTCCATTGGACTGGGGATGATATGCAGAGGAAAAATTTAATTTAATCTTGAGTTGTTTACAGAGAGCTCTCCAGAATTTAGACACGAATTGGACCCCTCTATCCGAGACAATCTGCGTAGGCAACCCGTGAAGACGAAAAATGTGTACAAAAAATTGTTTAGCCAACTGAGGCGCAGAAGGAAGACCAGGAAGAGGAATGAAATGTGCCATTTTGGAGAATCGATCAACGACCACCCAAATAACGGTGTTGCCACGGGAAGGGGGTAAATCAGTAATAAAATCCATACCAATCAGAGACCAAGGCTGTTCGGGGACAGGCAGAGGATGAAGAAAACCAGCGGGCTTCTGGCGAGGAGTCTTATCCCGGGCACAGATAGTGCAGGCTCGCACAAAGTCCCCAACATCCGTCTCCAGAGTCGGCCACCAATAGAAGCGGGAGATGAGTTGCACAGATTTCTTGATGCCCGCATGACCTGCGAGATGGGAGGAGTGACCCCATTTGAGGATTCCGAGGCGTTGGCGTGGAGAAACAAAGGTCTTTCCTGGAGGAGTCTGCCTGATGGAGGCAGGAGAAGTGGAGATCAGGCAGTCAGGTGGAATGATGTGTTGCGGAGGGAGATCAACTTCTGAGGCATCCGAGGAACGAGAGAGAGCATCGGCTCTAATGTTCTTATCGGCAGGACGAAAGTGAATCTCAAAATTAAATCGGGCAAAGAACAGAGACCACCGGGCCTGGCGAGGATTCAGCCGTTGGGCCGACTGGAGGTAGGAGAGGTTCTTGTGGTCGGTGTAGATAATAACAGGAAATCTTGATCCCTCCAGCAGATGCCTCCATTCCTCAAGTGCTAATTTAATGGCTAGAAGCTCTCGATCCCCGATGGAGTAGTTCCTCTCCGCTGGAGAGAAGGTCCTAGAGAAAAAACCACAAGTGACAGCATGCCCGGAAGGATTTTTTTGTAGAAGAACAGCTCCAGCTCCTACTGAGGAGGCATCAACCTCCAATAGGAAGGGTTTGGAAGGGTCAGGTCTGGAGAGCACGGGAGCCGAAGAAAAGGCAGACTTGAGTTGTTTAAAGGAGTCTTCTGCTTGAGGAGGCCAGGACTTGGGATCAGCATTTTTCTTGGTTAAAGCCACGATAGGAGCCACAATGGTAGAAAAATGTGGAATAAATTGCCTGTAATAATTGGCGAACCCCAAAAAGCGTTGGATAGCACGGAGTCCGGAGGGGCGTGGCCAATTTAAGACGGCAGAGAGTTTGTCTGGATCCATCTGTAGTCCCTGGCCAGAGACCAAATATCCTAGAAAAGGAAGAGATTGGCATTCAAACAGACATTTCTCAATTTTGGCATAGAGTTGGTTGTCACGAAGTCTCTGAAGAACCATACGGACATGCTGGCGGTGTTCTTCTAGATTGGCAGAAAAAATTAGGATATCGTCCAGATATACCACAACACAGGAGTATAATAGATCACGAAAAATTTCATTGACAAAGTCTTGGAAGACGGCAGGGGCATTGCACAGTCCAAAGGGCATGACCAGATACTCAAAGTGTCCATCTCTGGTGTTAAATGCCGTTTTCCACTCGTCCCCCTCTCTGATGCGGATGAGGTTATAGGCGCCTCTTAAGTCCAATTTAGTGAAGATGTGGGCACCTTGGAGGCGATCAAAGAGTTCAGAGATGAGGGGTAAGGGGTAGCGGTTCTTAACCGTGATTTTATTAAGACCGCGGTAGTCAATGCAAGGACGTAGGGAGCCATCTTTTTTGGAGACAAAGAAAAATCCGGCTCCGGCAGGAGAGGAGGATTTACGGATAAAGCCCTTTTTTAGATTCTCCTGGACGTATACGGACATGGCAAGAGTCTCTGGGGCAGAGAGAGGATAAATTCTGCCCCGGGGTGGAGTAGTACCCGGGAGGAGGTCGATAGGGCAATCATAAGGCCTGTGAGGAGGTAGAGTCTCAGCTTGTTTTTTGCAGAAAACATCCGCGAAGTCCATATAGGCCTTAGGGAGACCGGTTACTGGAGGAACCACAGAGTTACGGCAAGGGTTACTGGGAACCGGTTTTAGACAGTTCTTGGAACAAGAGGACCCCCAACTCTTGATCTCCCCAGTGGACCAATCCAGGGTTGGGGAATGAAGTTGAAGCCAGGGAAGTCCAAGGAGAATCTCCGAGGTGCAATTGGGGAGGACCAAAAGTTCAATCCTCTCATGATGAGATCCGATGCTCATAAGAAGGGGCTCCGTGCGGAAACGTATGGTACAGTCCAATCTTTCATTATTTACACAATTGATGTAGAGGGGTCTGGCGAGACTGGTCACTGGGATGTTGAACCTGTTGACGAGAGAGGCCAAAATAAAATTTCCTGCAGAACCAGAGTCCAAGAAGGCCACTGTAGAGAAGGAGAAGGCAGAGGCAGACATCCGCACAGGCACAGTAAGACGTGGAGAAGCAGAGTAGACATCAAGGACTGTCTCACCCTTGTGCGGAGTCAGCGTACGTCTTTCCAGGCGGGGAGGACGGATAGGACAATCCCTCAGGAAGTGTTCGGTACTAGCACAGTACAGGCAGAGGTTCTCCATACGGCGTCGTGTCCTCTCTTGAGGTGTCAGGCGAGACCGGTCGACCTGCATAGCCTCCACGGCGGGAGGCACAGGAACAGATTGCAGGGGACCAGAGGAGAGAGGAGCCGAGGAGACGAAACGCCTCGTGCGAACAGAGTCCATATCTTGGCGGAGTTCCTGACGCCTTTCAGAAAAACGCATGTCAATGCGAGTGGCTAGGTGAATAAGTTCATGTAGATTAGCAGGAATTTCTCGTGCGGCCAGAACATCTTTAATGTTGCTGGATAGGCCTTTTTTGAAGGTCGCGCAGAGGGCCTCATTATTCCAGGACAATTCTGAAGCAAGTGTACGGAATTGTACGGCATACTCGCCAACGGAAGAATTACCCTGGACCAGGTTCAACAGGGCAGTCTCAGCAGAAGAGGCTCGGGCAGGTTCCTCAAAGACACTTCGGATTTCCGAGAAGAAGGAGTGTACAGAGGCAGTGACGGGGTCATTGCGGTCCCAGAGCGGTGTGGCCCATGACAGGGCTTTTCCGGACAGAAGACTGACTACGAAAGCCACCTTAGACCTTTCAGTGGGAAACAGGTCCGACATCATCTCCAGATGCAGGGAACATTGGGAAAGGAAGCCACGGCAAAACTTAGAGTCCCCATCAAATTTATCCGGCAAGGATAAGCGTATCCCAGGAGCGGCCACTCGCTGCGGAGGAGGTGCAGGAGCTGGCGGAGGAGATGACTGCTGAAGCTGTGGTAGCAACTGTTGTAGCATAACGGTCAGTTGAGACAGCTGTTGGCCTTGTTGCGCAATCTGTTGTGACTGCTGGGCGACCACCGTGGTGAGGTCAGCGACAACTGGCAGAGGAACTTCAGCGGGATCCATGGCCGGATCTACTGTCACGATGCCGGCTGGCAGGTAGTGGACCCTCTGTGCCAGAGAGGGATTGGCGTGGACCGTGCTAGTGGACCGGTTCTAAGCCACTACTGGTTTTCACCAGAGCCCGCCGCAAAGCGGGATGGTCTTGCTGCGGCGGTAGTGACCAGGTCGTATCCACTAGCAACGGCTCACCTCTCTGGCTGCTGAAGATAGGCGCGGTACAAGGGAGTAGGCAGAAGCAAGGTCGGACGTAGCAGAAGGTCGGGGCAGGCAGCAAGGATCGTAGTCAGGGGCAACGGCAGAAGGTCTGGAAACACTGGCAAGGGACACACAAGGAACGCTTTCACTGGCACTAAGGCAACAAGATCCGGCAAGGGAGTACAAGGGAAGTGAGGTAATATAGGGAGTGCACAGGTGATAACCCTAATTGGAACCACTGCGCCAATCAGCGGCGCAGTGGCCCTTTAAATCGCAGAGACCCGGCGCGCGCGCGCCCTAGGGAGCGGGGCCGCGCGCGCCGGGACAGAACAGACGGGGAGCGAGTCAGGTAGGGGAGCCGGGGTGCGCATCGCGAGCGGGCGCTACCCGCATCGCGAATCGCATCCCGGCTAGCAGCAGGATCGCAGCGCCCCGGGTCAGAGGACGTGACCGGAGCGCTGCAGCGGAGGAGGTGAAGCGAGCGCTCCGGGGAGGAGCGGGAACCCGGAGCGCTCGGCGTAACAAGATCTCTGGTGTTTGCTGTGCTCAGTAAGGTATCATAAGAGCTAAGAGAGTCAATTGTAATGGCTGCCCCTTTATATAGTGGGGGCTGGACTAAAGCCCATTGGTCAAACTGCAGGTCATAGGTTAAGCTGGTCCTCTCTGGGAGAACATGTGACAACAAATCATGTGACTGCATAACATAACGTGATAGACTTACACAGGTCCTTTGTACTACCTATACATAAGGATACTGTCTAGGCATTAAAGTGATATACACAACATTCTGGAAACAACAGAGGGAGACCCCGCAGGGGAGCACCCAGGTCACTAAGGGTCTCAACCTGACAGGGCCTAAGGGTAGTACAGGACCATGTCCTGTAATGGGACATTATACGATTGTTACACTCTGTTGCATGGTACACCCTCCACTTTAATCCTTGAGAAAAGGGCCCACTAGCTATACTAGCAATATGCCTCATTTTACATGGTCTCTACTAGAGATGAGCGGAATTTTGAAAAATTCGATTCAGCAGATTCACTAAATTTTCTGAAAAATTTGTACTGATCCGAATTCATTTGCTGCGAATCTTTATAAAAAATGGCTATATCTGGGCTACAGAGATCCTCAATAGGGTGTAGAACACTTTTTATTTTAATATTTGAAATTTTTTTCAACTATTTTAATATTATATAATTTTATTTTAATTAAATTTTAATACAATGTAATGTAATTTAAATTTATTTAAATTTTTAAACAATTTTTATATACCGTATATGCCGGCGTATAAGACAACTGGGCTTTTAAGACGACCCCCAACTTTTACAGTTAAAATATAGAGCTTGGGATATACTTGCTGTATAAGACTACCCCTCCTACCACGATGTACAGTACCTTGTAGTTCCCCCCATATTAAGTAGGCAGTATAGTTCCCCCACAATAGTAGGCAGCTCCCCACATTAGGTCAGCAGCTCCCCCACATTAGGTCAGCAGCTCCCACACATTAGGTCGGCAGCTCCCCCACATTAGGTCGGCAGTTCCCCACAATAGTAGGCAGCTCCCCCCACAATAGTAGGCAGCTCCCCCCACAATAGTAGGCAGCTCCCTCCCCCACAATAGTAGGCAGCTCCCCCCACATTAGTAGGCAGCTCCCCTCACAGACATACAACTTCCAGCCATATAGAGTGTATGTCTGGAGGCTGTATGTCTGTGTACTGCCCCCCACAGTGTTCCGGTCACCGCTCCTCCGGCCCGAGGTCACAATCTACTGCTATGGCCTATGGACCATAGCAGCAGTCCCGGACCGGAGGAGCGGTGATCGGAACACTGTAGATGACACGCTGCCGGTCACTCACCAGGCCCCGGCCAGCACGCGTCCTACTGCAGTCCTCCTGCGCCTCTATGGTTGTACACACGGGACGTCACTGACATCTCGTGCATACAACCATAGAGAGGTGGAGAAGCGCAGAAGGACCGGAGGAAGACCACAGGAGGACCGGAGGAGGACGCGCGGCGGCCGGGGAATGGTTAGTGACCCGCGGACATCCTTATGTCCTGAAAAGATTTTTCGGGACACAGGGATGTCCGGCATAGGAATACTTATGATTATCTGCTCGAGCTGGCTCCTGTGTGCGGCTGCAGGCGGGGGCCGGCCAGAGCATGTAAAAACTAATTCATGTATACTAAAAACGAGGGTGCCTCCAGCTGTTGTGAAACTACAACTACCAGCATGCCCGGACAGCCTTTGCCGGTTCGGGCATGCTGGGAGTTGTAGTTTCACAACAGCTGGAGGCACCCTGGTTTTTAAGTATACAGTTATTAGTTTGTACATGCTCTGGCCGGCCCCCGCCTGCAGCCGCACACAGGAGCCGGGCGGGCAGATAATCATAGGTATTCCTATGCCGGACCCCAATACCCGGCGTATAAGACGACCCCCAACTTTTCAGAAGAAAATTTGGGGTTAAAAAGTCGTCTTATACGCCGGGATATACGGTAATTTAATGTAACCATTCTGGTGAGCATCGAGCGGTTGGACTGCCGCAAGGTGAGCTACCACCTGTTCCAACCCCTGACTCTCAGTGCCCCAAGACTGTTTTACTGTGGTTCATTTTTATTGTGCCAATCTTTTTCATTGGATTCTTGTGGTAATTCCAGAGTTAATATATGATGACGACCATAGGGTCTCCCAATTGAAAAGATTACTTAGATTTTTTTAACATTTAAATTGAAGATTTTGAATAGATTCACAAGTTTTACTGTGTGTTAACACTCGCAACACCACCTCCCACGTCCCCCTCCTCATCACTACTTTGCCGCCTAGCGGGGGAAGTGGTGGATGTCATCTCCAATTCTTGGCTGGGCAGTAGCTGCTGACTGTCCTCTAGTAGATCGTCCTCACTAAATAGTGGAGCTGAACCCACAGCATGTTCTTTGGAGGAAAGAACAGCATAGGACAGAGGCAATTGGTGGACAGGGACTGCTCCTAGGCCATGCCAACTGAGGGTTGTGTCTGAGGAACCCACCAATTGTTGACTGGGGGTGTCAGATGTCACTTGTGATAAAGTGGATGACCGAATTAACCAATCAATGACAGCAGATGGGATGCTGGTCGAGACACGACCGCTAGCTGATACCGGGTACTCAGGCCTCCTGCTGCAACGTGCCCCTAGTCTGCTGCGACCTCTGCCTGCACCTAATGAATTTAGGCCTCTGCCACTCCTCTGTGCATATCCTGACTCTTCTCTGCCTGACATACTTATACACCAGCTGAGTGCCTTATGAGTTTAACAGGAAAAAAATGTACACAGCTCACCTTCCTGTGTCCTTGCTCCCTGATGTCCCTGCTGCTCCGGCGTGTGTGCCTCTGGCCCCTTGGGCGCGCGCACGCCGGAGCTCTGTTTCTTAAATGACCAGTACCCAATTAGTCTAAGTGTTTGCACCTGCACTACTCCATAAGTATCTGCTCCTCCCTGTTCCCTGGGCCAGATCTTGGTTGTCTGTCTTAGTCTTTGTTTGTCTTAGCCTGAGTCAAGTCCTGTTTCTGAATCAAGTCCTGTTCCTGAGTTAAGTCCTGTTCCAGAGTCAAGTCCTGTTCCAGTGTCTGTGTACCTGTCCTTAGTTCAGTCCTGTTCCCGTGTTCCTGCCTTGTCCTTCTGCCTTGCCATTCACGTCCTGCCTGCCACGTCCTGCCAGTCTCTGTTTGTGCGACGTCACCCCCCAGCTACCTGTGTGGACGAGTCGTGCCAGGGGTAGCGACCTGGGTGCCACCCGCCGCAGCAAGCTCTGGTGAAAACCAGTGGCACCTTATACCCCGCTCCCTGGCACGTCTCAAGTCTCCTTCCACACAGGCCCACCTGCTGTCCACCTGCCGTGTTTCCTAACAGTAAGATCCAGCCCGTCCTAACAATTGCTCCAAGCCTGAGATCCAAGCTTAAGCAATCGACCGCCAATAACATTGATCAATGCAATGCTATGGTATAGCATTGAACAGTACATGCAATCAATGTATTTTATGTTATAGTCCCCTATGGGACTATAACATTGTAAAAAAAAAAAAAAAGTGTAAAAAAAAGAGTTAATAAATATGATTTAACCCCTTCCCTAATAAAAGTTTGAATCACCCCCTTTTTCCATTTAAGAAAAAAACAACTATGTAAATAAAAATAAGTATAAACATATGTGGTTTCGCCACGTGCATAAATGTCCAAACTATAAAAATATATAATTAATATAACCGCACGGTAAATGGCGTGACCGTAAAAAATGTCCAAAATAACGTATTTTGGGTCACTTTTTATACCAAAATTTTTTTTTAAAAAGTGATCAAAAAGTCTGATCAAAATAAAAATTAAAAAAATTCAAAAGTAATAGGGGTCAGAAGACAGAATAAAAAGAAAGTGTCATTTTTACTGAAAAGTGCACTGCGTAGAAACAGAAGCACCCAAAAGTTTAAAAAAATTATTTTTTTTTTTCAATTTTGTCCCACAAATATTTTTTTCTGGTTTCGCCATAGATTGGGTGGAAAAATGATTGATGTGATTAAAAGTAAAATTGGTGATGCAAAAAACAAGCCCTCATATGTGTCTGTAGGTTAAAAATTTTAAGCGTTATGATTTTTAGAAGGTGATGAGGAAATAACAAAAGTGCAAAAATGGAAAAACCCTGCATCCTTAAAGGGGTACTCCAGTGAAAACCTTTTTTCTTTTAAATCAACTGGTGGCAGAAAGTTAAACAGATTTGTAAATTACTTCTATTAAAAAATCTTAATCCTTCCTGTACTTATTAGCTGCTGAATACTACAGAGGAAATTATTTTCTTTTTGGAATGCTCTCTGATGACATCACGAGCACAGTTCTCTCTGCTGACGATATTATAATAATAATAACGCTTTATTTATTGTCCTTAGTGGGATTTGAACCCAAGTCCCCAGCACTGCAAGGCAGCAGTGCTAACCACTGAGCCACCATGCTGCCCTTAGCATACATCTGCTATGCATGGTTACTAAAATGGACAGAGATATCAGCAGAGAGCACTGTGCTCGTGATGTCATCAGTGTTACAAAAAGAAAGGAATTTACTCTGTAGGATTCAGCAGCTAATAAGTACTGGAAGGATTAAGATTTTTTAATAGAAGTAATTTACAAATATGTTTAACTTTCTGCCACCAGTTGATTTAAAAGAAAAAAGGTTTTCACCGGAGTACCCCTTTAAGGGGATAACAGTAACTGGCCCTTATGAGTATAACAGGAAAAAAAACGTACACAGCCTGAGTGTACATATAGGTTACACCTATGGGAGGACAATATGCCCCAGTACAGTTAAACCTCAATTAGGTGTTAAAAGCAGGTATGCATGTATTGCTGGCCTTTAACAATAAATGGCCCTTATGAGTTTAACAGGAAAAAAACATACACAGACTGAGTGTACATGTAGGTTACACCTATGTGAGGACAATACGCCCTTTTACGGTTAAACCTCAATTAGGCGTTAAAAGCAGGTGACTAGATCTTTTAATGCTCACATAAACTAGCCCCTATTAGCTATAGAGTAGTACAACCCAGTACTGCAGTACAGACTATAGTACACCACAGTATAGCAACAAAAAAAAGTGCACTTTCTCTCTCTCTCTCTCTCTCTCTCTCTCTCTCTCTCTCTCCTGTCCCTGCCTGTCTGCTGTGATTTGAGCTTGAGGTGAATCAATTTGCTGCCTGTCTGCAGCCATGGCTGCTGATTATATATGGCTGTGACATCACAGGGGCTGGCTGGCTGCTGATAGGCTGCATACTGCATGTGATTCAGGGTCATCCCTCCTACACACCTTCCCAAAATTCCTTGCCCTATGTCCTCAATTGTAGATCCCCTGGACCACACTAATAGGAATTTAATTTGTTTCATTGAATCGCAGTGGAAAGAAAATTTATAACGAATTAGGATTCGTCAGATTTAATTCATTAATCTCTAGTCTCTACCTTTTCACTGTAGTCTCTACCCTACCTCAATCTAATTTACACAGTTTTTTCTCTAGTGTCATCTACTTAGGATTTTAATTTAGTAGATAGCTCAGTACAGTTAGTCCTTAATAGCCTTTAAAAGTCAATCCAAAAAACAAAAACAACCAAAAAAAATGAAAATAAAAACCAGGGCTTCAGCATCTCTACAGGTCCAAACTAATATTGATATTATTCATATCTAAATTAATTTGTTTAATTAGTGATTCGGCATAGGGGCATGTCATTACAGTTAAGTAAGCAAAAGTGTTGTGAAAGCTAAGACTATTTTAATCACCATTTTTATCAATAGTCAAACCACACAAAGCTATGACATCAATTTACATGATGTAAAAAAATGTTTTATTAGCTAATAATGTACTATGTCTAGCCATATAGAAAAGGAAAAATGTGTACACAGATTTAATTAACCATAGAAAAATTATATAGTGAAGGTAAGGAAACTTAACGTTTTACTTGTGTATGCCACAATACCCCTTAAAATATAACCTTTATTAAGATCCAATTAAAATTAACCAATATGTAATAGCGAGGCTATTTTCAATAGTCTGTGAGGTGTGCACAAACGGATATGTATTTGGTTCAGTATATAACACCAAAAGATGTAATTGAATAATATATAGTGTATATCTGAATACCGTATATACTCGAGTATAAGCCGACCCGAGTATAAGCCGAGACCCCTAATTTCAACCCAAAATCCCAGGAAAAGTTATTGACTCGAGTATAAGCCTAGGGTGGGAAAAACATCATCCCCCCCTGTCATCATCCAGACCCCGTCATCATCCAGACCCGTCATTAACATCCTCATCATCATCCCCTTGTCATCATCCCACACATCCCCCCTTCATCATCCCCTTGTCATTATCCCACACATCCCCCTTCATCATCCCCTTGTCATCATCCCACACATCCCCCCTTCATCATCCCCTTGTCATCATCCCACACATCCCCCCTTCATCATCCCCTTGTCATCATCCCACACACCCCCCTTCATCATCCCACACCCCCCCTTCATCATCCCACACACCTCCCTTCATAATCCTCTTCTCATCATTCGCCCTCAGTGGTCTTCAACCTGCGGGCCTCCAGAGGTTTCAAAACTACAACTCCCAGCAAGCCCGGGCAGCCATCGGCTGTCCGGGCTTGCTGGGAGTTGTAGTTTTGAAACCTCCGGAGGTCCGCAGGTTGAAGACCACTGCGGCCTTCGACATCATCCAGCCCCCTCTCACCCCCCTTTAGTTCTGAGTACTCACCTCCGCTCGGCGCTGGTCCGGTCCTGCAGGGCTGTCCGGAGAGGAGGTGGTCCGGTGGGATAGTGGTTCCGGGCTGCTATCTTCACCGGGGGCGCCTCTTCTCCGCGCTTCCGGCCCGGAATAGAGGCGTTGCCTTGACAATGACGCAGAAGTACGTTGGCAATGAACGCACCTCTGCGTCGTTGTCAAGGCAACGTGACTATTCTGAGGCCGGGCCCGAAGCGCTTAGAAGAGGCCTCCCCGGTGAAGATAGCAGCCCGGAACCACTATCCCACCGGACGACCTCCTCTCCGGACAGCCCTGCAGGACCGGACCAGCGCCGAGCGGAGGTGAGTACTGTACAGAACTAAAGGGGGGTGAGAGGGGGCTGGATGATGTCGAAGGCCGCAGTGGTCTTCAACCTGCGGACCTCCGGAGGTTTCAAAACTACAACTCCCAGCAAGCCCGGACAGCCGATGGCTGCTCGGGCTTGCTGGGAGTTGTAGTTTTGAAACCTCTGGAGGTCCGCAGGTTGAAGACCACTGCGGGTGGGGGAGTTCACTCGAGTATAAGCCGAGGGGGGTGTTTTCAGCACGAAAAATCGTGCTGAAAAACTCGGCTTATACTCGAGTATATACGGTAGTCTAGAAAAGACAGATATTAGAACAAACAAAACATAACGCACAAAGTATCTTGGCGAGTTGATAATACAATGCAACTGCATTAGTGCATATACACTACCATATATAACGTTGATGCATATGTATTAGTACGCAATAGTAAGAAAACACATTTACAAGTGCCACTTAAAAAACAAATAACATAAATGGTCACTTACAGTTCTGTAGGGAAGAGCAGGATAGATATGTAGCATATCAGGAAACAGCAGTATGGCACATTCTAATAGAAAACAGTACATATAATAAGTCAAATAGTTAAACCGCTGTCGCTACAAGCTTATTCCTGCACTTACCCTGCCTAACAGTGGAGGATGAGCCCCCACTTCAACCATTGACTGTCCACTATAGGGCCCTATATCACCCTATCGGACCATGAGATAAAGGCCCTGATGATGATGCATTACCACTTAGAGAATAAAGAGAAGATAAAAGTGTAAATAATGTGCTCATAAATTATATATGCAAAATCAGAATAAAATCTATTGCTTCCTCTATCCGTTTCCCCCATTTATGATGGTTTTGGGGTTCCTCAGGAAGGAGTCATGAAGATGTGGAACTAAATGCTATGCAGGAACAAAATATAGGATACAATATATAAGCATGTCCCCATAGCCGAGGTGCACATGGATGCCTCACCCTCCTCCGTGTAGTCAGATTGTTTTCCTAACTACACAGTATGCTTTGGCAGGCTGTATAATCAGAGTGCCGATAACACTGATCAATGGTATGCTATGGCATAGCATTAAACAGTGTTAGCAATCAAAAATTGCATGTAATAAAATGTACAAATATGTTTCTCCCCTAATAAAAAATGAATAACCCCCTTTTCCTATTTTATTAATAAAAACATGTAAAAAAAATTATAAACATATTTGGTATCCCTGCAGGTGTAATTGTCCAAACTAGCTGATCTGTGATTGGTTGTTACAGGCAAAACCAGACAGTTTTGACTTTAGGCAGATGGATACATCTCGGTCATTGGACATATGCTGTTCCTAATCCACTCCTTTTGGATGTGTTTATAGTTCCTGGATTAAAACATTTGTGCAGCCATCTAACACAGTTAGTAATGCAGTTCTGCATGCTTTTAGCAATGTAGTCAATAGTAAGTGGATTTTATTACAAGACTGGAGGCTCAGATTATGCTAATTCTTCTTTACTAACGCATAGAGCAGCAAACAAAGGGTTAAAGAAAAACCATAGTGCAGTGAACAAAACTTAGTGTAATCATGCGTACAATATATATAAACAGCCAATCATATTAAGGCAACATCAGATATGTGGTCCCAACTGAAACATCCTCCTCTTTGCTGCTCATTTTATGAGTTAAGTTACTGGGAGATTTTCTCTATATTTATTCATATTTATTGTATTTTACTGCGTATTTTTTATATATATTTTTATTTATCATCTTAGTCATTTATTCCTATATTTATATTTATTAATATATACTTACTTATATATATTTTATTATATTGTACTTCTACTTTTGTCTTTCTTATATATAAGTATATGCATATTTACTTACAAATCCCCCTTTTTAATTATTTCTTTCTTTGTTATATTTCTTGTCATTATTTATTTTGGTTTTCCATTTTCATACTCTCGCTTTTTCATTTATTTCCTCATATTTTAATATTTATTAATATGTATATATTTATATTTTAATATTTATTTAATATATATCTATTGATATAATTGATTTTATAGATAGGTATTAATATATTCATTTCAATATAGCCTCTGATGCCCTAGACATACCTGCAACTGACGTCCTGCTGCACTCTTGCACTTTTTCTATTATTTTTTAGGTTGGTACTGTATTTTATGCACTTTTAGACTTATGTCTTTGTACTAGTATGCACAGTCTACCTTTTGTCTCTTTTGTATTTTCCCATGATGTTTACATGTGCTGGCAACAGTGACTCCATTTGTTTGTCCCATTTTGTTTGTCCCATTTGTTTTTAATGTAATCAATAAAATAAATATTTGACTCAATTTTTCTAGTTCCGATCTACCACAACTGGTGGAAATATGGAATGATGCATGAGAATTGGATCACACAACCTTCCTTCAGACAGGTTTCTGCCTAGAGACTACAAGAATGTAAAATAAGTTTAACCATCTCTCCCCAGAGGGCTGGAACTAGTCTAAATTAGTCAGTGTCCTGACTAGACCAGGGTTGTGTGAGGGTGTCTCTCAGTATCAGAGTCTGCTGTAGGTCAGTCACATTGAGCCACAACACTGTGTGTCATCTAGGAGGTGTATTACCCATGAAAAGTCCTGAGTCTAAGCAGAAAGGGTATCCAAGTGTTCTTCTGCCATCATTGGACTCTTTGTTAGCTTTCAAATATTGTTTTTGCCTTACACCCTGCAATAGGGAATCATAATGCAGATAGCCATAAGTAGTCTTCTATATTGAATTATGACATTGATCAAAGCTGTGAAGACCCCCTTCACTAGAGTTAATCTTAACTGAGTTGTGTCTGTATCCCATAGCAATACTTCAAGCAGTTTTAACCTTTCCTACAGTATTTCTGCTACTAAAGCCACTCAAGGGGATTGTATCCAAATCTCAGTGCATTTCTTGGCAATATGCCAAGAAAAATCCAAACGGACCATTATGCTTTACCTTGGGAGCTTCACTTCCAATATCTGAATTATTAGTATGTAACATACAATTTATTTATAATTTTTTTTGTGATAACCAACGTATGAACCACTGAAATAAACTACAAGATGCAATAAATATCTTGGATTTTTTTAAGTTCTAAGCAGAGTTGTCCCTCTAGCAGTGGTTGCTTAACCAGACTGGAAAGTTATTATTACTCCAATTAATAGCTTTTCGCCATAAGATGTTGAACTCTACTGCTATAGAGGTCACATAGTTATATTCAAGATAGAAGATCTCCCTTAAGAACAGAGGAAATGCAGCTTTAAATAGAAAGGTTATTAGCCCTAGACAGGAAACATCTGTAGGGTATGTGAATTCCAGACTACCTGTAGCAATCACTTCCTAAGTACAAAGACTAACATGACCCAAAAGTAAAACATGTCTGCAATAGATTATCATGTGTCATAAAACCACTGACTGTCAGTGAAAAGGTTGTTCAAGCAAGTGAAAAATGTTTTAACATCTCTTTTATACAAATATCAGAAATGTAAAATAAAAGTTTCCCTCATTCAATAATCTTAAATATTTTGCAGTATTGCATTTTATTTGATTCTTTTCTAATGTAACTAAAAGGGCTATGTCATGTAATATAAGAAGTCAATGAATCTGTAGGTTAGTTGTAATGGCTTCATTTTTTTTTTAAACCCCAATAAACTGAGTATAAACACCAATGCACATTTAAGTTTTACGCTGCAAAAATAATCAAAGAAGCACTCCATATATTTTTTTTCCTGCCTATATAGTTGAGTATAGGCTATAATTACAGAATAATGTGCAAGTTCTTGTGTATGTCGTGTGCTCAACTGTTTTAACTGATGTGACCGACATGGCTTTTGAGCCATATTGGTTTCTATTTTAGGGCAGAAATGATTTTGTCATGCTACCTACCTTCCATAAATCCTCTGGTTTTGCAGAGAAAGGGGGTGGAGTGGAATCAGAACAATTCACCTAATACGACCAACCTAATCACCTGTGTAGACTCCAGCAACCAGAAACATTAACCCCTTAAGGACTCAGGGTTTTTCCGTTTTTGCACTTTCGTTTTTTCCTCCTTACCTTTTAAAAATCATAACCCTCTCAATTTTCCACCTAAAAATCCATATTATGGCTTATTTTTGACGTCACCAATTCTACTTTCCAGTGACATTAGTCATTTTACCCAAAAATTCACGGCGAAACGGAAAAAAAAATAATTGTGCGACAAAATCGAAGAAAAAACACAATTTTGTAACTTTTGGGGGCTTCCGTTTCTACGCAGTGCATATTTCGGAAAAATGACACCTTATCATTATTCTGTAGGTCCATACGGTTAAAATGATAC
Source organism: Hyla sarda (assembly GCF_029499605.1). Classification (NCBI taxonomy): domain Eukaryota; kingdom Metazoa; phylum Chordata; class Amphibia; order Anura; family Hylidae; genus Hyla; species Hyla sarda. Next base: position 376,573,305 of record NC_079189.1, on the reverse strand, counting down.
CCTACTTATATAGGTTGGATATTGTCGTACTTCTGGAAAAAATCATAACTACTTCGGACATTTACGCACGCGGCGATACCACATATGTTTATTTTTTATTTTATTTACACTGTTTTATTTTTTTATGGGAAAAGGGGGGTGATTCAAACTTTTATTAGGGAAGGGGTTAAATGACCTTTATTAACACTTTTGTTTTACTTTTGTTTTGCAGTGTTATAGCTCCCATAGGGACCTATAACACTGCACACACTGATCTCTCTTCCTGATCACAGGCGTGTATTAACACGCCTGTGATCAGCGTTATCGGCGCTTGACTGCTCCTGCCTGGATCTCAGGCACGGAGCAGTCATTCATCGATCGGACACCGAGGAGGCAGGTAAGGGCCCACCCAGTGTCCTGTAAGCTGTTCGAGACACCGCGATTTCACCGCAGCGGTCCCGAACAGCCCGACTGAGCAGCCGGGATACTTTCACTTTCGCTTTAGAAGCGGGGGTCAGCTTTGACCGCCACTTCTAAAGGGTAATACCACACATTGCCGCCCGCGATCGGCGATGTGTGGTATTAGCCGCGGGTCCCGGGCGTTGATGAGTGCCAGGACCGACGCGATGTGATGCGGGGTCGCAGCGCGACCCCGCTTCATATCGCGGGAGCCGGCGCAGGACGTAAATATACGTCCTGCGTCGTTAAGGGGTTAAAGGAGTACTCCGGTGGAAACTTTTTTTGTTTTTTTAAATCAACTGGTGCCAGAAAGTTAAACAGATTAGTAAATTACTTCTATTAAAAAATCTTCATCATTCCAGTACTTATTAGCTGCTGAATACTACAGAGGAAATAGGACATAGTGCTCTCTGTTGACATCTCTGTCCATTTTAGGAACTGTCCAGAGCAGCGTATGTTTGCTATATGGATTTTCTTCTACTCTGGACAGTTCTTAAAATGGACAGAGATGTCAGCAGAGAGCACTGTGGTCATGATGTCAGCAGAGAGCTCTGTGTTCCAAAAAGAAAATAATTTCCTCTGTTGTATTCAGCAGCTAATAAGTACTAGAAGGATTAAGATGTTTTATTAGAAGTAATGTACAAATCTGTTTAACTTTCTGGCACTTGTTGACCAACTGGGTTGGTGTCCATTCACACTATATGCAGTTTTCATGTGTTTTCTTATTCAAAGTATGATTTGATCTATAATTACAATTAAGATTTGACGTCTTCAGGTAATATTCACATGTTGCATTTTTACAAAATTTTTTACACCTTTGCACTGCATCTTGGCCTTGTTTTTTCTGTGATTTTCTAAAATTGCTGTAAAAATTTCAAGTTAATGTAAATTGCAACATTTTTGCTGTGGGAAAATAACAGCAAAAGAAGAAAAAAAAACTGACAAAAATGCAACATGTGAACACAGCCTCAGAGGAGGTGTAAAACTACTATATATATTCTGATCCCATAGAGGTAGCCGCAGCAGTATGCAGATAAAGCTGGAAGGGTAGGGACCACTTCATCTCACACAAAAAATACTATGATTTTCTGTGGGTCAGACTGGTGATCAATGACAAAGTTCTTGTAATGAAGCATAGCAGCAGTTGTGCTGGAATTAAACAAATGGAGCTGTAGAACTAGTGACAGTGAGTGTGCATGATATGTTTATTTAACTAAAAACTAGTTGTGAGTTTTTTTTTTCCTCAGTATTCACAAACTTTTTGCCAATAAAAGGCAAATAAACAAAGGTAAAGCCACAAAGGCCGAAATGTGGCAACCAATGGTTACATAATTTTGCCAGCAAAATGATCGCTGCTATTGGCTGACGCATTTCGGCAGCATGTGGATGTTTGTGTGGCATTACTCAAACCCCAAAAGAATTTATTACATCATAATCTCCCTCATTTCTTGAAATATATGTGCAATTTCCAGATTTGATTAATTTACTTCCACAATTTTTCTCTAGACTTTAAATTACACTGAAGCATTGAGAATTCTTAATGCTTGAATCTTCTCAGTGAAAATGATGATGCACATGGTTGTAAGGCTATTTACTGCATTTTATGAAACCAATAAATCTCTAGCTTACTGTGCTGGCTTTAATCTTGTGTCCATAATACACTGCTCAAAACAATAAAGGGAACACTTAAACAATACAATGTAACTCCAAGTCATTCACACTTCTGTGAAATCACACTGTCCACTCAGGAAGCAACACTGATTGACAATCAATTTCACATGCTGTTGTGCAAATGGAACAGACAACAGGTGAAAATGATTGGCAATAGGTGGCAATTAGCAAGACACCCCAATAAAGGAGTGGTTCTGCAGGTGGTGATCACAGACGACTTCACATTTACTTTGCTTCCTGGCTTATGTTATATTCACTCTAGTGGTAGTATGAGATGGAGTCTACAACCCACACAAGTGGCTCAGGTAGTGCAGCTCATCCAGGATGGCACATCAATGCGAGCTGTGGCAAGAAGGTTTGCTGTGTCTGTCTCTAGTGTCCAGAGCATGGAGGCACTACCAGAAGACAGGCCAGTACACCAGGAGAGGTGGAGGAGGCTGTAGGAGGGCAACAACCCAGCAGCAAGACCACTACCTCCACCTTTGTGCAAGCAGGAGTAGGAGGAGCACTGTCAGAGCCCTGCAAAATGACCTCCAGCAGGCTACAAATGTGCCTGTGTCCACTCAAACAGTCAGAAACAGACTTGAGGGTGGCATGAGGGCCCGACGTCCACAGGTGGGGGTTGTGCTTACAGCCCAACACCGTGCAGGACGTTTGGTATTTGCCAGAGAACACCAAGATTGGCAAATTCGCCCTGTGCTCTTCACAGATTAAAGCAGGTTCACACTGAGCACATGTGAAAGACATGACAGAGTCTGGAGACACCGTGGAGAACATTCTGCTGTCTGCAGCATCCTCCAGCATGACCGGTTTTGAGGTGAGTCAGTAATGGTGTGGGATGGCCTTTCTTTAGGGGGCCGCACAGCCCTCCATGTGCTTGCCAGAGGTAGCCTGACTGCCATTCGGTACTGAGATCTTCTGACCCCTTGTGAGACCATATGCTGGTGCGGTTGGCCCTGGGTTCCTCCTAATGCAAGACAATGCTAGACCTCATGTGGCTGGAGTGTGACAGCAGTTCCTGCAAGAGGAAGGCATTGATGCTATGGATTTTACCACTCGTTCCCCAGACCTAAATCCAATTGAGCACTTCTGGGTCATCATGTCTCGCTCAATCCACCAACACCACGTTGTACCAAAGACTGTTCAGGAGCCTCCTCATCAGGAGCATGCCCAGGCATTGTAGGGAGGTCATACGGGCACACACACTACTGGAGGCCACACACACTACTGAGCCTCATTTTGACTTGTTTTAAGGACATTACATCAAAGTTGGATCAGCCTGTAGTGTGGTTTTCCAGTTTGATTTTGAGTGTGACTCCATATCCAGACCTCCATGGGTTAATACATTTTATTCCATTGATCATTTTTGTGGGATTTTGTTGTCAGCACATTCAACTATGTAAAGAGGAAAGTATTTCATATGATTAGTTCATTCATTCAGATCTAGGATGTGTTATCTTAGTGTTCCCTTTTTTATTTTGAGCAGTGTACATTCAAAATACATGATTGGAAATCTCAATAGAAAAATAATGTAGCTTTTTCCCTCAGTACACATACAAACTGGCAAATGTTTAATCCAGAAGAACATTATTAACATTCTAAAAATGTTAGGAATCTTCGACCAATATGAATTTCAAAAGGAGTATACCCTAGGGCAGCCTAGCAGGACCATGTTCTGGTGCAAGGGTGAGAACCAATAAGGCACTCTGCCATGGTCAGAGTATTTAGATACAAAATATCTAACACATCATGTAAGGTACGGAATTGGCCTAATGTGGATATGATCCAAGGTAAAATAAATAAAGTGAATGTAAGCACAGCTCCAGGACCAGATGGATTAAACCCCAGAATTCTTAGAGAACTAAGTTCAGCAATTTCTGCTTGTTACTGAATTTAAAACTGGCTAAAGAACCGTACCCATAGAGAGGTAGTCAATGATTCTTACTGATTGGTCCCCAATTATTAGTGGTGTAGCCCCAAGGTTCAGGTCTATGTTGGCTTTTGTTTATTATTTATTAATGACAAGGGGAAGGATTAACAGCTCTGTTTCTATCTGTGCAGATGACACCAAACTTTGTAGCATGGTATAGTATACTAAAGATGTGCAGAAGTTACAATCTGACTTGGACACACTGAGTGTTTTGGCATCTACTTGGAAAATTAGGTTCCATGTGGATAAATAAGGTTTAGTCCACAAGCTTTTTTAACCATAACAACTGTAAATATATGTAACAGTCTACCTCAAGAACTGGTCACAGCAAAAACCGTTAAAGGGGTACCTCGCCCCTAGCATCTTATCCCCTATCCAAAGGATAGGGGATAAGATGTTAGATCGCATGGGTCCCGCTGCTGGGGACCTTGGGATCTCTGATGCGGCACCCCACTATCATTACTGCACAGAGCACACTCGCTCTGTGCGTAATGACCGGCGATACAGGGGCCGGATCATCGTGACATCACGACTCCGCCCCCTCGTGACATCACGGCCTGCCCCCTCAATACAAGTCTATGGGTGGGGGCATAGCGGCCATCACGCCCCCTCCAATAGACTTGCATTAAGGAGGTGGGTCGTGACATCACGAGGGGCGGAGCCATTATGTCTCGATGATCCGGCTGCTGTATCGCCAGTCATTACGCACAGAGCGAGTGTGCTCTGTGCAGTAATGATAGCGGGGTGCCGCAGCGGAGATCCCGGGGGTCCCCAGCAGTGGGACCCCGGCGATCTGACATTTTATCCCCTAGTACCCCTTTAAGGGCTTCAAAACAGAGTTAGGTGCATTCTTAGAACAAAATGACATTAATGCAGATAGAAATATAGAATCATATCTGCTCCCCTTCATCCTCATATACCCATCCCCTTCATCCATCTCCTCCCTTACTTGGCACAACTTGATGGATGTGTCTTTTTCAACTGTGTGTGTCTTTGTTAAAAAAAATGTTATCAATTGGTGCCAGTTAAAACAGATTTTTTAATTAAAGTAAAATAATAATATGATGGAGAACAAAAGTTTATAGATATTGGGATACTAATGTATTTAATATATATAAAATAACCTACATAAATAGGTGGTTCACAGGGCCCTTGTGAAACCATCGCTTAAAATAGCCACAAATAAAATCACATGAATATTGCACTGTGCAGGTATCAAATATAGCCAATACCTACACAGGGCTATATTTAATACCTACACAGTGCAATATTCATGTGATTTTATTTGTGGCTATTTTAAGGGGTGGTTTCACGAGGGCCCTGTGAACCACCTAGTTATGAGTGTTATTTTATACATATTAAATACATTATTATCCCAATATCTATAGACTTGATCTCCAACATATTATTATTTTACTTTCCTTGCATTTTTACACTGTGGGTATAGGTGTTGTGTTGGGTTGCTCAGTTTAGCCGCTGACATTTAGTATCAATTGAGGTGTATCCATTTTTACTAGATTTGTAAATGACTTCTGTTTAAAAATCTTAACCCTTCCAGTACTTATCAGATGCTGTATACTCCACAGAAAGTTATTTTCTTTTTGAATTTATTTTCTGTGTGACCACAGTGCTTTATGCTGACACCTCTGTCTGTCTCAGGAACTGTCCAGAGCTGGAGATATTTGCTATGGGGATTTTCTCCTGTTCTGGACAGTTCCTGACATGGACAGAGGTGTCAGCAGAGAGCAATGTGGTCAGACAGAAAATAAATTTAAAAAGAAAAGAACTTCCTATGGAGCATACAGCAACTGATATGTACTGGGAGGATTAAGGAGTACCTCTTTAACTATGTAACTATGCCCAGTAAGCCTAGTTTACATTTGTTGTGTATTTTGTATGGTGGAATTTATCATGAATTGAGTTTCATACTCTCTACCAAGAACACCAACAAAGACTAACTGAGACACTGACAACTTTTGAACTAAAAGTTTCTAGTTTTATTTTATCAGCACAAAATAATCTGAAACAGTCATGGAAAAAGTTCAGATTTCCCATTTGGTCCATACATTTAAGTACGTTAATAAACTGAGTTCAATAGTATAACATCAAAGACATATATTGTCTGATATGGCACAGATGTATGTGGTTCCAATTAATCCATAATTGGTACTATCTGATGAAATATGACCTTACAAAAACAATAGACTAAACATTCTAAAGCTACACCCACATTATTAGAACAAATGTAAGATACTGTAGATATATATATATATATATATATATATATATATATATGTGTATGTATATATATATATATATATAAATATACATATATATATATATATATATATATATATAGCAACAGAAGAATGCAGCAGCACACTGCCAGCACAAGGATATAGGTGAAACATGAATATGCAGTTAAAACATGGAGAGCTATACAGCTATGGTGTAATAGATGCAAATGTGAAACTATGAAATAGTGAGGCACTTAGCTCGCAAATTTGCCTCACTATTTCATAGTTTCACATTTGCATCTATTACACCATAGCTGTATAGCTCTCCATGTTTTAACTGCATTTTCATGTTTCACCTATATCCTTGTGATGGCAGTGTGCTGCTGCATTCTTCTGTTGCTGTATATCTAGCCTAGTAGCGTGCACCTGTAGGCCAGGTCCATATAATAGTTTGGTATCAACTAAAGTGCTGGCTGACTTATTCTTTGTCTGTATTGCACATACGGGGGAGTGGCTACCTCCATGTTGGCCTTGCACCCCACCCACCTCTATCAGGTGTGTATATAAGGTGTCTTGGATGTTCCAGATCCTGCCATGCTTACTGAACTGTTCACACAGAGGCATATACACAGTGTAGGGTCCGTCCCAAGGAGGCTACCTTATCGCGGTGGGACGGTCCAAGCTATTTGACCGCCGGCGGAGACAAATTTGCGAGCTAAGTGCCTCACTATTTCATAGTTTCACATTTGCATCTATTACACCATAGCTGTATAGCTCTCCATGTTTTAACTGCATTTTCATGTTTCACCTATATCCTTGTGCTGGCAGTGTGCTGCTGCAGTCTTCTGTTGCTGTATATCTAGCCTAGTAGCGTGCACCTGTAGGCCAGGTCCATATAATAGTTTGGTATCAACTAAAGTGCTGGCTGACTTATTCTTTGTCTGTATTGCACATACGGGGGAGTGGCTACCTCCATGTTGGCCTTGCACCCCACTCACCTCTATCAGGTGTGTATATAAGGTGTCTTGGATGTTCCAGATCCTGCCATGCTTACTGAACTGTTCACACAGAGGCATATACACAGTGTAGGGTCCGTCCCAAGGAGGCTACCTTATCGCGGTGGGACGGTCCAAGCTATTTGACCGCCGGCGGAGACAAATTTGCGAGCTAAGTGCCTCACTATTTCATAGTTTCACATTTGCATCTATTACACCATAGCTGTATAGCTCTCCATGTTTTAACTGCATATTCATGTTGCACCTATATCCTTGTGATGGCAGTGTGCTGCTGCATTCTTCTGTTGCTGTATATCTAGCCTAGTAGCGTGCACCTGTAGGCCAGGTCCATATAATAGTTTGGTATCAACTAAAGTGCTGGCTGACTTATTCTTTGTCTGTATTGCACATACGGGGGAGTGGCTACCTCCATGTTGGCCTTGCACCCCACCCACCTCTATCAGGTGTGTATATAAGGTGTCTTGGATGTTCCAGATCCTGCCATGCTTACTGAACTGTTCACACAGAGGCATATACACAGTGTAGGGTCCGTCCCAAGGAGGCTACCTTATCGCGGTGGGACGGTCCAAGCTATTTGACTGCCGGCGGAGACAAATTTGCGAGCTAAGTGCCTCACTATTTCATAGTTTCACATTTGCATCTATTACACCATAGCTGTATAGCTCTCCATGTTTTAACTGCATTTTCATGTTTCACCTATATCCTTGTGCTGGCAGTGTGCTGCTGCAGTCTTCTGTTGCTGTATATCTAGCCTAGTAGCGTGCACCTGTAGGCCAGGTCCATATAATAGTTTGGTATCAACTAAAGTGCTGGCTGACTTATTCTTTGTCTGTATTGCACATACGGGGGAGTGGCTACCTCCATGTTGGCCTTGCACCCCACTCACCTCTATCAGGTGTGTATATAAGGTGTCTTGGATGTTCCAGATCCTGCCATGCTTACTGAACTGTTCACACAGAGGCATATACACAGTGTAGGGTCCGTCCCAAGGAGGCTACCTTATCGCGGTGGGACGGTCCAAGCTATTTGACCGCCGGCGGAGACAAATTTGCGAGCTAAGTGCCTCACTATTTCATAGTTTCACATTTGCATCTATTACACCATAGCTGTATAGCTCTCCATGTTTTAACTGCATTTTCATGTTTCACCTATATCCTTGTGCTGGCAGTGTGCTGCTGCATTCTTCTGTTGCTGTATATCTAGCCTAGTAGCGTGCACCTGTAGGTCAGGTCCATATAATAGTTTGGTATCAACTAAAGTGCTGGCTGACTTATTCTTTGTCTATATATATATATATATATATATATATATATATATATATATATCTACAGTATCTTAAATCAGTCACATTTTTGTAAATATTTTATTATATCTTTTCATGTGACAATGCTGAAGAAATTATACTTCTACAATGTAAAGTAGTGAGTGCACAGCCTGTATTCCAGTGTTTAATTGTTGTTTCCCCTTAAAATAACTTGACACACAACCATTAATGTCAAAGCCTTGGCAACAAAAGTGAGTAGTAGAAACAAAAGAGGTATCCAGCTCCCAAGAAAAAAATCATTAAAAAGTCCAAAATGTATTAATCCATTTTAAAAGCGTTGAAGAAAGAAAAACACCCAGTGAAGGTAAAACCCCTACGCCGATGCATTTTGGACCAATGGGTCCTTAGTCATGGCACAGGAGGGAATGTAAACTGACCTTTTATACTCTTAGTCTAACAACACATGGTTCTGGAAAAAATCCCATTCTCCATTTTTTGGAGGATGACTAAAGACCCATTGGTTCGAAACACGTCAGCGTAGGGGTTTTACCTTCACTGGGTGTTTTTCTTTCTTCCACGTTTTTAAAATGGATTAATACATTTTGGACTTGTTAATGATTTTTTTTTTTTGGGGAGCTGGATACCTCTTTTGTTTCTAATATTGGATTATAGGGAGGAGACGGCTCGGCATTATCCTGGCTTCCAAAACAAACAAATGCCCGGGGACTGATCTATCACGAGCGGTGAGCTGGCTAAATTTTTTCTTTAACAAAAGTGAGTACAACCCTAAGTGGAAATGTCTCAATTTTGCCCAATTAGCCATTTTTCCTTCCGGTGTCATGTGACTCGTTAGTGTTGCAAGTTCTTAGGTGTGAATGGGGAGCAGTTGACTTAAGTTTGGTGTTATCGCTCTCATACTCTCTAATACTGATCACTGCAAGTAAACCTCCTGGAGGATATAAAAAAAAAAAAAAAGGGAATTGTTGCTCTCCATAAAGATGGCCTAGGCTATACGATTACTAAGACCCTGGAACTGAGCTGTAGCACAGTGGGCAAGACCATACAGCAGTTTCACTGAAGGCTTAAAAATTCACTAGAAAAATTAGAATTGTTTACATATTTTTATTTACAAATTTTGGCGTTCTTCGCAAATAAAATCCATATTGACCAACATACTTTCATTACATAGGTGATAAGATGTCTGATCATGGGGGTCCCACTGTGTGGGACCCCCGCGATCTCACCTGCAGCCCTCGAGTCATCACTGCACAGAGCTAAGTTTTCTCTGTGCATGATGACTCATGATACAGGGGCCAGAGTATTGTGATGCCATGGCTGCGCCCCCTCCCGTGATTTCACATTCTGCGAGTCTATGGGAAGGGGGCATGGCGGCTGCCACACCCCCTCCCATATGCTTGCATTGAGGGGGCAGAGCGCGACATCATGAGGGGGCGGAGCCGTGATGTCACGATACTGCCGCCCCTGTATAGTGAGTCATCTCGCACGGAGCAAACTTAGCTCTGTGCAGTGATGACTCAGGGGGCTGCAGGAGAGATTGCAGGGGGTCCCCAGCAGCGGGACCCCGTGATCAGACATCTTATCCCCTATCCTTTGGATAGGGGATAAGATGTCTAGGGCGGAGTACCCTTTTAACACCTTAACAACACAAACACGTATGCCCTGGTTGCAGTCTGGTTATTAGAGATGAGCGAATCGAAGCTGACGAACCCAAATTTGTTACGAATTTCTTGAAATATTTGATTTGCAACGAATGTGAATATCCCTGCCATTCTATCACACAAATCACTTTATTAAACTCCATTTACTGCGGTCCAGGGCATCAAAAATTGCAGATAGACGTCAGTACATGGGGCAAGGAACGCTGGGAAGGCAGGAAGGGAAGTAGGTGGGATGACCCCGAATCACATGCAGGATGCCGCCTATCAGCAGCCAGTCACCCCTGTGATGTCACAGCCCTATATATTCGGCAACCATTTTTTGCGGCTTGTCATATCATTCATTACACTGCAGAGAGATAGGTCGGACATTGCTGTGTGAATGTTACACAGAAAAGCTCAGTCCAGCAGCGTTTCACATCCTAGTCACATCAGCGTTCTGGTGGACAGAGAGCAATGTTTTTTTCACTGAAAAGGATTTTTACTGCAGCCATTAACCTCCCAGCCACTTTCTTCAGCATTGTATTACAGAGAGGGGCAAATAGCTGTGTGTTGCCTCATACATTTCAACAAGCTGCCTCAACTTCATCAACTTTAACAGAGGAGGCAGGAATCATTTTTCAGCGCAATTCTGTCTTTGTTCCACAACAAAACATCTGCTGGTTATATTAGTCTGTAGATGGTATAATACCCAGCAGTCCATTCCTAATAGTCTTTGACAGAGTGGAATTTTGTGTTTAGTACACAGTTTTTTTTGTGCTGCAGCTCTGTTGTATTCTGCTGGTGTTGTGCAAAAATACATTTAAAGTCTCAATGGCCTAGATACTGTGAAAGGCTAGGCAAAAGTACACACCGGCTACACACAAATACTTTTTTCAGCGTATTGTAGTGCATTGTCCTCCCCTCATAAATGCATACCCCATACGTACAGCTAAGTAGTGTACTATTTTGTACCTGTTAATCTGTCAAGGGCCTACATATTGTGAAAGTCCAGGCAAAAGTAATCACCAGCTGGTGTTTTACTAAAATAAGTTTTTTTAAGTGTACTGTACGGCATTTTTCTGCCCTCATAAGTGCATACCACATACCTACATCTAAGTAATGTAATATTTTGTACCTGTTAATCTGTCAAGGGCCTAGATACTGTGAAAGTCCTGGCAAAAGTACACACCTGCTGCTGTTCTAGAAAAATACTGTTTTAAGCGTAGTGAAGCGTATTATACTCCCCTCATATATGCATTAAGTATGTCACGCAGAGAAGTGCCAGGATGTGCACAGAGGAGTGGCAGAGGCCTCAATTCATCAGACAGAGGTCGCAGCAAACTAGGGGCAAGTGTCAGCAGGAGTCGCAGCGAGAGGCCTGAGCTCCCGAAATCAGCTAGCGGTCGTGTCTCGACCATCTGCCGTCATTGATTGATTTAAACGGTCATCCACTTCGTCATAAGGGACATCTGATACCCCAGTCAACAATCGATGGGTTCCTCAGACACAACCCTCAGTTGGCATGGCACGGGAGCAATCCCTGTCCTCCCATTGCCTCTGTCCTATGCTGTTCCCTCCCATAAGATACAGAAGTATCTTATGCTGTGGGTTCATCTCCACTATTGACTGAGGACGATCTAATAAAGGACAATCTGCAGCTACTGCCGAGCCAACAAGTGGAGGAGACACCCGCCGCTTCCTCCACTAGGCGCGCAAGTAGTAATGAGAAGAGTGACGTGGAAGGCGGTGTTTTCAGATTTCAGGATCGTGAAGCAGACACTGTTGAGGAACCTGAGGAGGACATCAGTGACGTGCAGACACTTGTTAATGATGATGAAGCCGATCTCAATTGGGAGCCGGGTGCAGAAGGGGCTTCATCAACAACAGGAGAAGAGAGTTGCAGGTTGCCCGTGAGGCAGCAGCTGAGCCAGCAAGGTGGTAGCATGGTTGACAGTCAGCATGGCGACAGAAGTGGAAATTCTGGAGCCAAACGTGCCCAGTGGAGACCACCTGCTTCGCGGCAGCCTACTTTCCCAGGAGGTAGTAAAACAGGGCGGCAGTAGAGGTCAAGTTGTGCAGACTGTTTGCGAGAAAATCAGCTACTAGGCGGTTTGGCCGTTTTTCATCAAGCATCCGGAGGAGGTTCACATAGCCACATGCAAGATATGTCGGCAGAAGGTGAAGCGTGGCCAGGGCCCCAATGTTGGCACCACGGCCCTGCGTCAACATATGCTTCACCACCATAAAGCAGACGGGGAGAACCGTGGCTCTGATGTAGTGGTCCAGCCTGCTGCATCACCCAGTGGCACAACGCTCCATCTTTCAGACAGCCAAGGCTCCACCACCTCAGCCGAAGGGAGCCGTGTGTCATACCCTCCTTCTGTCGCTGCAGATTCTCCTGCTCCTCCTACTTTTAGTCATCAATTACGACAACAATCCATCAACGAAGCCATATCTAAGAGACAACAGTATGCGCCCACTCATCCAATGACGTAGAAGCTGAATATGCTCCTGTCCAAGTTGCTAGTGCTGCAGTCCCTCCTTTTTCAAGTGGTGGACTCTGCACCTTTCAGAGAACTGATGACTTGTGCCGAGCCGAGCTGGAGAGTGCCATGCCGTTATTTCTTTCGCGAAGAAGGCAGTACAATCCCTGCACAATTTTGTGGAAGAGAAGGTAGTCCAGTCCTTGAGCCTTTCAGTGTGTACCAAAGTGAACAGCAGCGCCGATGCCTGGAGCTGTAACTAACTGGAAATGGGAACCATGGTGTCTGACAACGGGAAGAAAATCTTGCATGAGCTGAGACTGGGAAGGCTGAGCCATGCGCCCTGCATGGCACATGTGTTCAATCTGGTTGTGAAGCAGTTCCTGAAGAGTTTTCCCCATTTGCAAGACATCCTAACAATGGGAAGGAAACTTTGCATGCACTTCAGCAACTTGTACACTGCAAAACACACCTTCCTTGAGCTGCAGCATCAGAACGGTATCCCCCAACATAGTCTGATTTGTGATGTTGCCACACGTTGGAATTCCCCCCCTCCATATGTTGGACCGACTGTACGAACATTTCTTGATGATCCAAGTGGATAGGGGTACTCCCCTGTGTAACTTCAATGTAAACCAGTGGCAGCTCATATATGACACCTGCCGTTTGCTCAGGCCCTTTGAGGAAGCCACATTATTAGTAAGTCGCCAGGATTATGAGATGAACAACGTCATTCCATTGCTTCATTTCTTACAACACGTGTTGCAAATGATGGCTGGTTGGGGGCACTGGAGACGTGGTGCCTACATCTCACGGCCACATGAGCTGTATGGGGGCTGAACTGGAGGAGGAGGGCGGGGGGCACAGTGGAGCACAGTTTAGGTTTTGCCAAATGGGCGGTTTTTCGAGTAATCTGACAGAAGAGGAGCAGGAGCAGCCAGAGGAGCTAGAGGGTTATGAGGAAGGCGAGACCGAGGACCCAGACACACCTTGGCAATATGCAGTGGAGATGGAGGCAGGGAGTCCCTCTGAGTCACTTGCACAAATGGCACGATGCATGCTCACTTGCTTGCGTAGTGACAGCTGTCACGATTCGGCTTCCAGGTAGTGGATCCTCTGTGTCAGCGAGGGATTGGCGTGGACTGTCACGATTCGGCTTCCAGGTAGTGGATCCTCTGTGTCAGCGAGGGATTGGCGTGGACCGTGCTAGTGGACCGGTTCTAAGAGGCTACTGGTATTCACCAGAGCCCGCCGCAAAGCGGGATGGTCTTGCTGCGGCAGTAGCAACCAGGTCGTATCCACTAGCAACGGCTCTACCTCGCTGACTGCTGAGAAGGCGTGGGACAGAAGGATTAGGCAGAGGCAAGGTCGGACGTAGCAGAAGGTCGGGGCAGGCAGCAAGGATCGTAGTCAGGGGCAACGGCAGAAGGTCTGGAAACACAGGCAAGGAACACACAAGGAACGCTTTCACTGGCACTAAGGCAACAAGATCCGGCAAGGGAGTGCAAGGGAGGAGACTAGATAAAGGCAGGGAGCAGGTGGGAGCCAATTAAGCTAATTGGGCCAGGCACCAATCATTGGTGCACTGGCCCTTTAAGTCTCAGAGAGCTGGCGCGCGCGCGCCCTAGAGAGCGGAGCCGCGCGCGCCAGCACATGACAGCAGGGGACCGGGACGGGTAAGTGACCTGGGATGCGATTCGCGAGCGGGCGCGTCCCGCTGTGCGAATCGCATCCCCAACGGCCAAAACAGTGCAGCGCTCCCGGTCAGCGGGACTGACCGGGGCGCTGCAGGGAGAAAGACGCCGTGAGCGCTCCGGGGAGGAGCGGGGACCCGGAGCGCTAGGCGTAACAGTACCCCCCCCCTTAGGTCTCCCCTTCTCTTTGTCCGGTAACTGCCTCCCCTGGGATGAGGACACCGGGAAAGAATGGAGGGTTTCCTCAACGGCAGGCAGTACAGCAGGAGTGGGAATGGGGAGGGAGGGCAGAGGGCGAGGCCTGGCACGGGGCAGTGTGACACCAGGACGGGGGCCATGGGGAGGCACAGAGGCTTGCCTGATGGGACTGGGAGGGGGGGAGAGGCACTTCCTGTGGCAGGCAGAGTCCCAGTTCCTGATCTCCCCGGTGGTCCAATCAATGGTGGGGGAATGAAGCCGGAGCCAAGGCAGACCGAGGAGGACCTCAGAGGTACAGTTGGGGAGAATGAAGAACTCAATCCTTTCGTGGTGGGGTCCGATAGACATCAGGAGGGGTTCTGTGCGGTAACGCACGGTGCAGTCCAATCTGGCTCCGTTGACCGCGGAAATGTAGAGCGGTTTGACGAGACGGGTCACCGGGATGCTGAATCTATTAACAAAGGACTCCAACATAAAATTCCCGGAGGCACCAGAGTCCAAGCAGGCCACGGCTGAGAGGGAGGAGTTGGTTGTAGGAGAAATCCGCACGGGCACCGTGAGACGTGGAGAAGAAGACTTAGAACCAAAAGATGCAACACCCACGTGAGCTGGGTGCGTGCGTGCGTTTCCCAGGCGTGGAGGACGGATAGGGCAATCCACCAAGAAATGTTCAGTACTGGCACAGTACAGACAGAGATTTTCTTCTCTACGGCGATTCCTCTCTTCCTGGGTCAGGCGAGACCGATCCACTTGCATGGCCTCCTCGGCGGGAGGCCCAGGCGAAGACTGCAAAGGATGCTGTGGGAGAGGTGCCCAGAGATCTAAGTCTTTTTCCTGGCGGAGCTCTTGGTGTCGTTCAGAAAAACGCATGTCAATGCGGGTAGCCAAATGGATGAGTTCTTGGAGGTTGGCAGGAATCTCTCGTGCGGCCAGCACATCCTTGATGCGACTGGATAGGCCTTTTTTAAAGGTCGCGCAGAGAGCCTCATTATTCCAGGATAGTTCAGAAGCAAAAGTACGGAATTGTATGGCGTACTCGCCAACGGAAGAATTACCCTGGACCAGGTTCAACAGGGCAGTCTCGGCAGAAGAAGCTCGGGCTGGCTCCTCGAAGACACTCCGGAGTTCAGCGAAGAAGGCCTGGACTGTGGCTGTGGCAGGATCATTGCGGTCCCAGAGCGGTGTGGCCCAAGACAAGGCCTTTCCTGAAAGAAGGCTCACTACGAACGCCACCTTAGACCGTTCTGAAGGAAACAAGTCCGACAACATCTCCATATGCAGGGAACACTGAGACAAAAATCCACGGCAGAGTTTAGAGTCCCCATCAAATTTGTCCGGCAGGGACAAGCGGAGGTTAGGAGCGGCCACTCGCTGCGGAGGAGGTGCAGGAGCTGGCGGAGGAGATGGTTGCTGCTGTAGCAGAGGCAGAAGTTGCTGTAACATGGCGGTCAACTGCGACAGCTGCTGTCCTTGTTGGGCAATCTGCTGCGATTGCTGAGCGACCACCGTGGGAAGATCAGCGAGACTTGGCAGCGGCACCTCAGCGGGATCCATGGCCGGATCTACTGTCACGATTCGGCTTCCAGGTAGTGGATCCTCTGTGTCAGCGAGGGATTGGCGTGGACTGTCACGATTCGGCTTCCAGGTAGTGGATCCTCTGTGTCAGCGAGGGATTGGCGTGGACCGTGCTAGTGGACCGGTTCTAAGAGGCTACTGGTATTCACCAGAGCCCGCCGCAAAGCGGGATGGTCTTGCTGCGGCAGTAGCAACCAGGTCGTATCCACTAGCAACGGCTCTACCTCGCTGACTGCTGAGAAGGCGTGGGACAGAAGGATTAGGCAGAGGCAAGGTCGGACGTAGCAGAAGGTCGGGGCAGGCAGCAAGGATCGTAGTCAGGGGCAACGGCAGAAGGTCTGGAAACACAGGCAAGGAACACACAAGGAACGCTTTCACTGGCACTAAGGCAACAAGATCCGGCAAGGGAGTGCAAGGGAGGAGACTAGATAAAGGCAGGGAGCAGGTGGGAGCCAATTAAGCTAATTGGGCCAGGCACCAATCATTGGTGCACTGGCCCTTTAAGTCTCAGAGAGCTGGCGCGCGCGCGCCCTAGAGAGCGGAGCCGCGCGCGCCAGCACATGACAGCAGGGGACCGGGACGGGTAAGTGACCTGGGATGCGATTCGCGAGCGGGCGCGTCCCGCTGTGCGAATCGCATCCCCAACGGCCAAAACAGTGCAGCGCTCCCGGTCAGCGGGACTGACCGGGGCGCTGCAGGGAGAAAGACGCCGTGAGCGCTCCGGGGAGGAGCGGGGACCCGGAGCGCTAGGCGTAACAACAGCCGAATTGTCACCATTCAGCAGTGGGATGACTTCTGGATCTCCTCCTTATTGCACCCTCGCTACCGCCACAAAATAGGGGACTTTTTTTTACACCCACTGAGAGGGAGGACAAAGTGACCTACTACAGAGGCATCCTATGTAGTCAGTTGGCCGATGCCTATTGGCTCAATCGTCCATCCTCTCGCAGGTCTGAATTGGGGGCACCCTGCACTTACCTTCCACTGCCATAGCTGCTGGGGAGGGGTGGCAGGAGCAGTACCAGCTCCATCAGCAGCAGCCTGAGTCTACAGTCGCTGATGAGTAGCTTTCTTTACCCACATAGTGAAGCAACTCATCAGCAGCAGGTACACCTGGAGCAGGAAATGAACCAGCAGGTGGTGGAATAACTTGACATGCCCATGCCAACACATCTTTAAAGGGGTACTCCCGTGGAAAACTTTTTTTTTTTAATCAACTGGTGCCAGAAAGTTAAACAGATTTGTAAATCATTTTTATTAAAAAATCTTAATCCTTCCAGTACTTTTTAGGGGCTGTATGCGAAAGAGAAATGCAAGAAAGAAATGCATTTCCTGTGATGTCCTGACCACAGTGCTCTCTGCTGACCTCTGCTGTCCGTTTTAGGAACTGTCCAGAGCAGCATATGTTTGCTATTGGGATTTTCTCCTGTTCTAGACAGTTCCTAAAATGGACAGCAGATGTCAGCAGAGAGCACTGTGGTCAGGACATCACAGGAAATGCATTTCTTTTTTGTATTTCTCTTTAGTATACAGCCCCTAAAAAGTACTGGAAGGATTAAGATTTTTTTATAAAAATGATTTACAAATCTCAGCTTCTCCAGAGAACAAAAAAAACGGAGCACTCACCTCCAATTTGCAGACACAGGTATGACTTTATTGGAAACTCACAGATTTAAAGGACACATCAGGAGGTCGGCAGGAGGGCAGATAGATGGAAGACACATGCGGGGGGAATCTCACATCACAGCGGGCGACAGCACTGTATCGCGCCTTAGCGCTTCGTCAGGCCCCTTGTGTGATCTCACCGGAACAGGTAAGTCTATATAGCTGAACAGGGCGTGTACAAAACCAGGGGAAACATTAACCCTTAATACACCAGAAAAAACATGAACACCTTCAAGTGCAAAAAATATAAGCTAAAAACTCTTACAAAACATTCTCTTGCAGGATATTTGGATGATATATAGAACAATAAAATGCGCATGAGGGATGGACAGGATAAGTTAAGATTTAAAGCAACGCTGCTAATTCATTCTTATCATTAAGCCCTAGAGGCCCGGTGGCATCCAGCCGGAGTATCCACCGGGCCACTTTGCGCATAAGAATAAAATGGCGTAGCACCGGGCGGCGACCACCACCGCCACGACACAGGCGCCCAAGGGGGGGGGGGGGGGGGGGGGAGCGACCCACTGGCAGAGCGGCCCCAATGCCTCTCAAACCAGTCTATGGGCCGCACCCGCCCACAGACACAGCGCCACGGCACCAACGGACGCCGCCCCGCACCACACCAGTGTGAACAAGGTGTAATGGCTCACTTACCTTGCTCTCCCAGTCAGACTGGGAGGCTGCTAGGAGTGAAATGGCCCTACTGTGGCTAATTACCACCTATATAGGTTTGGGCTGAGGGGGTTAGGAAGAGTGCAGCACATGTTCAAAAAAATAAAATAAAAGGAAAGATAGAAATCACAATATGAATTCGAGTAGAATACAGACATAGTGCACATCTACAATCTTGTATAATGATCTGATTGCTTCTCAGCACAATATCAAAGACTAACAGGTTGTTGGTATACATTTTTGATCAAAAAGTACAAGCCCACTCGCCACGTCAAGGCCACCTATTCAGAGTGGGTCCCTAACATCCCCAGCATAAAATGGTGTAGCACCAGGCGGCGACCACCACCGCTGCGACACAGGTGCCCACGGGGGGGGGAGCGACCCACTGGTAGAGCGGCCCCAATGCCTCTCAAACCAGTCTATGGGCCGCACCCGCCCGCAGACACAGCGCCACGGCAGCAATGGATGCTGCCCCGCACCACACCAGTGTGAACAAGGTGTAATGGCTTGCTCTCCCAGTCAGACTGGGAGGCTGCTAGGAGTGAAATGGCCCTAGTGTGGCTAATTACCACCTATATAGGTTTGGGCTGAGGGGGTGGGGAAGAGTGCAGCACATGTTCAAACAAAAAAAAAAAAAAGGAAGGATAGAAATCACAATATGAATTCGAGTAGAATACAGACATGGCGCACATCTACAATCTTGTATAATGATCTGATTGCTTCTCAGCACAATATCAAAAACTAACAGGTTGTTAGTATACATTTTTGATCAAAAAGTACAAGCTCACTCGCCACGTCAAGGCCACCTATTCAGAGTGGGTCCCTAACATCCCCAGCATAAAATGGCGTAGCACCGGGCGGCGACCACCACCGCCGCGACACAGGCGCCCACGGGGGGGGGGGGGGGGGGGGGGGAGTGACCCACTGGCATTATACAAGATTGTAGATGTGCACTATGTCTGTATTCTACTCGAATTCATATTGTGATTTCTATCTTCCCCCTTTTTTTTTTTTTTTTTGAACATGTGCTGCACTCTTCCCCACCCCCTCAGCCCAAACCTATATAGGTGGTAATTAGCCACACTAGGGCCATTTCACTCCTAGCTGCCTCCCAGTCTGACTGAGTGAGCAAGGTAAGTGAGCCATTACACCTTGTTCACACTGGTGTGGTGCGGGGCGGCGTCTGTTGCTGCCGTGGCGCTGTGTCTGCGGGCGGGTGCGGCCTATAGACTGGTTTGAGAGGCATTGGGGCCGCTCTGCCAGTGGGTCGCTCCCCCCCCCCGTGGGCACCTGTGTTGCGGCGGTGGTGGTCGCCGCCCAGTGCGACGCCATTTTATGCTAGGGACATTAGGGACCCACTCTGAATAGGTGGCCTTGACGTGGTGAGTGGGCTTGTACTTTTTGATCAAAAATGTCTACTAACAACCTGTTAGTCTTTGATATTGTGCTGAGAAGCAATCAGATCATTATACAAGATTGTAGATGTGCACTATGTCTGTATTCTACTCGAATTCATATTGTGATTTCTATCTTCCCCCCTTTTTTTTTTTGAACATGTGCTGCACTCTTCCCCACCCCCTCAGCCCAAACCTATATAGGTGGTAATTAGCCACACTAGGGCCATTTCACTCCTAGCTGCCTCCCAGTCTGACTGGGAGAGCAAGGTAAGTGAGCCATTACACCTTGTTCACACTGGTGTGGTGCGGGGCGGCGTCTGTTGCTGCCGTGGCGCTGTGTCTGCGGGCGGGTGCGGCCTATAGACTGGTTTGAGAGGCATTGGGGCCGCTCTGCCAGTTGGTCGCTCCCCCCCCCCCCCCCCCCCCCCCGTGGGCACCTATGTTGCGGCGGTGGTGGTCGCCGCCCAGTGCTACGCCATTTTATGCTAGGGACGTTAGGGACCCACTCTGAATAGGTGGCCTTGACGTGGCGAGTGGGCTTGTACTTTTTGATCAAAAATGTATACTAACAACCTGTTAGTCTTTGATATTGTGCTGAGAAGCAATCAGATCATTATACAAGATTGTAGATGTGCACTATGTCTGTATTCTACTCGAATTCAGATTTTTAAATTACGTCTATTTAAAAATCTTAATCCTTCCAGTACTTATCAGGTGCTGTTTTCTCCACAGGAAGTTCTTTTCTTTTTGATTTCCTTTCTGACTGACCACAGTGCTTTCTGCTAACACCTCTGTCCATGTCAGGAACTGTCCAGAGTAGGAGAAAATCCCCATAGCAAACCTCTCCTGCTCTGGCCAGTTCCTGATATGGACAGAGGTGTCAGCAGAGAGTACTGTGGTCAGACAGAAAGGAAATTCAAAAAGAAAAGAACTTCCTGTGGAGCATACAGCAGCTGAGAAGTACTGGAAGGCTTAAGATTTTTAAATAGAAGTAATTTACAAATCTGTTTAACTTTCTGGCACCAGTTGATTTAAAAAAAGAATTCCAGTGGAGTACCCCCTTTAACCCCTTAAGGCCATTTTGTATCTCTTTGCCCTAACAGCTATATAACAGTGTCAGCAGTTTGGAATGTGAACTGCTGCTGCCAGATTTCCTTTAAATCACACCCCTTACTTCAAAGCCACACACCCATTTACTTAGATCGCATGTCTTTTTTGAACAGGTATCTTAGACTCATTATAAATATGTTGCAAAGCAGTTTTTGGAGTAAATTGAATCTAGGCCTGCTTGTGACATCCTTTTTGTATTGAATGGGTGGCGTACAATTTACTGGACATTGTTAATTTTTTATTAGATTTGTCAAAATAAAGATTAAGCATATTTAAAACATGTGATTCTTCCTTCTAAGTAATAAGAGACTTGCTGTATGTGTGTAATGTTTAGTACTTTCGTGTACAATTTATTATAATTGGCTCATAGGCATTTATTTCAAGCAGTTCATTTCTCTTGGTTTTGTGGTGAAAAGCTTTTTAGAAGTGCTTAGCAAAAAAAAAAAAAAAAATCACTGATTAAACGCTTTCTACTATAATCCAAGTGGATGCTTAAGCTTTACAAAATTGCAGACAGCAAAAGCTTTTGTAATAGCGCAGCCATGTTGTTTTATAACATTTTAGGAGTTGCTTGTTATATGTAAGGAATAAATAAGTGAAGTATTACATTAAGCTGGACAAGGTTGAAAAACTATATTAATATTATATTTTCTTTAAGCAATGTCCAGCAACATTATTAGGGGTTTCTCGTGCATTTGCTTATAAATTAATTCATTCGATGAAAGTCTGTAGAACAGAAATTGTTGTTTTTTTAATAACTATTTATTCATTTATTTTTTGTGGTAGTATTTTTTTTTAACAAAAGGGGCCCTATGACAAGAGAATGGAGAGATTCACACAATGGGATTTTGGAGTTTGATGTCCCCGCTGCCAATGGAGTGACGATTCCAAGGAGGCTCAAATTAAAGATCCCAAGGATCAATGACCCAAGTGAGGGGTGGACAAACAATCATTTATTGTATACTGTAACTCAGTCCCAAAGGACTGAGTAAAAAAAGTCCACTTGTTTTCCCTCACTGAAAATTGTTTAAAACTTAACTTTTATTGACTAAAGAAACTATTTTTATGAGCTGAAAATGAATGAAAAGCCCAGCATCATAAGCACACTGTATGATCTATATACTGTTGTCCATTTGGACTAACATTCAAATTTGGTAATCAGCACACCTGCAGTGTGTGCTGATAATTGTTGCTGATGCTGATATTAAAATTCCTCACTCTGCCCCCCTTGCAGTGTGAGGAATTTTTATATCAGCATCAGCAACAATTATCAGCACACACTGCAGGTGTGCTGATTACCAAATTCGAATGTTAGTCCAAATGGACAACAGTATATAGCTCATACAGTGTGCTGATGATGCTGGGCTTTTCATTCATTTTCAGCTCATAAAAATTGTTCGTTTCTTTAGTCAATAAAAGTTAAGTTTTAAACAATTTTCAGTGAGGGACAACAAGTGGACTTTTTTACACAGTCCTTTTGGACTGAGTTGCAGTATACAATTCCAAGGAGGGACTCGACCAGGAGAGGGTAAGATTATATCTGTTTTATTAACACACAACGCGTTTCTGGGCCGGGCTTGCCCTTTCATCAGACACCTGATGAAAGGGCCAGCCCGGCCCAGAAACGTGTTGTGTGTAAATAAAACAGAAATTATCTTTCCCTTTCCTGGTGGAGTCCCTCCTTGGAATCATCACTCCATTGGCAGCACAGACATCAAGCTCCAAAATCCCATTGTGCGAATCTCTCTATTATCTACACACCAAGCCAGCGTGGGATGTCTGCTGCAGCCGTAATCTACCTCATTTGCTTTGCACAGCCACATAAGGTGAGCGTATACAGCACCACGATTCATTCATTGAAGAATTAATCGGAACTGCACATAGGAGTGTTTTGTGTTTTTTTTTTTTCTCCTTTTTTTTTCTCCTTTTTTTTTCTCCTTTTTTTTTTCTCTATTTCACTATGACAAGAGAAGGCTGCCCAGGGGCTCAACACCATACCAACTATTCACCACTGCAGTAAATTTCTTAGGTGTTGATTCATAAGTTACCTATATTAAAAGGGGTTATCCGGATTAGAAAAAGAGCTGACATCTTAAAAAAACTAAAGAAAAAAAAACAGCCCCACGTCTTTCCTCAGGTCATGTGTGGTATTACAGCTCTGTTTCAATTAAGTGAATGGAGCCAAGTTATAATACCACACACAACCAAAGGACAAGTACGGTGCTGTTTTTGGAAAAAAAAATCACCTCTTTTTTTCTATTCCTAACGCCTTTAATTTATAATCTGTAGACCTTATAAATGGGTGCACAATGATAGCAACAGACATTACACTGGAATTAAAACTGGATGTGCACATGATCTGTAGGGGCGGGGGGGAATGGGCTAGAAGAGCAACTTCCCCTGGTGGGCCCATAGGACCCCAGTCCAACACTTATGTCACATAACAATATATTACATTACAATGAAGCAAAAAGCACACATTTTGATTCATATCCACGATTACTCTGACATACATGCAGTAATAGGGATAACACAAAACACATGGTAAAACTGAATACCATTCTTTAGTAAAAATATTTTATGTATTGCACTATTATTCATACTTCTCTTTTCAGTTTCAATAAATTGGCACACTTATATACAATTCCAAGGAGTGACTCGACCAGGAGAGGGTAAGATAATATCTGTTTTATTACCACACAACACGTTTCTGGGCCGGGCTTGCCCATTCATCAGACACCTGATGAAAGGGCCAGCCCGGCCCAGAAACGCTTTGTGTGTAAATAAAACAAATATTATCTTTCCCTTTCCTGGTGGAGTCCCTTCTTGGAATCGTCACTCCATTGGCAGCGCGGACATCAAGCTCCAAAATCCCATTGTGCGAATCTCTCCATTATCTGCATGCCAAGCCAGCAAGGGAAGTCTGCTGCAGTCTTAATCTATCTCATGGTGTTCTGCCTTGTACGAGTGTTGTGCCTTGCACAACCACATAAGGTGAGCATATACAGCACCACGATTCCTTCATTGAAGAATTAATCGGACCTGCACATTTTTTTTCTCGTTTTTTTTTCTGTATTTCACTATGACAAAAGAAGGCTCCCCAGAGGCCAAACACCATGCCACCTATTCACCACTGCAGTAAATTTCTTAGGGGTTGATTCATAAGTTACTTATATTAAAAGGGGTTATCCGGATTAGAAAAAGAGAGCTGACCTCTTAAAAAAAAAAAACAACAACAACAAAAAAAACAGCCCCACACCTGTCCTCGGGTCATGTGTGGTATTACAGCTCTGTTTCAATGAAGTGAATGGAGCCAAGTTATAATACCACACACAACCAAAGGACAAGTACGGTGCTGTTTTTGGAAAAAAAAATTACCTCTGTTTTTCTTTTCCAAACGCCTTTAATTTATAATCTTTAGACCTAATCAATGGGTGCACAATGATAGCTACAGACATTACACTGGAATTAAAAGTGGATGTGCACATGTTCTGTAGGGGGGTGGGCTAGAAGAGCAACTTCCCCTGGTGGGCCCATAGAACCCCAGTCCAACACTTATGTCACATAACAATATATTACATTACAATGAAGCAAAAAGCACACATTTTGATTCATATCTACGATTACTCTGACATACATGCAGTAATAGGGATAACACAAAACACATGGTAAAACTGAAGACCATTCTTTAGTAAAAATATTTTATGTATTGCACTATTATTCATACTTCTCTTTTCAGTTTCAATAAATTGGCACACTTTTCTAAATATTATTCTTTCCCAATTCGCATGTGAGCTCTAAGATAAACTATAATTGTACACTTGAATTGCTCATGAGTAAATTTTATCACCCAAGTCCATTTTGAAATCAATAGCAAGACTGGGAAAAAAAAAAAAACAACTTTACTTAGTCAAAGCAGATATCAATACATAATTTGTCATTTTATTATGCCATGTGGTTTTCATTCAGCCTAAGACCTCAGAAACCAGAACCAATATCCTCACACAAAAGCTGTTTCAAATTATGTGCAGCAAGTTTTTAAGCACATTAGCAACAAGAACAAGCTGTCCTCATGCTAACTGGCTGCGCTTTGTTCTTCATTGTGGAAAATCTTGCTTTAACTGTTCACTAATTTGATGCAGATCGCTACTGCACCGGCAGCTGCCTTGGCATGTGATAAAACACACAAGAAAACATTATTTTTCCATATAAAATATTAACAGTGCCAAAAGCCACAAAATCCCCTTTGGAAAATTCTTTTCAAATAAGCCAAAATAATAGATGTCTGCACAAAATTACACCTTTCCCTTTCCCTCCATACAATACGCTTTACAAGTGATTGTATTCATGTTTTTGATGAAAGGCTTTAGATGAAGACCAACTTTGAATTTCATTAGAATTTTCTGGGGTGAAAAAAATAAAAATAGAGTTACGACTCAAGGGAACGTTAAATGGGGATTCACCAATGCAACGTGTTACCGTTTAACTTTTAATACCATGAGTGGGTTACATATGAAAACAGCTTTTCAGGCGACGTTTAAATGATTTATATAAATCTTAGCCGTTCTTTGAAATGGGAAATATCAAAGATTGGAGGGAGGAAGATGTGAAGAGCGTTGCGTCTTTGAATTGGAGAATGCAGCCCTTTTTAAGTATTATTATTTATACCTTGTCAAAAGGAAACTTGATAAATCCGTGTGTGTCTTGATTCAACCCAGACATGGAAGATTCATTTGGGGATGGAGAAGTAATGGTGAAATATACTGGAGTTTTGAGAAGAGAGACTGAAGGCTGGAAAGTTATTAGTTTGTAAAAAAGTCAAAAGACCTTCTAACTTGATGTAATATTATCGGACAATTGTGGGTTCTTCATACATGTAGTATAGACAACCTGGTCATCTCTAAGTAGAAATATACAAGCCAGGCAGTAAAAAGTACCAGTACCAGCTTTGTTATCTCTTGCTGTGATAACCAGACACAGTTTAATGTACGGATAGGATCATCCTAGTCTATCACATTAGTAGAACATTTAGGAGGGGATTTATCAATGTAAACAAATCCCCCACCAGTGCACAGACTCGCTGGATTTATATAGAGGCAAACACCTGTACATAAATCCCTGTGCATTGAAGACTGTCTGTGCGTCCTTAAAGGGGTACTCCAGCCCTAATACATCTTATCCCCTATCCAAAGGATAGGGGATAAGATGTCTGATCGCTGGGGGTCCCGCCGCTGGGGACGCCCGCAATCTGTCATTCAGCAACCACCTCTGCGAGCTCTGTGCAGCGCTGGAGGCTCTGAGTGTTCAGCGTGATAACCACGGGGCCGGAGTATCGTGACAGCACAACTCCACCCCTGTGTGATGTCACGCCCCGACCCCTCAATGGAAATCTATGTGACGGGGCGTGACGGGCGTGGTCGTCAGGCTGCACACTCAGAGCCTCCAGCGCTGCAGAGAGCTTGCAAAGGTAGGTGCTGAATGACAGATTGTGGGGGTCCCCAGCAGCAGAACCCCCGCTATCATACATCTTATCCCCTATCCTTTGGTTAGGGGATAAGATGTATTAGGGCTGGAGTACCCCTTTAACCCCTTAAAGGGGTACTCTGCCCCTAGACATCTTAACCACTATCCAAAGAATAGGGGATAAGATGTCTTATCGCGGGGCTGCACCAGGTGTTTGTTTAGAATGCCAGGTGCAACGCAGAGGCTTGTGAAACTTCCTCCCATAGACTTGCATTGAGGGGGCATGGCCGAGACGTCAAGAGCGGGGTGTGACATCACGCGCCTCTTCCCCGCACCGCCAGTCATCCGACATGGAGCAAACTTCCCTCTGTGCACCGGATGTCTTGGGTGCCACAGCTGAGATATAGATAGAGGATAAGATATCTAGGGGCGAAGTAGCTCTTTAAGGACAAAGCTCCTTTTGGCCTTGAGGACACAGTGAATTTTCATTTTTGTGTTTTGGTTTATACATAAATTTGGCATTGTTTATTATTTATTTTGTTAAATGGAAATAGAAGGTCATTTTATTTAGGGGAGGGGATTTTTTATAATAAAAAAAAAAGTTAAACAGATTTGTAAATTACTTATATTTATCTATTTAAAATTCTTAATCCTTTCCAGTACTTATCAGCTGCTGTATATTACAGAGGAAGTTCTTTTCTTTTTGAATTTCCTTTCTGTCTGACCACAGTGCTCTCTGCTGACACCTCTGTCCATGTCAGGAACTGTCCAGAGCAGGATAGGTTTGTTATGGGGATTTGCTACTACTCTGGACAGTTCCTAAAATGGACAGAGGTGTCAGCAGAGAGCACTGTGGTAAGACAGAAAGGAAATTAAAAAAGAAAAGAACTTACTCTGTAGCATACAGCAGCTGATAAGCACTGGAAGGATTAAGATTTTTTTTAAATAGAAGTAATTTAAAGATCAGTTTAACTTTCTGCCACCAGTTGATTAAAAAGAAAAAGTACTCATCAATAAACTGCGTATACTGTATAATGCTATGCCTATTGCATAGCATTATACAGTGTGATCAATGCTCCACTGATACAGCCTTGCTGAGCCTGGCTTCATCATTGGATCAGCAATCCAGCGGCTGAAGGCAGGTAAGGGGACCCTTCATTGCCCTTGTAGCACATTGGCCCAAAATGATAACGTTGCGGGCTTCCGATGAGCTCCCTGGGTTAACCGAAATTAAGGATTTAATACTTTAGATGCCATGAATGGTACTGACCAAGCCATCTAAAAGGTTAATGATAGGCAGCTCCTGCCCTAACTAGCTTCATGGTCACTTAACGCTCCAGGGCTTACATTTTCACTTTGGTGCATTACATCCCAGACAGTATTTATGCCAGATGTCTTATATGGGATAAACTGTATTTAATTTGCCACATAAAATCACACCTTCTCCCTCATAAGCCCTGTCCATTCAGTGAGCACAGTGAAGAAAATGATGTGACATTTTATATTTTTTTCCTATTGTCTCTTACCAATAAATGCCCCCCCCCCCCCAATTAGCTGTAACTGCTTCTCACTCCCTTGCACGACTTTCCCAATGTTTGTAAGTGTGTCTCATTAATAAAAAATAGCAGAAGGCATCTATCGGTGAGTGCTCTGTTATTCTTATCTATTGGCTAGTCCGAATAGCTGTGAATTTGCTAAGTGTAGCACTGCCATATGTCCAATAGGGATTATATGACCAAGGCTGAAATACCATTTCTGAGAGGTAACCTAAGATGTAGAAATGACCTAAGATGCAGTACTCCCAAAAATTATGCAAAATGAGAAATGGGGGAGGAAGTGAAAAGTAACACTCAAAGTGATGTGGTAGCATCCGGCAATATTGCGCGGCTCCCCGCCACTGCGGGTACACACTGGAGAATTGACATGATGCCAGAATTGATTGACCAGGTTCTGGATGAGGAACAACTCTGTAATTATCACCTAGGTCTATTATGACTGCTAGGTGGTATTTATCAAGATTTCCTCATTCATGTTAATGGCTGTGACAGTATTGGCAGCCCTTAAACGCATTTGAAGTTATCTATGCTATATACTGACATCATGTGATTGTTGTTGGACACACAGGCTGACATTTAACATTGTCTTTAGACTGTTTTTTGTGTCTAAAAAAACTGACTCAACAGCTCCACCCCCCTACACTACTTAAAGGCCAATTTTAGGGGCTCCGATTGCGGCATCAGGGTCACCTGGTCACTCTGCAGCAGTCCCTTAAAGGGGTACTCTGGTGAAAAACTTTTTTTTTTTTTTATGAACTGGAGCCAGAAAGTTAAACAGATTTGTAAATTAGAAGAAAAGGAAAAAAGGGGTGCAAGTGCAGCTCACAATTAATGTGTAGACACTGCCCGAGGTCAACAGGGCATGCAACTATACCACAGCTGCAAAAAATAACAAAATATGTATAGAAAAATATTGCCCGGACCTTCCAAGGTAGTGTGATTTGATTGAATAAACAATAGATAACTGGGTCGTACTCCAATAATAATTCAATGGTTATTTATTTAAAATGTATAGTGCATTACTCCTCACAGGGCCCTTGTGAGAAAAAACACATATAATAGATATACAAAATTAGATATACAAGATTAGACGATCTTGAAATGTAAAAATATTATAAAAATATATCACTGGCATATAAAATAGCTCTATATAGACAAATTCATATAACGTCTTTAGGGTATTGTAAAGGTATGGTATAAATGTCCTTTTATGTGGCAATTATAAATCAAAGTGGATACTCTGTTACCGGTCCTGAATGATGTGGCTCTGTCAGCTCCCGTGCCCAGATAGCGGTCAGCGATCTTAGATAGTGCTGTGGCTTTAACTCTCAAGGTCCAGGTGTTATGCGGTAGTGGTCGTCCCAGGCTGGTGGCACTGGCAGGCGCCGATGGTGAATTCGCCGGGAGGCCGTGCGCTAGCGAGCGCCGATGGAAGATTTGTCAGGAGACCAAGCGCTGGCAGGCGCTGGTGGTATCGATCTCCTCACCGCTGGACTTGGAAGCCGGAGACTACACGCTGGGTAGATGGAGTTTGCCTCGTGTAGATGGCGTGTGACGTCAATTTGAGCCGGAGCTGACCAGGTAAAATCAGGACCGGACACTAGTCAAGATCGACTAATGCGTAGGAGATCCACAATGTGATGTATTTGCTCCGTGAGCTAGAGCTTAAGTTCATGGGGAGCATAAATGCCAGTGAGCAAGATTAGTGCATAAGACTAGACGCGTTTCAGGGTTCTCAAATACGACCCTTTCCTCAGTAGTCATGATGGTTAAAAGCAATGCTTGTCAATTTATAGGAGTACGAATCCCATGATTCAACAGTATTCTAAGTGATAACAAAAACATGAAATGGATAATCAAAAGGAATTACCTAGAGAGCAAAAGTATATGTGAATACCGTCAGAAGACGGGAAATGGACATATTGGATTACGTGTATGGGTGAAACTGACTAAACTATTTGTAGAATTGCAATTGAATATCTTTCGCACAATTGCAATGAAAGTAAACGTTATTAATAGAATGGAAATGTAAATAAAATATAAAAATAAAAGTGAGGGAAAAATTAAAAATAAAAATAAAAATAAAATAAAAATAAAAATAAAAATAAAAAATAGAAAAGAAATTAGATAAAATTAAATGAAAACTAAAAGATAAATAAATGAATCAATGATAATAAAATAAATATAAAAATGGAAATAAAAAATAATAGAAAATAATAATAAAAAATAAATAAAAATATAAGTGCGAAATAAAAAGAAAATGTGATGAAGTGAAAATTAAAATGTATAGGTAAGGTGTCATTGTAGAGGATGGAGTCAGTCCATGGGGCACCCCCCCAAAAACTACAGGGGTGATCCCATGGGCCAAGTGCATCCCCTACAGAAATCCAAATAGTTAAAACTGGAGTTGAGTCCCCCTGGTTCTAAAGTTGCAAATTCAAAGATCTTCTTACTTTCAGCCTTGGACATCTTAAGCAGATAACTGCCACCACGCCAATCTTGTTTGACTAGTTGGAAACCAGTGAAGGAGAGAGAAGACATATCGCTGTTATGGATGGTAGAAAAGTGAGCTGATAACGGATGTTTTAAGTTTTTATTTTTGATGTTATTGAGGTGTTCAGCTATCCTCATCTTAAGGGCCCTTTTGGTACGACCCACATATTGCTTTTTACAGCCGCATTCGATTATATATAGTACACCTTTTGAATTACAGGTAATTAGCTCTTCTATTTTCCATTTGAACGTGTTAATTTTAGAACAAATCTCTAGAACTTTTTTAGGGCCCTTAATTTTTATACAATTAGCACATGTTCCACACCTCACAAATCCCTTTGTGTTTAACCAGGTAGTGTTCTGTTTCCTTGGGGGAGCTTTTATGGATGGTGCAACGGTAAGGCCCAAATTTGGGGCCCGAGTATATACTATCGGGGGACGTGATGGTAAGAGTGCCCCCACCTCACGGTCTTGTTGTAACAAATGCCAGTGTTTCCGTATTATTTTTTCTACTTTTTTATAGGAATTATTAAAGGGAATTACCAATTTTCCTCCAAAATCGGCTTCTTTTTTTTCCCTAGTATTTTCAAAAAAAGTGGTTCTGTCTAATAGTTTAATATTTTCAAGAGATTGTTCCAGGAGCTGATCGGGATAGTGTTTCTCCTTAAATTGATTTGTAAGGAGGTTGGCCTCGACCAAAAATTGGTCATCTGAGGTACAATTTCTTTTTAACCTTCGATATTGTCCCTTTGGGACGTTCATTAGCCACCTAGGTAGGTGGCAACTCGAAAACCCTATATAGCTATTTTTAGCCGTTGGTTTATAATAAGTCTTGCAAGTAAGACCATCCCGATCAGCGCTGATAACAATATCCAAAAAATTGATAGATTCCCTGCTAATTGTGGATGTGAAGTGTAAATTATAATCTTGTGTGTTTAAACCTAAGATAAAGTGCTCTAAACTAATCTTGTCACCCTCCCAAATTAAAATAATATCATCAATGTACCGCTTCCAGAGCACCAGGCCTGCGCCAAGATGGGGTATGATGTTACTTTCCTCCCAAGCTGCCATAAAGAGATTGGCATAACTTGGCGCAAACCTGGTGCCCATAGCGGTACCAATTAATTGTAAATAATGATCCCCTTCAAAATAAAAATAATTATGCGTCAAAATAAATCGGATGGCTGAAGTGATAAAATTAATCTGTGATAATTTAATGTGCCCATGTTTCAAAAAGTGTTCGACTGCTGCTATTCCTAAGTCATGTCGAATAATCGTATAAAGTGAAGAAACGTCCAAAGTGGCTAATATGTATTTATTGGACCACTCAAATTTTTCAATGATGTCAACAACTTGAGTGGTGTCCTTAAGATATGTGTGAGTTTTTTGCACAAATGGTTGAAGGAATCTGTCTACATATTGGGACAGGTTCGAGTTGATTGAGCCTATCCCTGACACAATGGGACGCCCAGGGGGATTGATCAGGCACTTATGTGTCTTCGGGAGACAGTAAAAAATCGGCAAACGGTCTAGGGTCCCTATTATAAATTGATGTTCCTTCTCATTGAGGATACCATCTTCCACTGCCTCCTTACAAAGTGACTGTAGTTGTTGACTAAATTCCTGAGTGGGATCGTGTTTTAGTTTTTGGTATGTGCTAGAGTCATTTAACTGTTTTTTACATTCTCGTATGTAATCTGTAGTATTGAGAATGACAACTGCACCCCCTTTGTCGGCGGGGCGGATTGTAACTGTGTCTAATGATTGTAATTCTTTCAAAGCTACTCTTTCTTTCTGAGTAATATTATCCTTCGGGTATTTAGTCTTTTGTATTTTTCTCAAATCATTTTCTACTAATTTTTTAAAAGTGGTAACATCGGGGTCCATAAGGTGTTTAGGATAGAACCATGATTTAGGTCTACACTCGGTATGTATATACTCTGTCTCAGTCGTTAATCGTTGTAGTGGTGTTTTTAGAAAATGTTTTTTTAAACAAATGTTACGAATGTATTTTTCCAAACCAATATAGGTCTGGAACTTGTCCAGTGTGTGGGATGGGGCATATTTCAATCCTTTGTTCAAAAGGGTTTCTTGTGCCGAAGTTAATGTATGGTTACTCAGATTTATAATGGGTGTATTCCCTGATGGGGTTTGACTATTTTTTGTGGAGGTAGAATGGCATGGTCTAGCTCTATATCTTCTACGTAGCCTCTTTTTTTGTTTGGGGTCCCTAGTGTTTGTTGTGTGGGAGGGGCTTGATGCACTTCTACTGATACTGTATGAGTCTTTAATGGAACTTTGATTGGTTGAGTTTCCCTGTGTGTTATTTGATGTTTTTGTTGGTACCTGTTTTGATATGATTGGTGTTTGTAATAATTTGGACGGAAATTGTAAGGACTGTTTGTGTGATTTGTATATGGTCTGTAGTTGTTTCCCTGAGGGGGATTCCTGTAATATGATTCTTCCCTTGTATGGTGTGGTTTCTTGTAATGTGGGTTTGCCTCTAAAAAATCACCACTCTCCAATAGAGGAGCGTAGTGGTTCCTCACAGGCACGTTATATTGATCATTATATGTGGTAGCATTTTGTTTTTGAGTCTGCCAATGTAATTTCTTATTTTTTCTATTCATTATTTCCATCTCTAATTTGTCTAATTTTTTGCAAATATATTCCTGTTGTTTGAAATACTCTGCGTTCTGCTCGAACTTGTCTATTTCAATTTTTAACTGGCTTATTTGTAAGTCACAGTTGTTTAAAAGTTCGTGTCTTCGCTCTATGACAAGTTGGACCAGACCTCTAGAGTATTCCTTTAGGGTTTTATTCCATTTATTGTTAAAAGTCTCTCCTTCAAGGTCACCTGCGGGAGTTTTTGATAAAGTAAGTCCTTTAGGAACAATGCCTAATTCTAACAAATGAGACAAACTTTTAATCTCCCATTGGTTCCTTAAACGCTTGGACATGATCACCTCCAATTTTTTGAACATCTGGATTAATGCTAAATCATTTTGTTCACTTGGTGATTCAAATTGTGAATTATTAAAATTATATCTATCAATGGATTCTTTTTTGCTCTCTAGGTGTGTCCATATATTCATACTGAGAATTATGATTGGAGCACGTTCACTATTTTGGTATATAAAATCAGAAGAAAAGGAAAAAAGGGGTGCAAGTGCAGCTCACAATTAATGTGTAGACACTGCCCGAGGTCAACAGGGCATGCAACTATACCACAGCTGCAAAAAATAACAAAATATGTATAGAAAAATATTGCCCGGACCTTCCAAGGTAGTGTGATTTGATTGAATAAACAATAGATAACTGGGTCGTACTCCAATAATAATTCAATGGTTATTTATTTAAAATGTATAGTGCATTACTCCTCACAGGGCCCTTGTGAGAAAAAACACATATAATAGATATACAAAATTAGATATACAAGATTAGACGATCTTGAAATGTAAAAATATTATAAAAATATATCACTGGCATATAAAATAGCTCTATATAGACAAATTCATATAACGTCTTTAGGGTATTGTAAAGGTATGGTATAAATGTCCTTTTATGTGGCAATTATAAATCAAAGTGGATACTCTGTTACCGGTCCTGAATGATGTGGCTCTGTCAGCTCCCGTGCCCAGATAGCGGTCAGCGATCTTAGATAGTGCTGTGGCTTTAACTCTCAAGGTCCAGGTGTTATGCGGTAGTGGTCGTCCCAGGCTGGTGGCACTGGCAGGCGCCGATGGTGAATTCGCCGGGAGGCCGTGCGCTAGCGAGCGCCGATGGAAGATTTGTCAGGAGACCAAGCGCTGGCAGGCGCTGGTGGTATCGATCTCCTCACCGCTGGACTTGGAAGCCGGAGACTACACGCTGGGTAGATGGAGTTTGCCTCGTGTAGATGGCGTGTGACGTCAATTTGAGCCGGAGCTGACCAGGTAAAATCAGGACCGGACACTAGTCAAGATCGACTAATGCGTAGGAGATCCACAATGTGATGTATTTGCTCCGTGAGCTAGAGCTTAAGTTCATGGGGAGCATAAATGCCAGTGAGCAAGATTAGTGCATAAGACTAGACGCGTTTCAGGGTTCTCAAATACGACCCTTTCCTCAGTAGTCATGATGGTTAAAAGCAATGCTTGTCAATTTATAGGAGTACGAATCCCATGATTCAACAGTATTCTAAGTGATAACAAAAACATGAAATGGATAATCAAAAGGAATTACCTAGAGAGCAAAAGTATATGTGAATACCGTCAGAAGATGGGAAATGGACATATTGGATTACGTGTATGGGTGAAACTGACTAAACTATTTGTAGAATTGCAATTGAATATCTTTCCCACAATTGCAATGAAAGTAAACGTTATTAATAGAATGGAAATGTAAATAAAATATAAAAATAAAAATAAAAGTGAGGGTAAAATTAAAAATAAAAATAAAAATAAAAATAAAATAAAAATAAAAATAAAAAATAGAAAAGAAATTAGATAAAATTAAATGAAAGCTAAAAGATGAATAAATGAATCAATGATAATAAAATAAATATAAAAATGGAAATAAAAAATAATAGAAAATAATAATAAAAAATAAATAAAAATATAAGTGCGAAATAAAAAGAAAATGTGATGAAGTGAAAATTAAAATACCTATACATTTTAATTTTCACTTCATCACATTTTCTTTTTATTTCGCACTTATATTTTTATTTATTTTTTATTATTATTTTCTATTATTTTTTATTTCCATTTTTATATTTATTTTATTATCATTGATTCATTTATTTATCTTTTAGTTTTCATTTAATTTTATCTAATTTCTTTTCTATTTTTTATTTTTATTTTTATTTTTATTTTATTTTTATTTTTATTTTTAATTTTACCCTCACTTTTATTTTTATTTTTATATTTTATTTACATTTCCATTCTATTAATAACGTTTACTTTCATTGCAATTGTGGGAAAGATATTCAATTGCAATTCTACAAATAGTTTAGTCAGTTTCACCCATACACGTAATCCAATATGTCCATTTCCCGTCTTCTGACGGTATTCACATATACTTTTGCTCTCTAGGTAATTCCTTTTGATTATCCATTTCATGTTTTTGTTATCACTTAGAATACTGTTGAATCATGGGATTCGTACTCCTATAAATTGACAAGCATTGCTTTTAACCATCATGACTACTGAGGAAAGGGTCGTATTTGAGAACCCTGAAACGCGTCTAGTCTTATGCACTAATCTTGCTCACTGGCATTTATGCTCCCCATGAACTTAAGCTCTAGCTCACGGAGCAAATACATCACATTGTGGATCTCCTACGCATTAGTCGATCTTGACTAGTGTCCGGTCCTGATTTTACCTGGTCAGCTCCGGCTCAAATTGACGTCACACGCCATCTACATGAGGCAAACTCCATCTACCCAGCGTGTAGTCTCCGGCTTCCAAGTCCAGCGGTGAGGAGATCGATACCACCAGCGCCTGCCAGCGCTTGGTCTCCTGACAAATCTTCCATCGGCGCTCGCTAGCGCACGGCCTCCCGGCGAATTCACCATCGGCGCCTGCCAGTGCCACCAGCCTGGGACGACCACTACCGCATAACACCTGGACCTTGAGAGTTAAAGCCACAGCACTATCTAAGATCGCTGACCGCTATCTGGGCACGGGAGCTGACAGAGCCACATCATTCAGGACCGGTAACAGAGTATCCACTTTGATTTATAATTGCCACATAAAAGGACATTTATACCATACCTTTACAATACCCTAAAGACGTTATATGAATTTGTCTATATAGAGCTATTTTATATGCCAGTGATATATTTTTATAATATTTTTACATTTCAAGATCGTCTAATCTTGTATATCTAATTTTGTATATCTATTATATGTGTTTTTTCTCACAAGGGCCCTGTGAGGAGTAATGCACTATACATTTTAAATAAATAACCATTGAATTATTATTGGAGTACGACCCAGTTATCTATTGTTTATTCAATCAAATCACACTACCTTGGAAGGTCCGGGCAATATTTTTCTATACATATTTTGTTATTTTTTGCAGCTGTGGTATAGTTGCATGCCCTGTTGACCTCGGGCAGTGTCTACACATTAATTGTGAGCTGCACTTGCACCCCTTTTTTCCTTTTCTTCTGATTTTATATACCAAAATAGTGAACGTGCTCCAATCATAATTCTCAGTATGAATATATGGACACACCTAGAGAGCAAAAAAGAATCCATTGATAGATATAATTTTAATAATTCACAATTTGAATCACCAAGTGAACAAAATGATTTAGCATTAATCCAGATGTTCAAAAAATTGGAGTTGATCATGTCCAAGCGTTTAAGGAACCAATGGGAGATTAAAAGTTTGTCTCATTTGTTAGAATTAGGCATTGTTCCTAAAGGACTTACTTTATCAAAAACTCCCGCAGGTGACATTGAAGGAGAGACTTTTAACAATAAATGGAATAAAACCCTAAAGGAATACTCTAGAGGTCTGGTCCAACTTGTCATAGAACGAAGACACGAACTTTTAAACAACTGTGACTTACAAATAAGTTAAAAATTGAAATAGACAAGTTCGAGCAGAACGCAGAGTATTTCAAACAACAGGAATATATTTGCAAAAAATTAGACAAATTAGAGATGGAAATAATGAATAGAAAAAATAAGAAATTACATTGGCAGACTCAAAAACAAAATGCTACCACATATAATGATCAATATAACGTGCCTGTGAGGAACCACTACGCTCCTCTATTGGAGAGTGGTGATTTTTTAGAGGCAAACCCACATTACAAGAAACCACACCATACAAGGGAAGAATCATATTACAGGAATCCCCCTCAGGGAAACAACTACAGACCATATACAAATCACACAAACAGTCCTTACAATTTCCGTCCAAATTATTACAAACACCAATCATATCAAAACAGGTACCAACAAAAACATCAAATAACACACAGGGAAACTCAACCAATCAAAGTTCCATTAAAGACTCATACAGTATCAGTAGAAGTGCATCAAGCCCCTCCCACACAACAAACACTAGGGACCCCAAACAAAAAAAGAGGCTACGTAGAAGATATAGAGCTAGACCATGCCATTCTACCTCCACAAAAAATAGTCAAACCCCATCAGGGAATACACCCATTATAAATCTGAGTAACCATACATTAACTTCGGCACAAGAAACCCTTTTGAACAAAGGATTGAAATATGCCCCATCCCACACACTGGACAAGTTCCAGACCTATATTGGTTTGGAAAAATACATTCGTAACATTTGTTTAAAAAAACATTTTCTAAAAACACCACTACAACGATTAACGACTGAGACAGAGTATATACATACCGAGTGTAGACCTAAATCATGGTTCTATCCTAAACACCTTATGGGCCCCGATGTTACCACTTTTAAAAAATTAGTAGAAAATGATTTGAGAAAAATACAAAAGACTAAATACCCGAAGGATAATATTACTCAGAAAGAAAGAGTAGCTTTGAAAGAATTACAATCATTAGACACAGTTACAATCCGCCCCGCCGACAAAGGGGGTGCAGTTGTCATTCTCAATACTACAGATTACATACGAGAATGTAAAAAACAGTTAAATGACTCTAGCACATACCAAAAACTAAAACACGATCCCACTCAGGAATTTAGTCAACAACTACAGTC
Source organism: Hyla sarda (assembly GCF_029499605.1). Taxonomy (NCBI): domain Eukaryota; kingdom Metazoa; phylum Chordata; class Amphibia; order Anura; family Hylidae; genus Hyla; species Hyla sarda. The sequence continues at coordinate 376,535,093 of NC_079189.1, read as the reverse complement.
ACTTTGTAAGGAGGCAGTGGAAGATGGTATCCTCAATGAGAAGGAACATCAATTTATAATAGGGACCCTAGACCGTTTGCCGATTTTTTACTGTCTCCCGAAGACACATAAGTGCCTGATCAATCCCCCTGGGCGTCCCATTGTGTCAGGGATAGGCTCAATCACCTCGAACCTGTCCCAATATGTAGACCGATTCCTTCAACCATTTGTGCAAAAAACTCACACATATCTTAAGGACACCACTCAAGTTGTTGACATCATTGAAAAATTTGAGTGGTCCAATAAATACATATTAGCCACTTTGGACGTTTCTTCACTTTATACGATTATTCGACATGACTTAGGAATAGCAGCAGTCGAACACTTTTTGAAACATGGGCACATTAAATTATCACAGATTAATTTTATCACTTCAGCCATCCGATTTATTTTGACACATAATTATTTTTATTTTGAAGGGGATCATTATTTACAATTAATTGGTACCGCTATGGGCACCAGGTTTGCGCCAAGTTATGCCAATCTCTTTATGGCAGCTTGGGAGGAAAGTAACATCATACCCCATCTTGGCGCAGGCCTGGTGCTCTGGAAGCGGTACATTGATGATATTATTTTAATTTGGGAGGGTGACAAGATTAGTTTAGAGCACTTTATCTTAGGTTTAAACACACAAGATTATAATTTACACTTCACATCCACAATTAGCAGGGAATCTATCAATTTTTTGGATATTGTTATCAGCGCTGATCGGGATGGTCTTACTTGCAAGACTTATTATAAACCAACGGCTAAAAATAGCTATATAGGGTTTTCGAGTTGCCACCTACCTAGGTGGCTAATGAACGTCCCAAAGGGACAATATCGAAGGTTAAAAAGAAATTGTACCTCAGATGACCAATTTTTGGTCGAGGCCAACCTCCTTACAAATCAATTTAAGGAGAAACACTATCCCGATCAGCTCCTGGAACAATCTCTTGAAAATATTAAACTATTAGACAGAACCACTTTTTTTGAAAATACTAGGGAAAAAAAAGAAGCCGATTTTGGAGGAAAATTGGTAATTCCCTTTAATAATTCCTATAAAAAAGTAGAAAAAATAATACGGAAACACTGGCATTTGTTACAACAAGACCGTGAGGTGGGGGCACTCTTACCATCACGTCCCCCGATAGTATATACTCGGGCCCCAAATTTGGGCCTTACCGTTGCACCATCCATAAAAGCTCCCCCAAGGAAACAGAACACTACCTGGTTAAACACAAAGGGATTTGTGAGGTGTGGAACATGTGCTAATTGTATAAATATTAAGGGCCCTAAAAAAGTTCTAGAGATTTGTTCTAAAATTAACACGTTCAAATGGAAAATAGAAGAGCTAATTACCTGTAATTCAAAAGGTGTACTATATATAATCGAATGCGGCTGTAAAAAGCAATATGTGGGTCGTACCAAAAGGGCCCTTAAGATGAGGATAGCTGAACACCTCAATAACATCAAAAATAAAAACTTAAAACATCCGTTATCAGCTCACTTTTCTACCATCCATAACAGCGATATGTCTTCTCTCTCCTTCACTGGTTTCCAACTAGTCAAACAAGATTGGCGTGGTGGCAGTTATCTGCTTAAGATGTCCAAGGCTGAAAGTAAGAAGATCTTTGAATTTGCAACTTTAGAACCAGGGGGACTCAACTCCAGTTTTGAACTATTTGGATTTCTGTAGGGGATGCACTTGGCCCATGGGATCACCCCTGTAGTTTTTGGGGGGGTGCCCCATGGACTGACTCCATCCTCTACAATGACACCTTACCTATACATTTTAATTTTCACTTCATCACATTTTCTTTTTATTTCGCACTTATATTTTTATTTATTTTTTATTATTATTTTCTATTATTTTTTATTTCCATTTTTATATTTATTTTATTATCATTGATTCATTTATTTATCTTTTAGTTTTCATTTAATTTTATCTAATTTCTTTTCTATTTTTTATTTTTATTTTTATTTTATTTTTATTTTTATTTTTAATTTTACCCTCACTTTTATTTTTATTTTTATATTTTATTTACATTTCCATTCTATTAATAACGTTTACTTTCATTGCAATTGTGGGAAAGATATTCAATTGCAATTCTACAAATAGTTTAGTCAGTTTCACCCATACACGTAATCCAATATGTCCATTTCCCGTCTTCTGACGGTATTCACATATACTTTTGCTCTCTAGGTAATTCCTTTTGATTATCCATTTCATGTTTTTGTTATCACTTAGAATACTGTTGAATCATGGGATTCGTACTCCTATAAATTGACAAGCATTGCTTTTAACCATCATGACTACTGAGGAAAGGGTCGTATTTGAGAACCCTGAAACGCGTCTAGTCTTATGCACTAATCTTGCTCACTGGCATTTATGCTCCCCATGAACTTAAGCTCTAGCTCACGGAGCAAATACATCACATTGTGGATCTCCTACGCATTAGTCGATCTTGACTAGTGTCCGGTCCTGATTTTACCTGGTCAGCTCCGGCTCAAATTGACGTCACACGCCATCTACACGAGGCAAACTCCATCTACCCAGCGTGTAGTCTCCGGCTTCCAAGTCCAGCGGTGAGGAGATCGATACCACCAGCGCCTGCCAGCGCTTGGTCTCCTGACAAATCTTCCATCGGCGCTCGCTAGCGCACGGCCTCCCGGCGAATTCACCATCGGCGCCTGCCAGTGCCACCAGCCTGGGACGACCACTACCGCATAACACCTGGACCTTGAGAGTTAAAGCCACAGCACTATCTAAGATCGCTGACCGCTATCTGGGCACGGGAGCTGACAGAGCCACATCATTCAGGACCGGTAACAGAGTATCCACTTTGATTTATAATTGCCACATAAAAGGACATTTATACCATACCTTTACAATACCCTAAAGACGTTATATGAATTTGTCTATATAGAGCTATTTTATATGCCAGTGATATATTTTTATAATATTTTTACATTTCAAGATCGTCTAATCTTGTATATCTAATTTTGTATATCTATTATATGTGTTTTTTCTCACAAGGGCCCTGTGAGGAATACTAAACATTTTAAATAAATAACCATTGAATTATTATTGGAGTACGACCCAGTTATCTATTGTTTATTCAATCAAATCACACTACCTTGGAAGGTCCGGGCAATATTTTTCTATACAGATTTGTAAATTACTTCCATTAAAAAATCTTAATCCTTTTAGTACTTTTTAGCAGCTGTATGCTACAGAGGAAATTCTTTACTTTTTGAGTTTCTTTTTTGTGTTGACCACAGTGCTCTCTTCTGACACCTCTGTCCGTGTCAGGAACTGTTCAGAGCAGCATAGGTTTGCTATGCTTTAGACAGTTCCTGATATGGGCATTAGGTGGCAGTAGAGAGCACTATGGAAAAGACAAAAAAAGATTCAAATAAAAAAGATTTTCCACTGTAGCAAACAGCTGCTAAAAAGTACTGAAAGGATTAAGATTTTTTAATAGAAGTAATTTACAAATCTAAAAATGTAGCCAACCCCTCTAGGCTAGCATCAGTTGCCTGATACAGTGATGTAATGGTAAAAATGATGACTGGATCGTGCTTCAATTATAATATGAAAGTGCAAATTTATTACACAATAAAATACATATAAAATATAAACAATAACTCCTCGAAACACAAGGGCCCTTGTGCCGAGGAAAAAATTACAATATAAAACTTATAAAACTTATACACACACCAATAGCTAGCATTGAGAATTTTTTTTTTTTTTTTTGAGAATTTTTTAACAATGCAATAATACTTTAAATCCGGCCTCCGATATTTCAAATGGGTTAAATGTCCCTTAAAGGTATGGATTCCAATTATACGTAAGGTAAAGTCCCATATAGGATATAGATTCCAAATTTTAAACGTAGAATGGGTAAATTATAGTTACCAGTCTGCAATACATCCCGATAGAAAGTCACCTTGAGTTGAAATGTGGAGTCCACACGATTAGGTGGTACCAGACGCTGGCATGCGTCCTCGCGGCGGTCTGCCTGCCACAGACCAGCTGTAATAATAACCACTTGCTGATGTTTCGCTGCAGATGGTAACCACACGATAAAGCAGGTGCGGACTTCTAGGTAACTCGATGGTGGGTGACGTCACAGGCGCTTGGGCAATGCTGCCTGGAAGATGATTCCGGGAATGGTGTACTGCTTAGCAGAACTGGATCGGAGTTCGCCTTTGAACAGTCAGGTAGCGGTGATGTATAATAATCTTATACCTAGACGCGTTTCTGGGCTCACATGTGCTTTATACACGGCCCTTTCCTCAGTAGGTTTGCATATGCAGGCAGGCAGACCGCCGCGAGGACGCATGCCAGCGTCTGGTACCACCTAATCGTGCGGACTCCACATTTCAACATTTCATTTCAAGGTGACTTTCTATCGGGATGTATTGCAGACTGGTAACTATAATTTACCCATTCTACGTTTAAAATTTGGAATCTATATCCTATATGGGACTTTACCTTACGTATAATTGGAATCCATACCTTTAAGGGACATTTAACCCATTTGAAATATCGGAGGCCGGATTTAAAGTATTATTGCATTGTTAAAAAATTCTCAAAAAAAAAACAAAAATTCTCAATGCTAGCTATTGGTGTGTGTGTATAAGTTTTATAAGTTTTATATTGTAATTTTTTCCTCGGCACAAGGGCCCTTGTGTTTCGAGGAGTTATTGTTTATATTTTATATGTATTTTATTGTGTAATAAATTTGCACTTTCATATTATAATTGAAGCACGATCCAGTCATCATTTTTACCATTACATCACTGTATCAGGCAACTGATGCTAGCCTAGAGGGGTTGGCTACTTTTTTAGTTTTGTTTCCCTTATCACAACACCAGGTGTAGGTGTACAGCCCTCTTACCTCGGCTAGTTAATTGTGAGCTGCACATCCCCAGTTTTTTAACTAATTTACAAATCTGTTTAACTTTCTGGCACCAGTTCATTTAAAAACTCTGCCCAACACAGAGACAGCAAGGATGCCGGAGACAATCTTTAGCCAAAAGGACGACATCCTGTGCCGGGACACTGAATGTCCAATAAGGATTATATATCCAAGGATGAAATACCATTTCTGAGAGGTTATATGCTCTGTGACCTGTATAGCAGTGCTGGAAACTGTACTCTGTATCTGTGGATTACAACATGTTTGCCTCCCATTTCATATAAAAAGCATGAAACATACTAAAAGGAAATAGAAAATCCATATTTTGTGTAGCATGTCTGTGACCTGACCTGGATTATACTATTGCAAAAATAGACAGACATATTGTATATTCAAAACTTAAAATTAGGTGCAGCTCACAACAGAAAGACCGAGGCAATCAAAGCTAAAGCCGGACCCCACAGGCAACAATAATGAATATCAATTGAAATCTATAGCTTATGCCTCTAGGACCTCACCAATGGTGCATAGTGATGTGGGCAATAATAGATTATGACAGCGTTACTCAAAAATTGTTTTTTAATTCAGATTATAAAATATAAAAATATAAAACAATAACAAAATATCATATTACACTGGCACTGTCTAATGGAAATCCCACTGGGCCCTAGTGGGATATCCGATATAGAATATAAAATAAATATAAAAATAAATTAGCGTTCCAATAAGTCCATGAATCTGCAGATGAAAAAATGATAAAATCCGCAAAAGGTGTAGATAGATATTCGGTTTTGTGGCAGAATAAATTTGTAACATAAAGTCAAATGTAACAAAAAGTCAAATGTAACAAAAAGTCAGTGATCAAAATGAATGAATGATACAGATTATCTCTCACCACTGCTTCTGGCTTGATGGATTTTGATGGATGAATCGCAGCCTTATGTTCCTCGTGTGCCCCAATATGGTGAAGGAGGGCACTGGTTGATACATCTCCCTTAGCAGCCCCGTTGGCAGGGGGGCGCAAATAGATATTGCGTACCGTGGGCTCCGATGCCGGAGGAGCATGGCTTCAGCGCTGGGGACCTCGTTTGCTAGCCGGCTTACTACAGATGGCACTGGTCTGGCACTCCTGCCTGGCTGCAACCACGCCATCAATTACATCGCACAGCCTTACCTCCTGCTTCCACGTGGGACGCCATCCCCGGATCTTCCACCGCTCCCGGCGTACCATCACCGCCAGACCCGTTGTCGCTCCCGAGGCGACTGCCACTCCTGCCGGAGTGCCAGACCAGTGCCATTTGTAGTAAGCCGGCTAGCGAACGAGGTCCCAAGCGCTGAAGCCTGCTGCATGCTCCTCCGCCATCGGAGCCCACGGTACGCAATATCTATTTGCGACCCCCTGCCAACGGGGCTGCTAAGGGAGACGTATCAACCAGTGCCCCCTTTCCCCATATTGGGGCACACGAGGAACATAAGGCTGCGATTCATCCATCAAAATCCATCAAGCCAGAAGCAGTGGTGAGAGATACTCTGTATCATTCATTCATTTTGATCACTGACTTTTTGTTACATTTGACTTTTTGTTACATTTGACTTTATGTTACAAATTTATTCTGCCACAAAACCGAATTTCTATCTACACCTTTTGCGGATTTTATCATTTTTTCATCTGCAGATTCATGGACTTATTGGAACACTAATTTATTTTTATATTTATTTTATATTCTCTATCGGATATACCACTAGGGCCCAGTGGGATTTCCATTAGACAGTGCCAGTGTAATGTGATATTTTGTTATTGTTTTATATATTTATATTTTATAATCTGAATTAAAAAACAATTTTTGAGTAACACTGTCATAATCTATTATTGCCCACATCACTATGCACCATTGGTGAGGTCCTAGAGGCATAAGCTATAGATTTCAATTGATATTGTATATTCATATCAGATTTCCTATCACAGACATTACATAGTCATGATCATCAGAAATGCCATATGACAAATATATTTTCCCTCATTCTGTTTTTGAGTCACCTTCTGATCCTGCAGAATGGAGTTGCAGAGACTCCATCTGCCTCTACTCACTTGATCATGTGTCTTACAAAGAAACGGTTAATGTAAATTAAGCTAAAAAGCATTGCCTCTAAAGCAAAATTTCTCCTTATACAGTGTCAAATAAAGACACTATGGCTGGCATTTATCACTGTAGGTGTAAGTGAAGCATTTTTCTGCACTTTTTTGTGTGCTGGTAATGTGTAGTAATGTGTGGTACTTACTTAAGTATTAAATGGTCACAGAGCATTTAATACATTTTGTGCAGGTCACATTTTCTGAAATTTCACTCTTCACATACACCAAAAAGCTAAGCTAAGTCTGGGCTGGTGTAGTTTTAGAGTCTTTGGGGGACATGTATCAATAATGGTGTAGCAATGTTTGATTTTATGTATGTTTTTTGGGGTCAAATGGAGCATATTTGCGCTAAAATTATCACTTGTCGTACACAAGTTTGTAATTTTAGCACAAATGTAGTCCTACAAAAGGCGCAGACCCGAGAATTCCAGGCAGTAAATCTGACTTTGAGACATTCTGTTGTTGTAGCTATTTTATTCATGGTGTAGATTTGCGCCTAAATGAAGGTATTTGCGCCTAAACTTGCGCCAAATCGAAAAGTCGCAATTAATGAATTCCAGACCAAAGAATGATTGTAACTGAAATCACGACTAACAAAGTGAAATCAGGGATTTTGTTCTAAACCATTTGGTGCAATTGTTTGTTGCAAAAAAATGACATAAAGGAAAAATTGCGACAAATCACAGACAAAAAAATCAGGGTAAAAAGCTTCATACATACCCCCCTTTGTGCCTTTTTTGCACCTTTTCACAAAAAGGCGCAGTTCATAAAACCCTTCCATATGATGTGTATTGCCAAAATCAGTGGATTACAACTCAAATTCAGCAGAAATGTGTAAACCAAAAGGCACACTATTCTGATACTATCAGATCATGAAGGATTTGTTATTAGGCAGGAGTCTTTTAAAAGCAGAAGTTATGATTATATCAGTGTGAACATGGCCTTAAAGAAAACACTGTCACACTAGGCAGCGCACCTGTCATACCAAGGAGAGGCACAACTGATCCTGTAAGTTCTTCACAGAGCGATCTTTCTCACATCTGCCCGCCCCGTGCCAGTTGGGTTACTGAGCGGGCGCAGCTTCAGTTTTACACTGAGCGATATATATATATTATTAATTGCCCATGAAAAACAAATAAACCTTCAGCAATGTTCTGAAATTGCAGTAAAAATTGTGTTTGCATAATAAATGCAGATTTTCGTTCTACATTGGCCATTTGTGCAATGTTTACATGCGCACAGATGTTGATAAATGCTGCCCTATATACTCTATTTAACATAAAATTAAATTTTCATAATTTATCTGATTGTCACATTTGCTCATGTATTGACCCCTTGCTTCACACTATTTTATTTGTGTACATGTTCTGGGTACATGAGGCCCTGAGCTTGTTAAAATGTATATCTAAGTAAAGGTTATACAGTATGTGTTTAGTAATAGTGATGAGCGGCAAAGGCCATATTCGAATTCACAATATTTTGCGAATATATGGACGAATATTCGTCCTATATTCGTGAATTTAGCATATTCGTTCACTTTTTTAATGCAAAATTTGTAATGAAATTTGCAAAATGCGCATGCGCAATTATATCTTTCAACTTAATACTTTCCTATTGGTTGCTAGGGATGTTGCTGACCTCTGAAAACTGTATTTGCATGCTTCTCATTGGCCCACAAGCTAAAAGAAGGGAGGGATCAGTGTCCTCTGGAAGTGCCGATATTCGCTAGTTGTCATCTATTCGCTTTCTTTGGACCACAAGCTGGAAGCAGGGAGGGATGATCACTTTTTATTTACACAGTACACATCATTGTGATCTGTACTGTGAAAAAAAAAATATATATTCGTCATAACAAATGTATTTAGCTATATTTTAACTATTCGTGAAATCGCCGATATTCGCAATAAAATTTTTGCTATTCAAATATTCATGCTCAACACTATATATTAACTTGTGATTCAATGCTACTTATTTGCTCTTAAACAATCTATATCGGGTGTATGCTTTCTATGACAAGTTATGATTTACTACCTTAAAATGTTTGCGGGAGTCTGGTAGAAAATGAGAATGTTTAAAATATTTAAAACGTAAAATAAACAATGCTACAATTCAGATATAAAAAACTATTTTTTATTATACTGTACTGACCATAATTACCTAGCAGAAGTAACAAAATGAAGTACCTAAAATAATGGATAGGGGGTGGAAGTCTCTATTATGCAGTTGTGAATCGCCCTGTATAGGACACTCACATATATTCTAGTTTCTTGCTGCTAGAGGATGCTTATTGTTGACAGATTTGTACTACTCACATTCAGTGTTTCTTATACTTACGTTATACCAAGATACAAAAATATATCACTGTGGTTACCAAGTTTCAGGTCCTTTGTGATGTTATCTCTGACATTTGTTTATTTTATTATTATAACTCATTTTATATTATATTTAGAAAGCTTTTAGTAGAGATATCTAGTTAAATCTGACTCATCTAGTTGGTCAAGCCGACCTCTATCACTGATGAATTCTATTTTACCCCAATTCCTTTGTCACTGTATGACTTATTTCTCATTTCAGGAATAACATTAAAAAAATTTAATTTTCTTTTGTACCTTTTGTGGACGATTGTCATTTACAAAAAAAAAACAACATGTCATTTTGAGATATACAGGATGATTGGGAGCTGTAGAACTTGAGAATTTACTCTATTGCCGTATAATTTTTTAAAATTTTTCTATCAAACTTAAAGGAGTACCTCGGGTTAGGGAAATTTCTCCTCTGTCCTTAAGATAAGTGTCTGGTCGCGGGGGTTTGACTGCTGGGACCCCTCAATCTCTTGTATGGCATCCTGGCTCTCTGCATGAAAAGAGCTGTGTCAACCACCGCACAAAGCGCCCCCTCCATGTATCTCTATGAGAGAGCCAGAGTACTGTATTCGGTTATCTCCTGCTCTCCCATAGAGAAGAGAAGGGGTGTGGTTCAGTAGATCGAAGGGGGTTCCAGAAGTCTGACCCCCCGCGATCAGACACTTATCTCCTATCTGATTAAAACTGTGTAATTCTTATACAGTGTAAAATAAGATGGGCAGACTTCAATTGTGGCAGATAAATCACATCTGTAGACAGTCTTTTCTTATTATTGCACCAAAAGGATGTTGCATTAGTTTACGCCGAAGTCATCAAAGCCATGCCCAGACAAAGCCTCTGGTACAGGAAACCCACATCGGGTGTGGGCGGTGTCTCTGCTGGACTTCATGCCTACTGAGGCTTCTATGGTTTGACTATGTTGTAGCTATAGGGAATGTGTCCTGTGTTATTCACATATGTCATACTTACCTTATGCATGCATATCTCTTTCTATGGGACTGGCTATTTAACCATTTATGCATTTATTTTTTTATTTCAGTATTATCTGATCCCTTGTACAGGCCTCTTTTTGTGTATTTTTTCAAATCTGCTGTAGGAATCTTTTGTCTGTCATGTTCAGACTATGTTTTTCATTTTTTTTTTTACATTTGCATTAGTTGTACAAATTGTTTTCTTTATAATTAAGTATTGCTATATATTCAGTTCTATATGAACATTTTTTCCAAATTTTTTGGTGTATATAATGGCGTAGGAACGGTTTCTTGGTGGAGACATCAGGTGGTACTCACGGTGAAGATGCATGTAACTAAATCTGTTTCACGAGAATTCACTAGTGATGAGCAGCAGGGGCCATATTCGAATTAGCAATATTTCACGAATATAAGGACAAATATTTGTCCTATGTTTGTGAAATTCGCATATTCGCTATGTTCGTTCTCTTTTTTTTTTCATGCGAAAATTCGTAATGAAATTCACATAATGTGCATGCACAATTATATCTTTCACCTAAAAGAAGGGAAGGATCAGTGTCCAGTCTGGAAGTGCCGATATTCACATAAATATTCACATAAATATTATTTGCATAAAAACAAATATTCGTCATTTCAAGCATTTCGAATATTTGCGCTCAACACTTGTATTCAGTCACTAGTATTCACATGCAAACTTGTTGCAAAACTTTCTGTAACTCTTCCTCCATATACATGCTGCAGACACATCAACATTCCATGAGTGTTTCAGTCACAGAAATGTCTGCTCTGGTTCTTTTGCATGTACATATACCCTAGATGCTGTACACGGGCACCATGAAAAAAGATATGTGCTGTGATATCTCTTTTCTGTTACAATTGAAGCTGATAGGCAGACACATGCAGATGTGTGTTTAAGGTCTGTAAATGTCTGTTAGGTGATGTATAATGGCCAACTACCTACTCACTTTCCATTTACACTTGAAATTTCCATCAAGCGGTATTGTTTTTTTTGTTTTTTTAGCTCCCACCTTTACAAATGTGTTAATAACCATATGCAAGAAAAGAGTCTAGGTTCTGAGAATCTGCAAACAATGGCACATGATGCTCTAGACTTGTCAAAACCACAACAACCAAGTGTCAGAGCATCATATTTATATCTTTGCAGTAACAAGAGACCAACAATTGAACTAACTTATTAAGCAGATCATGAAACACTACAGTGGGGCAAAAAAGTATTTAGTCAGCCACCAATTGTGCAAGTTCTCCCACTTAAAAAGATGAGAGTCCTGTAATTTTCATCATAGCTATATCTCAACTATGAGAGACATAATGAGAAAAAAAATCCATAAAATAAAAGGAAAATTGTATCTAAACTCTGATCAATATGCTGCCTACCATGTCCGGATCCGTCCCGCCGTTCACCCGTTATCTTCATTATTCTTGATATGCAAATGATCTTCTAACCGTCACGAGTGGGGTTACAAGGCTCCATCTGTCACTGTGACATCAACGCCGCTTGTCCGTAGCACCGCCCGGCTTCTGAATATTCATCCCCTCCCTCCGCCTCTCCCTCTCCTCCCCGCTCTGTAAAGGACTTCACTGCACTGAGGTTGCTTCCAGGTGTACACAGGAATCGGCACATGCAAAGTGGAGTCCTGTACAGAGCGGGGAGGAGAGGAAGAGGTAGAGGCGGAGGGAGGGGATGAATATTCATAAGCCGGGCGGTGCTGCGGACAAGCGGCGCTGACGTCACAGTGCCAGATGGAGCCCTGTAACCCCGCTGATGCCAGTTAGAAGATCATTTGCATATCAAGAATAATGAAGATAAAGGGTGAATGGCGGAACGGATCTGGGCATGGTAGGCAGCATATTGATCAGCGTCCCCCGCACTACCAGCCAGTACCTCTGGTTAGTGCGGAGGGGGGGAAGGCGGAGTTTAGTAGGCATCTTCCTTTAAAGAATTTATTTGCAAATTATGGTGGAAAATAAGTATTTGGTTAATAACAAAAGTTAATCTCAATACTTTGTTATATACCCTTTGTTGGCAATGACAGAGGTTAAACATTTTCTGTAAGTCTTCACAAGGTTTTCACACACTGCTGCTGGTATTTTGGCCCATTCCTCCATGCAGATGATCTCTAGAGCAGTGATGTTTTGGAGCTGTCGCTGGGCAACACAGACTTTCAACTCCCTCCAAAGGTTTTCTATGGGGTTGAGACCTGGAGACTGGCTAGGCCACTCCAGGACCTCGAAATGCTTCTTAAGAAACCATTCCTTCATTGCCCGGGCAGTGTGTTTGGGATCATTGTCATGCTGAAAGACCCAGCCACATTTCATCTTCAATGCCTTTGCTGATGGAAGGAGGTTTTCACTCAAAATACCACGATACATGGCCCCATTCATTCTTTCCTTTACACTGATCAGTCGTCCTGGTCCCTTAGCAGAAAAAAAGCCCCAAAGCATGATGTTTCCACCCCATGCTTCACACTAGGTATGGTGTTCTTTGGATGCATCTCAGCATTCTTTCTCGTCCAATCTCGACGAGTTGAGTTTTTACCAAAAGGTTGTACTTTGGTTTCATCTGACCATATGACATACTCTTCTGGATCATCCAAATGCTATCTAGCAAACTTCAGATGGGCATGTACTGGCTTAAGCAGGGGGACATGTCTGGCACTGCATGATTTGAGTCCCTGGTGGTGCAGTGTGTTACTGATGGTAGCCTCTGTTACTTTGGTCCCATCTCTCTGCAGGTAATTTATTAGGTCCCCCCGTTTGGTTCTGGGATTTTTGATCACTGTGATCATTTTAACATCACAGGGTGAGATCTTGCGTGAAGCCCCAGATCGAGGGAGATTTTAAGTGGTCTTGTATGTCTTCCATTTTCTAATAATTGCTCCCACAGTTGATTTCTTCACACCAAGCTGCTTGCCTATTGCAGATTCAGTTTTCCCAGCCTGGTGCAGGTCTACAATTTTGTTTCTGGTGTCCTTCGACAGCTCTTTGGTCTTGGCCATAGTGGAGTTTGGAGTGTGACTGTTTGAGGTTGTGGACAGGTGTCTTTTATACTGATTACAAGTTCAAACAGGTGCCATTAATACAGGTAACGAGTGGAGGACAGAGGAGACTCTTAAAGAAGAAGTTACAGGTCTGTGAGAGCCAGAAATCATGCATGTTCGTAGGTGACCAAATACTTATTTTCCACCATAATTTGCAAATAAATTCTTTAAAAATCAGAATGTGATTTTATGATTTTTTTTTTCTCATTATGTCTCTCATAGTTGCGGGCAATTCTTTCTGGGAAACATGTGCATCTCCAGGAGGAAGGAAACTGTCTCTTCAGTGTCATACGCAGGTGACTACTCTAGGTCGCTGTCTGATGTGTCAGACAGCAGAACTAGAAACACCTGTGTCACGATGCCGGCTGGCAGGTAGTGGATCCTCTGTGCCAGAGAGGGATAGCGAGGACCGTGCTAGTGGATCGGTTCTAAGACACTACTGGTTTTCACCAGAGCCCGCCGCAAAGCGGGATGGTCTTGCTGCGGCGGTAGTGACCAGGTCGTATCCACTAGCAACGGCTCACCTCTCTGACTGCTGAAGATACTGAAGATAGGCGAGGTACAAGGGAGTAGGCAGAAGCAAGGTCGGACGTAGCAGAAGGTCGAGGCAGGCAGCAAGGATCGTAGTCAGGGGCAACGGCAGGAGGTCAGGAACACGGGCTAGGAACAGACAAGGGAACGCTTTCACTAGGCACTAAGGCAACAAGATCCGGCAAGGGAGTGCAGGGGAAGTGAGGTAATATAGGGAAGTACACAGGTGATCACACTAATTGGAAATTGGGAAGATTGGGCCAGGCACCAACATTGGTGCACTGGCCCTTTAAATTGCAGAGACCCGGCGCGCGCGCGCCCTAGGGAGCGGGGCCGCGCGCGCCGGGACAGGACCGCCGGAGAGCGAGTCAGGTACGGGGACCGGGGTGCGCATCGCGAGCGGGCGCAACCCGCATCGCGAATCGCATCCCGGCTGGAGGCGGTACCGCAGCGCACCCGGTCAGTGGATCTGACCGGGGCGCTGCAGCAACGAGGATGAGGCGAGCGCTCCGGGGAGGAACGGGGACCCGGAGCGCTCGGCGTAACAGTACCCCCCCCCCTTGGGTCTCCCCCTCTTCTTGGGGCCAAAGAACCAGAAGAAAAAAAAGTCAATTTTTCCGTGATGAGGTCCGATGCACATTAGGAGGGGTTCTGTGCGAAAACGCATGAGACAGTCCAATCTTTTATTGTTAATACAATAGATGTAGAGGGGTCTGGCGAGACTGGTCACAGGGACGTAGAACCTGTTGATAAGAGAGGCCAAAAAAATTTTTCCTGCAGATCCGGAATCCAAGGAGACCATAGTAGAGAAGGAGAAGGTAGAGGCAGATATCCGCACAGGCACAGTAAGGCGTGGAGAAGCAGAGTTGACATCAAGAACTGTGTCACCTTTGTGCGGAGTCGGCGTACGTCTTTCCAGGCGGGGAGGACGGATAGGACAATCCTTCAGGAAGTGTTCGGTACCGGCATAGTACAGGCAAAGATTCTCCATGCGGCGTCGTGTCCTCTCTAGAGGTGTCAAGCGAGACCGGTCAACTTGCATAGCCTCCGCGGCGGGAAGCACAGGAACGGATTGCAGAGGACCAGAGGAGAGAGGAGCCGGGGAGAAAAAACGCTTCATGCGAACAAAGTCCATATCCAGGCGGAGCTCCAGACGCCATCCGGAAGAACGCATGTCAATGCGAGTGGCAAGATGAATGAGTTCATGTAGGTCAGCAGGAGTCTCTCGTGCGGCCAGAACATCTTTAATGTTGCTGGATAGGCCTTTTTTAAAGGTCGCGCAGAGAACCTCACTATTCCAGGACAATTCGTAAGCAAGAGCACGGAACTGAATGGCGTACTCGCCAACGGAAGAAACACCCTGTTCCAGGTTCAGCAGGGCAATCTCGGCAGAAGAAGCTCGGGCAGGCTCCTCGAAGACACCACGGACCTCAGCGAAGAAGGACTGGACTGTGGCTGTGGCAGAATCATTGCGGTCCCCATCAAACTTGTCCGGCAGGGACAAGCAGGGGTTAAGAACGGCCGGTTGCTGCGGAGGAGTTGCAGGAGCCGGCGGAGGAGATGGTTGTTGCAGCTGTAGCTGTGACTGAAGTTGCTGTATCTGCGGCAGCAGCTGCTGTGACTGAAGTTGCTGTATCTGCGGCAGCAGCTGCTGTAACTGTGACTGAAGACGCTGTGTCTCGGAGATCAAGTATGCCAGCTGTTGATCTCGTTGGGCGATCTTTACGCCAAATTTGTCCGGCAGGGACAAGCAGGGGTTAGGAAAGACCGGTTGCTGCGGAGGAGTTGCAGGAGCCGGCGGAGGAGATGGTAGTTGCAGCTGTAGCTGTTGCTGTATCTGCGGCTGCAGCTGCTGTATCTGTGACTGAATACGCAGTGCCTCGGAGGTCAAGTATGCCAGCTGTTGATCTCGTTGCGCTATCTGTTGCGACTGCTGGGCGATCTGACGAGCTTGCTGGGCGACCAGCGTAGGGAGGTCAGCGACAACTGGCAGAGGAACTTCAGCGGGATCCATGGCCGGATCTACTGTCACGATGCCGGCTGGCAGGTAGTGGATCCTCTGTGCCAGAGAGGGATAGCGAGGACCGTGCTAGTGGATCGGTTCTAAGACACTACTGGTTTTCACCAGAGCCCGCCGCAAAGCGGGATGGTCTTGCTGCGGCGGTAGTGACCAGGTCGTATCCACTAGCAACGGCTCACCTCTCTGACTGCTGAAGATACTGAAGATAGGCGAGGTACAAGGGAGTAGGCAGAAGCAAGGTCGGACGTAGCAGAAGGTCGAGGCAGGCAGCAAGGATCGTAGTCAGGGGCAACGGCAGGAGGTCAGGAACACGGGCTAGGAACAGACAAGGGAACGCTTTCACTAGGCACTAAGGCAACAAGATCCGGCAAGGGAGTGCAGGGGAAGTGAGGTAATATAGGGAAGTACACAGGTGATCACACTAATTGGAAATTGGGAAGATTGGGCCAGGCACCAACATTGGTGCACTGGCCCTTTAAATTGCAGAGACCCGGCGCGCGCGCGCCCTAGGGAGCGGGGCCGCGCGCGCCGGGACAGGACCGCCGGAGAGCGAGTCAGGTACGGGGACCGGGGTGCGCATCGCGAGCGGGCGCAACCCGCATCGCGAATCGCATCCCGGCTGGAGGCGGTACCGCAGCGCACCCGGTCAGTGGATCTGACCGGGGCGCTGCAGCAACGAGGATGAGGCGAGCGCTCCGGGGAGGAACGGGGACCCGGAGCGCTCGGCGTAACAACCTGTCTGTAGACAGCACTGGTTTAAAGTTTTTGCTCCTTAGCTGTGCAAAATAAGCTTCTGTCTTTGCAAATACTGAGACCAAAATGACCCAGGAGGTCCCCCCCATAGATGACATAACCAGAAATATTAAGTTATTAGAAGGACAGATGGGTAAAAAGTAATTGACAATATCAATAACCATTCATATTTTACCTGTCGCTTTAAAAAAAAAAAAATTGACATGTCCTAGAATCAAACGTGTTGATCATCAATCACTGACCCAGACAATCCCATAGATTGTTGAAAGGGGTTATCCAGCATAAGGGGATTTTAGTAAGTACCTGGAAGACAGTAATGGACATGCTTAGGAAGGATCTGCGCTTGTCTTGGGGCTAAATGGCTATGTTGTGAGATTACCATAACACTGTGGCTAGCTGTTTGTGAACTAGTATTTCCTGTTTGACTTTTCTTTTTTTGACTACAAATCCCACAATGCCATCTTCCTCCCTCCCACACATCAGCCACCCCACCCATTGAAACATAAATGAGCTGCATACATTCAAATCAGTGTGGTTTTCAATCAGGGTGCCTCCTGCTCTTGCATTAGTTGCAGATTGATCCCTCCACCCATTGAAGCAGACAGGCTCCCTGTCATCAGCTGACCAGTGAGTCAGGTCTCGGCCGCATTGCAAGCTGTGAAAAATCTGAGAAAACAGTCATTTTGTATAAATATTGGGGTGAAAATCAAAGAAGAATTTTGAGAAAACCGTCACACACAGGTACAGACACTATATTATGAACTACACTAACTTTACAGCCCCTGTAGCATAGTCAAATAAAACTTTAAATGTAAAGTTTGTCTCTTAGCCAGCACTTTTCTTGGCTTGTTCTAGTGATCGGTTGGGGTCCAGGCACTCAGACCCCTATGGGTCAAAAGTTCTAACACATCAGTACAACTTGTCAAAAGTTTTGTTTTCAAAGTGACAGTGCTCATTTAAGTTTAGAAAGAACCCTAGGGATATCCCTGATAGAAAAGAAACTAAACATTTATTAAATATCATCATAGGCATGCACAGCCTATTGCATAAGAGTGTGCACCCAAAAGTCACACCCCTAACCATACCTAGCCTTCTTTACATATTCCATATTCTTTAACTGCTGTTCATTAAAGGGGTACTCCGGTGGAAAACAATATTTTTTAAATTTAACAGATTTGATCTTAATCCTTTCAGCACTTATTAGCTGTAGTATGCTCCACAGTGAAGTACCCGTTTAACTCACAATGCACATGCAAGGTAAACACTGTTTCATTGTTTGTGGAGTATTGCTTCTCAGTAGAGAATGAATGGAACCCTGATCCATTCCCTTCATTTTGGATGACATTTTACAACCATTCGGATGATTGTGAGGGTCCCAGGGATTAGACCCCCAGTGATCACCTAGTTATCCCCCTATCCTGTGGTTAGAGGATCGTTTTAAAAATGTGGGAATACCTCTTTAAAAGGAACCTGTAATCAGTTTTATGCTGCCAAACCACAGGTTGCAAAGGAATGATGCAGGAATCGCCAGTCCAGGACACTACAAATTATTTTGATATGCTTGGGCATCTTAGAGTGTTTATAGTTTAAAGAGCCACCAGGACCTCGGTAACTGGTCCACAGGGTGGGTCCCAATGGCTGCTTCCTGCTCAGCCAGCTTGAGTGACGCATCTCTTTGTACACAGATATACCATACAGTGCTAGGGAGAGACTTGTCATTCATGCCGAACCGGTGAGAAGCAGCCGCCAGGAACTTCCCTGAGGACCAGTTGCCCAGGTCCGGTCGATAATTTTAAATTATGGTTATTCTGAGATGCCCAAGTGAATCAGAATAATTCATAGTTTCCTGGACTGGCGAAGCCTGCATCTTTTTTATGCATCAGTTTTATGTCCGTGGTTTTGACAGCATAAAACTGATGACAGGTTCCCTTAAACAGTAATAATGATGTCAGCCATTTATCTGAATTTAGGAGGACCTCCTATACTGACAGACTTACAAAAACCACTGTCATTACCACCACAGACCATATAAGTGATTAAAGTGCATTTATATCCCCTATATGTCTAAATCATACCACCACACCATAACTACTATCATTACCATTGCAAACTATAAAAGTGAGTATATTGCAGTTACAGTGCATCATGATAATTTCTTTAATCCACAACTCGTCTCTGCAGAATCTGCTAGATAAGCCTTTTAGGCTCTGCATTTTTGCAGTGCCTTTAGTGCCCCAAATCATAATAATTCCCCCTTGGTGTCCCACTCAGTAGTGGAAAGATTAGTGGGTAGGGGAAGACTAGGTAGGTCTCCCACATTAGGTAGCTGCCTCTATAGGTAATTTTCCTTATAGATTGTTTGTTTCTCCCTGTAATTAGAGCCCCGGGAGATAGTTGCTGTTACGCCGAGCGCTCCGGGTCCCCGCTCCTCCCCGGAGCGCTCGCTACACTTCCCTCACTGCAGCGCCCCGGTCGGTTCCACGGACCCGGGGCGCTGCGTTACCACCTCCGGCCGGGATGCGATTCGCGATGCGGGTAGCGCCCGCTCGCGATGCGCACCCCGGCTCCCGTACCTGACTCGCTCCCCGTCAGTTCTGTCCCGGCGCGCGCGGCCCCGCTCCCTAGGGCGCGCGCGCGCCGGGTCTTTGCGATTTAAAGGGCCACTGCACCGCTGATTGGTGCAGTGGTTCCAATTAGTGTTTACACCTGTGCACTTCCCTATATCACCTCACTTCCCCTTCACTCCCTCGCCGGATCTTGTTGCCCTAGTGCCAGTGAAAGCGTTCCTTGTGTGTTCCTTGCCTGTGATTCCAGACCTTCTGCCGTTGCCCCTGACTACGATCCTTGCTGCCTGCCCCGACCTTCTGCTACGTCCGACCTTGCTTCTGTCTACTCCCTTGTACCGCGCCTATCTTCAGCAGCCAGAGAGGTTGAGCCGTTGCTAGGGGATACGACCTGGTCACTACCGCCGCAGCAAGACCATCCCGCTTTGCGGCGGGCTCTGGTGAAAACCAGTAGTGACTTAGAACCGATCCTCTAGCACGGTCCACGCCAATCCCTCTCTGGCACAGAGGATCCACCACCTGCCAGCCGGCATCGTGACAGTAGATCCGGCCATGGATCCCGCTGAAGCTCCTCTGCCAGTTGTCGCTGACCTCACCACGGTGGTCGCCCAGCAGTCACAACAGATTACGCAACAAGGCCAACAGCTGTCTCAACTGACTGTTATGCTACAACAGTTACTACCACAGCTCCAGCAATCATCTCCTCCGCCAGCTCCTGTACCTCCTCCGCAGCGAGTGGCCGCTTCTGGAATACGACTATCCTTGCCGGATAAATTTGATGGGGACTCTAAGTTTTGCCGTGGCTTTCTTTCCCAATGTTCATTACACTTGGAGATGATGTCGGACCAGTTCCCCACTGAAAGGTCTAAGGTGGCTTTCGTAGTCAGCCTGCTGTCTGGAAAAGCCCTGGCTTGGGCCACACCGCTCTGGGACCGCAATGACCCCGTCACTGCCTCTGTACACTCCTTCTTCTCGGAAATTCGAAATGTCTTTGAGGAACCTGCCCGAGCCTCTTCTGCTGAGACTGCCCTGTTGAACCTGGTCCAGGGTAATTCTTCCGTTGGCGAGTATGCCGTACAGTTCCGTACCCTTGCTTCAGAATTATCCTGGAATAATGAGGCACTCTGCGCGACCTTTAAAAAAGGCCTATCCAGCAACATTAAAGATGTTCTGGCCGCACGAGAAATCCCTGCTAACCTACATGAACTCATCCATCTTGCCACTCGTATTGACATGCGTTTTTCCGAACGGCGTCAGGAGCTCCGCCAGGATATGGACTCTGTTCGCACGAGGCGTTTCTTCTCCCCGGCTCCTCTCTCCTCTGGTCCCCTGCAACCTGTTCCTGTGCCTCCCGCCGTGGAGGCTATGCAGGTCGACCGGTCTCGCCTGACACCCCAAGAGAGGACACGACGCCGCATGGAGAATCTCTGCCTGTACTGTGCTAGTACCGAACACTTCCTGAAGGATTGTCCTATCCGTCCTCCCCGCCTGGAAAGACGTCCGCTGACTCCGCACAAACGTGAGACAGTCCTTGATGTCTACTCTGCTTCTCCACGTCTTACTGTGCCTGTGCGGATGTCTGCCTCTGCCTTCTCCTTCTCTGCTGTGGCCTTCTTGGACTCTGGATCTGCAGGAAATTTTATCTTGGCCTCTCTCGTCAACAGGTTCAACATCCCGGTGACCAGTCTCGCCAGACCCCTCTACATCAATTGTGTAAACAATGAAAGATTGGACTGTACTATACGTTTCCGCACGGAGCCCCTTCTAATGTGCATCGGATCTCATCACGAGAGGATTGAACTGTTGGTCCTCCCCAATTGCACTTCTGAAATCCTTCTTGGACTTCCCTGGCTTCAACTCCATTCCCCAATCCTGGATTGGTCCACTGGGGAGATCAAGAGTTGGGGGCCCTCTTGTTCCAAGGACTGCTTAAAACCGGTTCCCAGTAAACCTTGCCGTGTCCCTGTGCTTCCTCATGTAACCGGTCTCCCTAAGGCCTATATGGACTTTGCGGACGTTTTTTGCAAAAAACAAGCTGAGACTCTACCTCCTCACAGGCCTTATGATTGTCCCATTGACCTCCTCCCGGGCACTACTCCACCCCGGGGCAGAATCTATCCTCTGTCCGTCCCAGAGACTCTTGCCATGTCTGAATACGTCCAAGAAAATTTAAAGAAGGGCTTTATCCGTAAATCCTCCTCTCCTGCCGGAGCCGGATTTTTCTTTGTGTCCAAAAAAGATGGCTCTCTACGTCCTTGCATTGACTACCGCGGTCTTAATAAAATCACGGTTAAGAACCGCTACCCCCTACCCCTCATCTCTGAACTCTTTGATCGTCTCCAAGGTGCCCATATTTTTACCAAACTGGACTTAAGAGGTGCTTATAATCTCATCCGCATCAGAGAGGGGGATGAATGGAAAACGGCATTTAACACCAGAGATGGACACTTTGAGTATCTGGTCATGCCCTTTGGTCTATGCAACGCCCCTGCCGTCTTCCAAGACTTTGTTAATGAAATTTTTCGTGATCTCCTATACTCCTGTGTTGTTGTATATCTGGACGATATCCTGATTTTTTCTGCCAATCTTGAAGAACACCGCCAGCATGTCCGTATGGTTCTTCAGAGACTTCGTGATAATCAACTCTATGCCAAAATAGAGAAATGTCTGTTTGAATGCCAATCTCTTCCTTTTCTAGGATACTTGGTCTCTGGCCAGGGACTACAAATGGACCCAGATAAACTCTCTGCCGTCTTAGATTGGCCACGCCCCTCCGGACTCCGTGCCATCCAACGTTTTTTGGGGTTCGCCAATTATTACAGGCAATTTATTCCACATTTTTCTACCATTGTGGCTCCTATTGTGGCTTTAACAAAAAAAAATGCCGATCCCAAGTCTTGGCCTCCTCAAGCGGAAGACGCCTTTAAACGACTCAAGTCTGCCTTTTCTTCGGCTCCCGTGCTCTCCAGACCTGACCCATCTAAACCCTTCCTATTGGAGGTTGATGCCTCCTCAGTGGGAGCTGGAGCTGTCCTTCTACAAAAAAACTCTTCCGGGCATGCTGTTACTTGTGGTTTTTTTTCCAGGACCTTCTCTCCGGCGGAGAGGAACTACTCCATCGGGGATCGAGAGCTTCTAGCCATTAAATTAGCACTTGAGGAATGGAGGCATCTGCTGGAGGGATCAAGATTTCCAGTTATTATTTACACCGATCACAAGAATCTCTCCTACCTCCAGTCTGCCCAACGGCTGAATCCTCGTCAGGCCAGGTGGTCTCTGTTCTTTGCCCGATTTAATTTTGAAATTCACTTTCGGCCTGCTGATAAGAACATTAGGGCCGATGCTCTCTCTCGTTCCTCAGATGCCTCTGAAATTGAACTCTCTCCTCAACACATCATTCCTCCTGACTGCCTGATTTCCACTTCTCCAGCCTCCATCAGGCAAACTCCTCCAGGAAAGACCTTTGTTTCTCCACGCCAACGCCTTGGGATCCTCAAATGGGGTCACTCCTCCCATCTCGCAGGTCATGCGGGCATTAAGAAATCTGTGCAACTCATCTCTCGCTTCTATTGGTGGCCGACTCTAGAGACTGATGTGGTGGACTTTGTGCGAGCCTGCACTATCTGTGCCCGGGATAAGACTCCTCGCCAGAAGCCCGCTGGTTTTCTTCATCCTCTACCTGTCCCCGAACAACCTTGGTCTCTGATTGGTATGGATTTTATTACTGACTTACCCCCATCCCATGGCAACACTGTTATTTGGGTGGTCGTTGATCGATTCTCCAAAATGGCACATTTCATCCCTCTTCCTGGTCTTCCTTCAGCGCCTCAGTTGGCTAAACAATTTTTTGTACACATTTTTCGTCTTCACGGGTTGCCTACACAGATCGTCTCGGATAGAGGCGTCCAATTTGTGTCTAAATTCTGGAGGGCTCTCTGTAAACAACTCAAGATTAAATTAAATTTTTCTTCTGCATACCATCCTCAATCCAATGGACAAGTAGAGAGAATTAACCAGATCTTGGGTGACTATTTACGACATTTTGTTTCCTCCCGCCAGGATGACTGGGCAGATCTTCTACCTTGGGCCGAATTCTCGTATAATTTCAGAATCTCTGAATCTTCCTCCAAATCTCCGTTTTTCGTGGTGTACGGCCGTCACCCTCTTCCCCCCCTCCCTACCCCCTTGCCCTCTGGTCTGCCCGCTGTGGATGAAATTTCTCGTGATCTTTCCACCATATGGAAAGAGACCCAAAATTCTCTCTTACAGGCTTCTTCTCGCATGAAGAGATTCGCAGATAAGAAAAGAAGAGCTCCCCCCATTTTTTCCCCTGGAGACAAGGTATGGCTCTCCGCTAAATATGTCCGTTTCCGTGTCCCGAGCTATAAGTTGGGACCACGCTATCTTGGTCCTTTTAAAGTTTTGTGTCAAATTAATCCTGTCTCTTACAAACTTCTTCTTCCTCCTTCTCTTCGTATCCCTAATGCCTTTCACGTCTCTCTTCTTAAACCTCTCATCCTCAACCGTTTTTCTCCTAAATCTGTTCCTCCCACTCCTGTTTCCGGCTCCTCGGACATCTTCTCTGTCAAAGAGATCTTAGCCTCTAAAAAGGTCAGAGGAAAAACTTTTTTTTTAGTGGATTGGGAGGGTTGTGGTCCAGAAGAGAGGTCCTGGGAACCTGAGGACAATATCCTGGACAAAAGTCTGATCCTCAGGTTCTCAGGCCCCAAGAAGAGGGGGAGACCCAAGGGGGGGGGTACTGTTACGCCGAGCGCTCCGGGTCCCCGCTCCTCCCCGGAGCGCTCGCTACACTTCCCTCACTGCAGCGCCCCGGTCGGTTCCACGGACCCGGGGCGCTGCGTTACCACCTCCGGCCGGGATGCGATTCGCGATGCGGGTAGCGCCCGCTCGCGATGCGCACCCCGGCTCCCGTACCTGACTCGCTCCCCGTCAGTTCTGTCCCGGCGCGCGCGGCCCCGCTCCCTAGGGCGCGCGCGCGCCGGGTCTTTGCGATTTAAAGGGCCACTGCACCGCTGATTGGTGCAGTGGTTCCAATTAGTGTTTACACCTGTGCACTTCCCTATATCACCTCACTTCCCCTTCACTCCCTCGCCGGATCTTGTTGCCCTAGTGCCAGTGAAAGCGTTCCTTGTGTGTTCCTTGCCTGTGATTCCAGACCTTCTGCCGTTGCCCCTGACTACGATCCTTGCTGCCTGCCCCGACCTTCTGCTACGTCCGACCTTGCTTCTGTCTACTCCCTTGTACCGCGCCTATCTTCAGCAGCCAGAGAGGTTGAGCCGTTGCTAGGGGATACGACCTGGTCACTACCGCCGCAGCAAGACCATCCCGCTTTGCGGCGGGCTCTGGTGAAAACCAGTAGTGACTTAGAACCGATCCTCTAGCACGGTCCACGCCAATCCCTCTCTGGCACAGAGGATCCACCACCTGCCAGCCGGCATCGTGACAGTTGCCCCCTGAAGGTAGATCCTTTGGAGTTTCCCCTGTAGGTAGGTCACCTTCTGTAGGTTTTTTGCCCCTATATACAGGATCCCCTGTAGTTAGTATACCCCTGGTATGTAGGATCATCTGTAGGTAGTTTTCACCTTGTTTGTAGGACCTACCTGTAGGTCTTTAACCCCCTATGTATAAGGCCTACCTATAGGCAGTATTCCCTTCTCTAACTAAGATTAATTTAAAAATAAATAAATAAACCACACCCACCAAGGCTTCTGGGTCCAGTGACTCTTCTATCTCTCCTTGCTCTGCAAGCGCACGATGATGACATCATCATATGCCGGATAACAGAGGAAGACAGGTTTCGGACTTCTATTGAAAGACGGTGGAGCCAGGGGCTCCTCAATCTGTTGGAGCTTTGAACGCCTCTTTTTTAAGCAAAAAGGGACTTATGGATGTGCTTAATGTGTTTATAGCTAAACACAGTGTGGCCAGGGGCGCTTTCGATGTTGTGCTCAGGCACACCCTGAGTGCACACCTATGGATATTATTAAAATTTCAATCCACCAGGAAGGAAATACATTTTGTGTGAATTGTATATTTGTTGAAATCTAATAATATGTATAGAGGTTGTAAATATTTATTCTGTTGTCCACATCTTAAGTCAGTATTTTATTGGGGAAGCTATGATTTTAGATAGGAAGTAACAACTTCATAATGCAAGCAGTTTTGCGGCATAATGAAAGGCACATGCGTGAAGATTTCAATCTAAAACGCTATAGTGAGACATGAACTAATTCTAATTGATAACATTAAACCCACCATCTAGCTTATCCGATTCAGTCAACCCTAGTAATGAATTGCAGAGCTTCAAATTACCCTTTGCTTTTCTTAGCATTTTATACCAGGAGAAGCTCAATTAGTCCACTTGGATGAGTGAGCAGAGGGGTCGCCGCAGCCCCGAGTACTGAAGGAAAATGCTTTATCTGATTGTCTAAAATTACATCCAAACTGCAATTACGGAACAAGTGGACAACTCACAGCTTTCCAGCTTTCGACCTTGCTCTTTCTCGTACACTTGACTGATTTCAGCTCCAGATAATAATACTGGTTAACGATGAGCTATTATAAAATTAAAAATAATCATCCACAAATAACAATTAAATATGGAATACCGCATAATACAGATTACTGCAGGCACATTACTCATGATAAAGGGACACAGGATACTTTCGATATAATAATATATTATATTGCAAGGCAGTGAGCATTTAATATTATGAAAAAATCCGTATTGAAAATATGTTAAAAATGTTTTCTGTTTTACAACTACAATTTATACATTGGGAAATAGTGATGAATTACAAAGAAATAAAATCACATAATGACTGGATGGAACATGTTTTCTACAAGGAGATAAGTGCTATGATCCAAATTAGAGATGAGCGAATTTTTGAGAAATTTGTTTCGGCCAATTTGACGAATTTTCCTAAAATTTTTTGGTTCAGTCCGAATTTATTTGTGGCAAATCTATTAAAAACAACTATTTCTGGCCTACAGAGCCTCAATAGGGGGTGTAGAATACTTTGCCTTACTGTAACACGCATAGGGTGTGTTCTGGGTTAGTGAAATAATACGGTTATTCAGTATGACATGCAGATTAGAGGCGTCACTATTAGAATCACTGAGGAGACCATATGGTGGCTGAATGACACAGCGTGGAGGTGGTGGCAGCATGAGCAGACCATATAGTGCCTGAATGACACAGCAAGGAGGTGTTGGCAGCATGAGGAGACCATTTAGTGGATGAATGACACAGCGTGGAGGTGGCGGCAGCATGAGGAGACCATAGGGCCTCACAATTGAAAAGATTAAAGATATTTTTAACATTTAAATTGAAGATTTCAAATAGATGAACCTAAAAAGTTTTAATGAATTAATGTGCCAACAACATGAGGAGACCACATGGTGGTACATTGACACATCCTGGAGGTGGCGGAAGCATGAGGAGACCATATAATGGCTGAATGACACAGCCTGGAGTTGGCAGCAGCATGAAGAGACCATATAGTGTCTGAATGACCCAGCCTGTAGTTGGCAACAGCCCGGCAAGACCATAGGGCCTCACAATTGAAAAGATTAAAGATATTTTTTAACATTTAAATATAAGCTTTCAAATAGATGAACCTGGCAGTACATTGACACAGCCTGGGGGTGGCGGAAGCATGAGGAGACCATATAGTGGCTGAATGACACAACCTGTAGTTGGCGGCAGCATGAGGAGACCATATAGTGGCTGAATGAAACAGACTGGAGTTGGTGGCAGCAAGAGCAGACCATTTAGTGGCTGAATGACACAGCCTGGAGTTGGCAGCAGCATGAGGAAACATATAGTGGCTGAATAACACAGCCTGGAGGTGGTGGAAGCATGAGGAGACCATATAGTCGCTGAATGACACAGCCTGTAGTTGGTGGCAGCAAGAGCAGACCATATAGTGGCTGAATGACACAGCCTGGAGTTGGCAGCAGCATGAGGAAACCATATAGTGGCTGAATGACACAGCCTGGAGGTGGCGGAAGCATGATGAGACCATATAATTGCAGAATGAGACAGCCTGGAGGTGGCTGGATACTTTAACAGGAACAAAATGGTACACCACTTAGATGTACGTATGTGGTATGCACTCTACTATGCTTAACCCCTTAAGGACACATGACGTTCTCATACGTCTCCATTTCCGAGTCCTTAAGGACACATGACGTATGAGAACGTCATGTGTTTTACCGGCCCCCCGCAACCATCTGGAGCGGAGCCGGTGCCCGATGCCTGCTGAAATCGTTCAGCAGGCATCGGGGCATATCGCCCAGGGGGGTCATTATGACCCCCCATGTCGGCGATGGCCGCAGATCGCTGGACAATTCAGTCCAGCGATCTGCGGCGGATTCCGGGTCAATCGGGTCTCCAGTGACCCGGTGACCCGGAATTATTGGCTGATCGGGGCCGTCAGAGACGGCCCCGAACAGCCAGAGCCAGCAGGGGTGAGGTGGCACTGGAGCCACCTCACGATCGCCCTGATTCGTCGGCCGGATTACCGGCCGACCAATCAGGGCGCCTGCTGCGGGTGTCACTCCCGCAACCCGCTCCGCCCCTCTTCCGGAGGACGTGAGCGGGTGCAGGACGTGCACCCCGGGTGCTGGGGACCCCGATCCCCGGCGCCCCTGTTGGGATCGGGGCCCCAGGAGTAGCGGCGGCGGCAGAGACGACGAGGGACTGACCTGGTGCAGCAAGGATCGTTGGAGGTGAGTGACAGCCTCCTGCTGTTGCTTAGCAACAGCTCCCAGCATGCAAAAAGGGCATGCTGGGAGCTGTAGTTATGCAACAGCAGGAGGCAGACCACCACAACTCCCAGCATGCCCTTATGGGCATGCTGGGACTTGTAGTTTTGCAACAGCTGGAGGCACATTCTTTCTATGGAAAAGTGTACCTTCAGCTGTTGTGTAACTACAACTCCCAGCTTGCACAATCAGCTAAAGTGCATGCTGGGAGTTGTAGTAGTGCATCTGGTGGTTGCATAACTACAACTCCCAGCATGCCCGTTGGCTGTCGGTGACTGCTGAGAGTTGTAGTTTTGCAACAGCTGAAGGCACACTGAGTTAAGTAGCAAACCAGTGTGTCTCCAGCTGTTGCATAACTACAATCCCCAGCATCCCCAGCCAAAGTAGTATGCCTCCAGCTGTTGCATAACTACAACACCCAGCATGCCCTTCCGCTGTCCGTACATGCTGGGGGTTGTAGCTTTTGCAACAGCTGAAGGCACACTGATTGCAAAACACTGAGTTTGTTACCAAACTCGGTGTTTCACAACCAGTGTGCCTCCAGCTGTTGCAAAACTACAACTCCCAGCATGCACTGATAGACCGTACATGCTGGGAGTTGTAGTTTTGCAACAGCTGGATGTTCCCCCCCCCCCCCAATGTGAACGTACAGGGTACACTCACATGGGCGGAGGATTACAGTAAGTATCCGGCTGCAAGTTTGAGGTGCGGCAAAATTTCTGCCGCAGCTCAAACTGCCAGCGAGAAACTACTGTGAACCCCCCGCCCGTGTGACTGTACCCTAAAAACACTACACTACACTAACACACAATAAAATAAAAAGTAAAAAACACTACATATACACATACCCCTACACAGCCCCCCTCCCCTCCCCAATAAAAATGAAAAACGTCTGGTACGCCACTGTTTCCAAAACGGAGCCTCCAGCGGTTGCAAAACTACAACTCCCAGCATGCACTGATAGACCGTACATGCTGGGAGTTGTAGTTTTGCAACAGCTGGATTCCCCCCCCCCCCCCAATGTGAACGTACAGGGTACCCTCACATGGGCGGAGGATTACAGTAAGTATCCGGCTGCAAGTTTGAGCTGCGTCAAATTTTCTGCCGTAGCTCAAACTGCCAGCGAGAAACTACTGTGAACCCCCGCCCGTGCGACTGTACCCTAAAAACACTACACTACACTAACACAAAATAAAATAAAAAGTAAAAAACACTACATATACACATACCCCTATACAACCCCCCTCCCCAATAAAAATGAAAAACGTCTGGTACGCCACTGTTTCCAAAACGGAGCCTCCAGCTGTTGCAAAACAACTACTCCCAGTATTGCCAGATAGCCGTTGACTGTCCAGGCATGCTGGGAATTTTACAACAGCTGGAGGCACCCTGTTTGGGAATCACTGGCGTAGAATACCCCTATGTCCACCCATATGCAAGTCCCAAATTTAGGCCTCAAATGCGTATGGCGCTCTCACTTTGGAGCCCTGTCGTATTTCAAGGCAACAGTTTAGGGCCACATATGGGGTATCGCCGTACTCGGGAGAAATTGCGTTACAAATTTTGGGGGGTATTTTCTGCTATTACCCTTTTAAAAAATGTAAAATTTTTGGGAAAACAAGCATTTTAGGTAAAAAAAATATATATTTCTTTACATATGCAAAAGTCGTGAAACACCTGTAGGGTATTAAGGTTCAAATTACCCCTTGTTACGTTCCCCGAGGGGTGTAGTTTCCAAAATGGTATGCCATGTGTTTTTTTTTTTGCTGTCCTGGCACCATAAGGGCTTCCTAAATGCGGCATGCCCCCAGAGCAAAATTCGCTTTCAAAAAGCCAAATGTGACTCCTTCTCTTCTGAGACCTGTAGTGCGCCAGCAGAGCACTTTTCACACCCATATGGGGTGTTTTCTGAATCGGGAGTAATTGGGCTTCAAATTTTGGGGGGTATTTTCTGCTATTACCCTTTTTAAAATTGTAAAAATTTTGGGAAACCAAGCATTTTAGGTAAAAAAAATATATATTTTTTTACATATGCAAAAGTCGTGAAACACCTGTAGGGTATTAAGGTTCACATTACCCCTTGTTACGTTCCCCGAGGGGTCTAGTTTCCAAAATGGTATGCCATGTGTTTTTTTTTTTTTTTGCTGTTCTGGCACCATAGGGGCTTCCTAAATGCGGCATGCCCCCAGAGCAAAATTTGCTTTCAAAAAGCCAAATGTTACTCCTTCTCTTCTGAGACCTGTAGTGCGCCAGCAGAGCACTTTTCATCCCCATATGGGGTGTTTTCTGAATCGGGAGAAATTGGGCTTCAAATTTTGGGGGGTATTTTCCGCTATTACCCTTTTTAAAAATGTGAACATTTTGGGAAAACAAGCATTTTAGGTAAAAAAAAAATTTTTTTTTTACATATGCAAAAGTCGTGAAACACCTGTAGGGCATTAAGGTTCACATTACCTTTGTTACGTTCCCCGAGGGGTCTAGTTTCCAAAATGGTATGCCATGTGTTTTTTTTTTTGCTGTTCTGGCACCATAGGGGCTTCCTAAATGCGGCATGCCCCCAGAGCAAAATTTGCTTTCAAAAAGCCAAATGTTACTCCTTCTCTTCTGAGACCTGTAGTGCGCCAGCAGAGCACTTTTCATCCCCATATGGGGTGTTTTCTGAATCGGGAGAAATTGGGCTTCAAATTTTGGGGGGTATTTTCCGCTATTACCCTTTTTAAAAATGTGAACATTTTGGGAAAACAAGCATTTTAGGTAAAAAAAAAATTTTTTTTTTACATATGCAAAAGTCGTGAAACACCTGTAGGGCATTAAGGTTCACATTACCTTTGTTACGTTCCCCGAGGGGTCTAGTTTCCAAAATGGTATGCCATGTGGTTTTTTTTTTGCTGTTCTGGCACCATAGGGGCTTCCTAAATGCGGCATGCCCCCAGAGCAAAATTTGCTTTCAAAAAGCCAAATGTGACTCCTTCTCTTCTGAGACCTGTAGTGCGCCAGCACAGCACTTTTCACCCCCATGCGAGGTGTTTTCTGTATCGGGAGGTATTGGGCTTCAAATTTTGGGGGGTATTTTCTGCTATTACCCTTTTTAAAAACGTAAAATTTTTGGGAAACCAAGTATTTTAGGTAAAAAATATATATATATTTTTTTACATATGCAAAAGTCGTGAATCACCTGTAGGGTATTAAGGTTCACTTTACCCCTTGTTACGTTGCCTGAGGGGTCTAGTTTCCAAAATGGTATGCCATGTGTTTTTTTTTGCTGTCCTGGCACCATAGGGGCTTCCTAAATGCGGCATGCCCCCCAAAAACCATTTGTCGCTCCTTCCCTTCTGAGCCCTCTACTGCGCCCGCCGAACAATTAACATAGACATATGAGGTATGTGCTTACTCGAGAGAAATTGGGTTTCAAATACAAGTAAAAATTTTCTCCTTTTTACCCCTTGCAAAAATTCAAAAATTGGGTCTACAAGAACATGCGAGTGTAAAAAATGAAGATTTAGAATTTTCTCCTTCACTTTGCTGCTATTCCTGTGAAACACCTAAAGGGTTAATACACTTACTGAATGTTTTTTTGAATACTTTAGGGGGTGTACTTTTTATAATGGGGTCTTTTATGGGGTATTTCTAATATGAAGACCCTTCAAATCCACTTCAAAACTGAACTGGGCCCTGAAAAATAGTGAGTTTGAAAATTTTGTGAAAAATTTCAAAATTGCTGCTGAACTTTGAAGCCCTCTGGTGTCTTCCAAAAGTAAAAACTCATACATTTTATGATGCAGACATAAAGTAGACATATTGTATATGTGAACCCAAAAAAAATATATTTTGAATATCTATTTTCCTTACAAGCAGAGAGCTTCAAAGTTAGAAAAATGCAAAATTTTCATTTTTTTCATCAAATTTGGGGATTTTTCACCAAGAAAGGATGCAAGTTACCATAAAATTTTACCACTAAGTTAAAGTAGAATATGTCACGAAAAAACAATCTCGGAATCAGAATGATAACTAAAAGCATTCCAGAGTTATTAATGTTTAAAGTGACAGTGGTCAGAATTGCAAAAAAACGCTCCGGTCCTTAAGGTATAAAATGGCCTGGTCCTTACGGGGTTAAAACAGTATTTGTCTACAACACCAGCAGGTGTGTACTTTTGGCTGGCCTTTCACAGTATCTAGGCCCTTAAGTCTTTAACAGGAACAAAAAGGTACACCACTTAGATGTAGAGATGTGGTATGCACTTATAAGGGGAGGACAATAGCTCCAATACACTTAAAATCAGTATGTGTCTAAAACACCAGCAGGTGTGTACTTTTGACTGGCCTTTCTCAATATCGAGGCCCACAAGACTTTAACAGGAATAAAATGGTACTCAACTTAGATGTACGCACAGGTTACACTTAATAGAGGGCAATACGCATTTAGTGCTCTGTTCACCCTAACTGGCTGGCTACTATTAGCTTTTCAGTTGTTGTACACAACAGTGCTGCAGCACACAGTCGCTGTGTACTACACCCAAAATTGCACTCTTTCTCTCAATCTCATTCCCTTCCCTATCAGTGCTTCTAGGCTGGATTTGGGCTTGAGGTGAATCTCTTCTGTAATAAAGCTTTTCTGTGCAACACACTGCTCTCTGTCCCTTTCTCTCTCTGCAATAGAACACTGATGTGCCTGGGAGGTGAATCGCTGCTGTAAAAATGTTTTTCTGTGCAACACACAGTGCTGTCTGTCTCTTACTCTCTGTAATAGAACACTGATGTGACTGGCCGCAAGATGGCTGACGATTATATAGGGCTGTGACATCTCAGGGGTTTCTGGAGTCTGACCGGTTGCATGCTTCATGTGATTCAGGGTCATCCCGCAGACCCTTGTTCCCGCCTTCCCAGGATTCCTTGCCCCATGTCCTCACATGTAGATCTGCCATTTTAGATGCCTGCCCCTAGAGCCTGGACCGCACTAAATGGAGTTTAATGAAGCGCTTCACGCGAAGGAATCACGGCAATATTAGCATTCATTACAAATCCTTATTTTTAGTTGTTTTTCCTGAAATTCGTAACGAATTTGGATTCGTCAGATTCGATTCGCTCATCCCTAATCCAAATAGTGATGGTCACACCACATATACAGTAATATCAGTAAGTATAGACAGAAGAAATTGGCATGAGGTTGACTTTAATAATAGTGGTAAAAACTGCCAGGTTTATCCTTAAAGGGGTACTCCGGTGGAAAACAATTTTTATTTTTTTTTTAAATCAACTTGCTCCAGTAAGTTAAACAGATTTGTAAATTGCTTCTATTTAAAAATCTTAATCCTTCCAGTACTTATCAGCTTCTGTATGCTGCAGAGGAAGTACTTTTCTTTTTTAATTTATTTTCTGTCTGACCACAATGCTCTCTGCTGCCACCTCTGTCCATGTCAAGAACTGTCCAGAGCAGGATAGGTTCGCTATTGGGATTTGCTTCTACTCTGGACAGTTCCTGAGACAAACAGAGGTGTCAGCAGAGAAAGTAAAATATAGCAATGAGAAGTGTATGTCCGGCACTGCTAGGTAAATGTAAGCCCACTATAGACGGGTATATGTGTGAAGTATGTTGCTGTGAAGAATATAGGTGGTGCTCTGACTCTGTTATGTGAACATCCAAAACAATTCACAAAGAGATAAGGTCGGCGACTCACCGGTGATGATCTTCAATCTTTTCTTTATTGATTAATACTCACATCATGGGCCTATCTAGGCCAGATGAAGCACTAATCCGTGCAAAACGCTACCGTTGCCTTCTGTACCCCCCTTCACTGACCCTCTCCTGTAACACATGATGTGAGTATTAATCAATAAAGAAAAGATTGAAGATCATCACTGGTGAGTCGCCGACCTTCATTATCTCTTTGTGATTTGTAGAGAAAGTAAAATGTTCTTACATATAAAATAAGAAAAAGCTGTTGTAAATCACTGTGTATGTAGAGGACAGAAGCTTCTACGGGATCCTGTACTGTACACACAATGTCCCAAAAAAGTAAAATGGAGCTGTCCTACCAAGTGTCCAAAGGAGCAGCTAATTGAAAATGTAAGTCGGGGGACCACTGTATGACCAGGAAAATCACCCCATACAAACATAAGCATAATCACAATTTCCTGCTTATAAAACACAGTAACTAAATCTGTCTCATATGTCCCAGCCTGTTTCCCCCATATATCGTTGCTCACTAAAAGGGTTAATCAGGGGACCCAAAGAGCAGACTCCTGGTTTGTCAATCAGTCTGCTCTGTGAGCCAGGGGCGTGTCAAAGAGCCTCAGTGCACAGAGCCTTGCTTGTCTGTCCACACTTCCTGTATTATGCAAAGAAAGCATAATTTTCACCCAATGCATATTACAAATATACATATAGGGGGAGATTTATGAAAAAATGTCTAGAGGAAAAGTTGCTGAGTTGCCCATAGCAACCAGTTAGATCGCTTCTTTCATTTTACAGAGGCCTTTTCAAAAATGAAAGAATCAATCTGATTGGTTGCTATGGGCAACTCAGCAACTTTCTCTCTGGACATGTTTTGATAAATCTTCCCTATAATGTTATTCTCTACAAAATATAAAATGTTTTGACAGTGACAGTGTAAATGACAGAGGGTACTCCTCTGGAAAACATATATTTTTAACTCCTTAATGACTCAGGACGTATATTTACATCCTGCGCCGCTCCCGCTATATAACATGGGGTCAGCGGGTCGGCCTCGGCGGCCATCTACGGCCGGGACCTGCGGCTAATACCGGACATCACCGATCGTGATCAAGGTTTACCGCTGCGTCTGAAGTGAAATTGAAAGAATCCCGGCAGCTGGTGAAATCACAGCATCCTGAACAGCTTACAAGACACCAGGAGGATCCCTACCTGCCTCCTGCATGTCCAATCGCTGTATGACTGCTCCGTGCCTGAGATCCAGGCCGGAGCAGTTGAGCGGCGATAACACTGATCAATGCCATGTTAAGCATGGAGCTTGCTCTTTCTGAGTGTTACTGTGTAAGAGGGGGCGTGAAAGAGCAGTTTCAAAAACTGTGATTATCTGTTGTGCGGAGTGAATCTGTGGAGTGGGTGCGACTGCCTATAGCCCACATTCATATTTTGGGTAAGTTTTTCTCTTTTGCACATAGTGGGATAACTGTTAGAGTTTAAACACCCTTTTTTTTTTTTTTTTTTTTCTCTGTTCCACCTCTAGGGGGAGGAGGAGTAGATTGGGCACAGGTGTATAAATCTTAGCTTGGGACTCTAATTGAGAGCTTGCTCTTTCTGAGTGTTGCTGTGTAAGAGGGGGCGTGAAAGAGGAGTTTCAAAAACTGGAGTTTGAAAGCAGGAGGTTGAGATCGCTGTGAGTGTTAATTTCTGAACGCACAAGGTCTACAAAAAATTTTTAAGTGTAATTTTGACTGTCTGTTTTTTCCTATACATTTGTGAAATCCCCATTACTAGATGGCCTCTGTTACCCCGAGCGCTCCGGGTCCCCGCTCCTCCCCGGAGCGCTCGCAACATCCTCGCTACTGCAGCGCCCCGGTCAGATCTACTGACCGGGTGCGCTGCGATACCGCCCCCAGCCGGGATGCGATTCGCGATGCGGGTGGCGCCCGCTCGCGATGCGCACCCCGGCTCCCGTACCTGACTCGCTCTCCATCGGTCCTGTCCCGGCGCGCGCGGCCCCGCTCCCTAGGGCGCGCGCGCGCCGGGTCTCTGCGATTTAAAGGGCCACTGCGCCGCTGATTGGCGCAGTGGGTCTAATCAGTCATTCACCTGTGCACTTCCCTATTTAACCTCACTTCCCCTTCCCTTCCTTGTCGGATCTTGTTGCCATCGTGCCAGTGAAAGCGTTCCCTTGTGTGTTCCTAGCCTGTGTTCCAGACCTCCTGCCGTTGCCCCTGACTACGATCCTTGCTGCCTGCCCCGACCTTCTGCTACGTCCGACCTTGCTCTTGTCTACTCCCTTGTACCGCGCCTATCTTCAGCAGTCAGAGAGGTTGAGCCGTTGCTAGTGGATACGACCTGGTTACTACCGCCGCTGCAAGACCATCCCGCTTTGCGGCGGGCTCTGGTGAAAACCAGTAGTAACTTAGAACCGGTCCACTAGCACGGTCCACGCCAATCCCTCTCTGGCACAGAGGATCCACCTCCTGCCAGCCGAATCGTGACAGCCTCCATGTTGGAAAATGCAGTCCAATGTACATCCTGTTCAATGTATGCAATCCTTGAACAACAGTTTGAGGGTGCATATTGTTGTGCGAGATGTGTGCTAGTTGTCCGTTTGGAAGCCCAGATCCTGCATCTAGAGGGGCGACTGGCAACAATGAGAAGCATTAACAACATGGAGAGGAGTCTCCTGCTCACTGAGCAGGCACTCTCGGGAGTAGAGGTGGGGGAGGACAGTGGGACGGAGTTGCAGGACAGTCAGGCAGTTAGCTGGGTTACAGTTAGAAAGAGGGGTAGGGGAAAAAGTGTCAGGGAGGCTAGTCCTGAACTGGCACACCCCAACAAGTTTGCCCGCTTGGCAGATGAGGGGGATGCCATTACAGAGCTAGGAGAACTGCAGCAGGATACCACCTCTGACCGCCAGGGGGGTGTCTGCTCCAGTAAGGAGGGAGGGAGGAGTACAGGGCAGGCCAGACAGGTACTAGTGGTGGGGGACTCAATTATTAGGGGGACAGACAGGGCAATCTGTCACAAAGACCGGGATCGCCGAACAGTGTGTTGTCTGCCTGGCGCACGAGTTCGGCACATCGCGGATCGGGTTGACAGGTTGTTGGGCGGGGCTGGAGAGGACCCAGCAGTCATGGTACATATTGGCACCAATGACAAAGTAAGAGGTAGGTGGAGTGTCCTTAAAAATGATTTCAGGGACTTAGGCCGCAAGCTTAAGGCAAGGACCTCCAAGGTAGTCTTTTCTGAAATACTACCAGTACCACGAGCCGCACCAGAGAGGCAGCGGGAGATCAGGGAGGTAAACAAGTGGCTCAGAAGCTGGTGTAGGAAGGAAGGGTTTGGGTTCATGGAGAACTGGGCTGACTTCGCTGTCGGTTACCGGCTCTACCGTAGGGACGGGCTGCACCTCAATGGGAAGGGTGCAGCTTTGCTTGGGGAGAAGATGGCTAGAAGGGTGGAGGAGTGTTTAAACTAGGGACTTGGGGGGAGGGAACCTACAGCAAAGAGGGGGAAGATAGTGTAGATAGAGAGGTGGGAATTATAAATGTACCTGGGGGTGGAGCGGAGGGAGGGGTTAGAATAGTTAATAGGAATAGGCTTCATAGGAAAATAAAACTTACACCCTTGAATCCCATTAACCCCAATAACATAAAGGATGGAAATGTAAAGTGTATGTTCACAAATGCCAGAAGCCTAGCAAATAAAATGGGGGAGCTTGAGGCCTTGATACTGGAGAAACATATTGATATAGTTGGGGTCACTGAGACATGGCTGGACTCCTCGCATGACTGGGCTGTCAATCTGCAGGGGTTTACATTGTTTCGCAAGGATAGAATGAACAGAAAAGGTGGTGGAGTCTGTCTGTATGTAAAAAGTGGTATGAAAGTCAGTGTGAACGATGCCATAGTGTGTGATGATTCTGAGGATGTGGAATCATTGTGGGTAGAATTACAAAAGGAGGGAAATACTGAAAAAATAGTATTTGGTGTAATCTACAGACCCCCTAATATCACTGAAGAGATAGAAGTTCAGCTTCATAAACAAATAGAGAGGGCCGCCCGGGCAGGTACAGTGGTAATAATGGGAGATTTTAACTATCCAGATATAGATTGGGGTCCGGGGTTGGCTAAAACTACAAAGGGGCGACAATTCCTAAATTTATTGCAGGATAATTTTATGGGCCAGTTTGTGGAGGACCCAACAAGAAGTGATGCCTTGTTGGATCTGATCGTTTCCAACAACGCAGAGCTGGTTGGTAATGTAACTGTGCGGGAAAACCTTGGGAATAGCGACCACAATATAGTTACTTTTGACTTAAAATGTAGAAAACAAAGACAGGCGGGGAAGGCAAAAACATATAACTTTAAAAAGGCAAATTTCCCTGGGCTGAGATCTGCACTACAGGACATAGACTGGGGGGAGGTGTTCTCAAATACTGATACAGAAGGTAAATGGGACATCTTTAAATCAACTCTAAATAACTATACAGCTAAATATATACCAAAGGGGAACAAATATAAACGATTAAAACTAAATCCTACATGGCTGACACATGATGTTAAAAGAGCAATAAACAACAAAAAAATAGCCTTCAAAAATTACAAATCTGATGGGTCAGCTATAACATTTAAACAGTACAAGGAGCTTAATAAAATCTGTAAAAATGTAATAAAAACAGCAAAAATTCAAAATGAGAGACAGGTGGCCAAAGAAAGCAAAACTAATCCTAAATATTTTTTTAGACATATAAATGCAAAAAAACCAAGGACAGAGCATGTAGGATCCCTTAATAATGATAATGGGGAGGTTGTCACAGGCGATCAAGAGAAGGCGGAGCTACTGAATGGGTTCTTTAGTTCTGTATACACTATGGAAGAAGGCGCTGACATTGGCCAGGTCAGTGCTGGTAACACATCATGTAATGTACTGAACTGGCTTAATGTAGAGATGGTACAAGGTAAGTTAAGTGATATAAATGTAGGCAAATCCCCAGGACCGGATGGACTACACCCAAGAGTTCTTAGAGAGGTAAGTTCAGTAATATCTGTACCCCTGTTCATGATATTTAGAGATTCTCTGGTGTCTGGTATTGTGCCAAGGGACTGGCGCAAGGCGAATGTGGTGCCAATCTTCAAAAAGGGCTCTAGGTCTTCCCCAGGAAACTATAGACCGGTAAGTTTAACGTGCATTGTGGGTAAATTGTTTGAAGGACTTATAAGGGATTACATACAGGAATACATAGGGGATAATTGTATTATAAGTGATAGCCAGCATGGGTTTACTAAGGATAGATGTTGTCAAACCAATCTAATTTGCTTTTATGAAGAGGTGAGTAGAAGCCTTGACAGAGGAATGGCTGTGGATATAGTGTTTCTGGATTTTGCTAAAGCATTTGATACTGTCCCTCATAGACATCTGACAGGTAAGTTAAGGTCTTTGGGTTTGGAAATTTTAGTTTGTAACTGGATTGAACACTGGCTCATGGATCGTACCCAGAGAGTGGTGGTCAATGATTCATACTCTGATTGGTCCCCGGTTATTAGTGGTGTACCCCAAGGTTCTGTACTGGGCCCGCTGTTGTTTAATTTATTTATTAATGATATAGAGGATGGTATTAACAGCTCTGTTTCTATCTTTGCAGATGACACCAAGCTTTGTAGCACAGTACAGTCTATAGAGGATGTGCATAAGTTACAAGATGACTTGGATAGACTAAGTGTCTGGGCATCCACTTGGCAAATGAGGTTCAATGTGGATAAATGTAAAGTTATGCATCTGGGTACTAATAACCTGCATGCATCGTATGTCTTAGGGGGGATTAAACTGACAGAGTCACTGGTAGAGAAGGATCTGGGTGTACTTGTAGATCACAGACTACAGAATAGCATGCAATGTCAGGCTGCTGCTTCCAAAGCCGGCAGGATCTTGTCATGTATCAAAAGAGGCATGGACTCAAGGGACAGGGACATAATACTCCCCCTTTATAAATCATTGGTACGGCCTTACCTGGAATATGCTGTTCAGTTTTGGGCACCTGTCCATAAAAGGGACACTGCGGAGTTGGAAAGGGTGCAGAGACGCGCGACTAAACTAGTATGGGGAATGGAACATCTTAGCTATGAGGAGCGATTAAAGGAGTTACAATTGTTTAGTCTTGAGAAGAGACGTTTAAGGGGGGATATGATAAACGTATATAAGTATATTAATGGCCCATACAAAAAATATGGAGAAAAACTGTTCCAGGTTAAACCCCCCCAAAGGACGAGGGGGCACTCCCTCCGTCTGGAGAAGAAAAAGTTTAGTCTCAAGGGGCGACACGCCTTCTTTACCATGAGAGCTGTGAACTTATGGAACAGTCTACCTCAGGAACTGGTCACAGCAGGAACAATTAACAGCTTTAAAACAGGATTAGATACATTCCTGGAACAAAATAAGATTAATGCTTATGAAGAAATATAAAATCTCATCCCTTCCCCAATATCGCGCCACACCCCTACCCCTTAATTCCCTGGTTGAACTTGATGGACATATGTCTTTTTTCGACCGTACTAACTATGTAACTATGTAACTATGTAACTATGTAATGCATGGCAGTGAACAGTGTAAGAGATCAGTGTATGCAATGTCCCTTATGGGGGCTATAAAATTGCAAAAACAAAAAACAAAAAAGTGAAAAAAAAGTGTTAATAAATGTGATCTAACCCATTCCCCAATAAAAGTCAGAATCACCCCCCCCCCTTTTCCCATAAAAAAAAACTATGTAAATAAAAAGAATTATAAACATATGTGGTATCGCCACGTGCATAAATGTCCAAACAATAAAAATATAGAATTAATTAAACCGCATGGTCAATGGCGTACACTTAAAAAAAATTACAAAGTTCAAAAAGCTTATTTTTGGTCACTTTTTATACCATAAAAAAATGAATATAAAGCGATCAAAAAGTCCAATCAAAACAAAAATAGTACCAATAAAAACCAGATAATGGAGCAAAAAATGAGCCCTCATACATCCCCATATGCGGAAAAAATTAAAAGATATAGGGGTCAGAAGAGGACATTTTTTAATGTATACATTTTCCTGCATTTAGTTATTATTTTTTTCCAGAAGTACAACAAAATAAAACCTATCCTTTTAACTGTATGGACCTACAGAATAATACTAAGATGTCATTTTTACCAAAAAAAGGCACTGCATAGAAACAGAAGCCCCCAAAAAGTACAAAATGGCGTTTTTTCTTCAATTTTGTCACAAAATGATTTTTTTTTGCCGTGAATTGTTGGGTAAAATGACTAATGTCATTGGTGGAGCAAAAAATAAGACATAAATTGGATTTGTAGGTGGAAAATTGAAAGAGTTATGATTTTTAAAAGGTAAGGAGGAAAAAACAAAAATGAAAAAACTGAAAAATGGGGTTAAATGGGGTTAAATGAACTGGTGCCAGAAAGTTAAACAGATTTGTAAACTACTGTATTTATACGAAGAATAAAGAAGTCGCACTCACCATCTGGTAGCAGTATATAAATTCTTGTCCTTTATTCACACCGGCAAAGTGGAACATAAAATACGGTCACTTCACGTGGGGAGCGAGAGCAGCCGCTCTCAAAACACGAGGGCACACCCCCAGAGACGACTAGTTTCGCGTCACGGCTTGACGCTTCTTCCGTCCAATAAGGTGTGGCCGGAAGAAGCGTCAAGCCGTGACGCTAAACTAGTTGCCTCTGGTGGTGTACCCCCGCGTCTTGAGAGTGGCTGCTCTCGCTTCCCACGTTAAGTGACCATATTTTATGTTCCACTTTGCCGGTGTGAATAAAGGACAAGAATTTATATGCTGCTACCGGATGGTGAGTGCGACTTCTTTATTCTTCGTATAAATACAGTGATATAAGTTATCTTGGATATAGTCAGCACCTCCACATAGCAGTACATGTCAGCATCGAAGGTCACAGCAGCACTTGTTACACCGTGCATCCTCTGGGCTATTTGGCAACGGTAGTGCCTGGTGCTACACCTGCACTTGCAAATCTTAGATTTGTAAATTACTTCTATAACTTTTTTTTTAATCCTTCTAGTAATTATACGCTTCTGTATGCTCTGTAAGTTCTTTTCTCTTTGAATTTCCTTTCTGTCTGACCATAGTGCTCTCTGCTGACACCTCTGTCCAATATTTTTTTATAGAAGTAATTTACAAATATGTTTAATTTTCTGGCACCAGTTCATTTAACCCCTTAAGGACTTTTTCAGTTTTTTCATTTTCATCAGTTGATTTAAAGAAAAATGTTTTCCAGTGGAGTACCCCTTTAAGTACCTAACTCTGTGCTATAACAAAAAATCAATTAGTAAACAGGGTACTTCGCCTCTAGACATCTCCTCCCTTACCCACATGCATCGAGCGAACTCCGGTCTGTGTCAGATTACAAGCGACCACAGCCGTCATGTCCCCTCCATATATCTCCCTCAGACATTAATTGAGAAGGCCTGACGACCACAGCCGCTCAAAGCCAAGCCCAGACAGCGCTCTGAACATAAGCGTTCAGAACGCCGGGGTGCCAGGCCAGAGATCGAGGGGGGAACCAGCTGCCAGATTCACTGCGTGCAATCAGACATCTTATCCCCTTTTGGATAGGGGATAAAATGTCCGGGGTGAAGTATTCATTTAAGTATATCTATATTTAGTATATTCAATTAAAAGTTAAAGGTTATGTTTAAATTCAGGTTTCTTTGTCCCATTGTCGGCCTCATTTTGGGCAGTATTTTTTATTTTATTCTTACCAAAATCAGGAGTAGAACCAACATAGAAAAAGATGAAAATCTTTCCATTGTAATATATCTCTGTGTCAGTTCGAACCCTGGTTTTGGTAAAAAATAAAAAAATAAGGTCAAAATACTTTGAATAAACACAGCCTAAGGCTAGAGAGGCAATCCATTTATATGTGGCCTTTGAAGTTTAAAATCAAACACCATATTGATTGGGTACTGAGTAACTACTTTAATTCCATGGACTACAAAAAAGTCTATTAGAAGGTAATAAAGCTTGATTCACTATCATTAACTAAATGGTTTTACTGGTTACCCAAACATGAAACAAAGTAGCCAAACCATCTAACAAATCCACCATTAGTAGCGGATTTCCTTTAACGCTTAAATAATTAAAGTGCTAGGTGTTTAAAATAATATATATTTAAATGGAATCATAGTGGGATTAAGCTCTGCGTGGTATTGACAAAACCTCTGAAATTATAATGATTGCGGATGACACTAGAAGGAAATAAAATCACTAAGGTACAGGCTCACTACCATGATTACTAATTGTTTCAATTTACAAGAGAGCAACGTCTACCAAATGGCAAGTCAAAAAGTCATAAATAATGGATGCACAACTAAAAATAAATCTGCTGAAAATAAAATGAAAGCCCTAACTAATTAATGTATGCTAATTGTGTTCTTTATTCCGTCAAATCTACATTGATTAAAAACTGTCATATACTACTAACAGAGGAAAATGTGCAATACATCTATTAACATGCATAAAAATGTGAGCTTAGCTATGATGCATATCAACTAAATGGTTTGCATGCAAAAATATGCCTCCACATGACTACTTTCAGGTAAAAATAGTCTGCATACCAGATTTAAAAAAAAATAAAAAAAATACAAAATTTGGAGATGTTTCAATGTTTAAAGGAAAACTGTCAGATATTTTCTCCTGCACTGTCCACAGTACTGGTGGATAGTGCGGGAGACGCTAATTCCTATGAGCCCTACCTTACCCGGATCCGCCCGTCCGTTCACCCGCAATTGTAGTTTTATTCTATGTGTTTATCTTGCTGTAACTGGCACGGGCGGGGCTTCTGCAGCATAACTGGCACTGACGTCAGCGCTGCTTATGAATATTCATCCCCCAGTTAGGAGCAGTGAAGAGAGGGAGAGCTGGAGGTAGGGGGATGAATATTCATAAGCGGCGCTGATGTCAGTGCAGAAGCCCCGCCCGTGCCAGTTACAGCAAGATGTACACATAGAATAAAACTACAATTGCGGGCGAATGGCCGGGCAGAGTGGCTGGGTAAGGTAGGGCTCGTTTTAATCAGGGTCTCCCGCACTTTCCACCAGTACTGTGGATAGTGCGGGAGAAAATATCTGACAGTTTTGCTTTAAAAGGTTGTCTCCCCCTTTCCCTAGAAAGCCACTAACAATAAGGCCATGTTCACACATCAGAATATCCATGCAGGATTCCACATTGGAATTCTGAACGGAGATTGCACTGCAGCCTGAGCCCTTTTGAATTCAACAGGATTCAGCTGCACATAACTCATAATTTCTGTGCCAGATGTTTTTGATACAGAATTTCTGATTCCGGTGTCGGCAGAAAGATTTAACCTGTCCATTCTTTCTTCAGACTCCGCACAGAATACATAGCCATCTATGAGACGGCGCATTCCCGTGCGGTCCTTGCATCGGCGACACGCCCCCGCTCGCAGTCTTCATAATGTCCACACAGAGATTTTCCATGATGACATTCCGAACATAGCCTTAGTGCTATGGTGGACCTAGCTTGTCCATGCTTTACACCAGTGGCCTCCAAGAAGTGGACGTCCTGATGTCACAAAACTACAACTCCCTGGATGCCCAGACAGCCGTTGGTTGTCCGGGAATACTGTAAGTTGTAATTCTGCAACAGCTGGAGGCACACAATTTGGAGATCACTGCTTTAAACCATGTAATAATACATTTCTGCTGTTATAGGGGAAATGTGTGGTCAGCCATAACTCCCCCTCAGATTCCTGATAGTCTTTCCCTTATACATGTCCTCAATTTATCCCCTATTTATTATCATCTGTTTTTGGCTTTGTATTAAATAATTGCAATTTAACCCGATAACGACCATGGACGTCTATACTCGTCCAATGGTCGTTACCGGGGTATGACGCGGGCTCCCGACTCGAGCCCGCGTCATACCGGCCAGCCCCCAGCTGATTCCTGTAGCTGGGGGCCGGCGTTAA
This sequence comes from Hyla sarda, assembly GCF_029499605.1. NCBI lineage: Eukaryota > Metazoa > Chordata > Amphibia > Anura > Hylidae > Hyla > Hyla sarda. The sequence continues at coordinate 376,490,284 of NC_079189.1, read as the reverse complement.
TAGCCGACATGCGGCGATCGCCGCAGTCGGCTATTAACCCTTTAGATCGCTGCTGTCAAAGTTGACAGCGGCATCTAAAGGTGCCTGTATCTAAGGGGACTAAAAGTGTAAAAAAAAAAAAAGTTTAAAAAAAGTATAAATACACACACATTAACCCCTTCCTTATTAAAAGTTTAAATCACCCCCCTTTTCCCAAATTCCATATTAAAAATATGTAACCATAATAAAAATAAACATATGTAGTATCGCCGCGTGCCTAAATGTCTGAATTATAAAAATATATCATTAATTAAACCGCACGGTCAATGGCGTACACGCAAAAAAATTCCAAAGTCCAAAATAGCGTATTTTTGGTCACTTTTCATACCATAAAAAAAGGAATAAAAAGCGATCAAGAAGTCCAATCAAAATAAAAATGGTACCGATTAAAACTTCAGATCACGGCGCAAAAACTGAGCCCCAAACCACCCTGTGTGTGGAAAAATAAAAAAGTTATAGGGGTCAGAAAAGGACAATTTTAAATGTATAAATTTTCCGGCATGTAGTTATGATTTTTTCCAGAAGTACGACGAAATCAAACCTATATAAGTAGGCTATCATTTTAATCATATGGACATACAGAATAAAGATAAAGTGTCATTTTTACCGAAAAATGTACTGCCTAGAAACAGAAGCCCCCAAAATTTACAAAATGGTGTTTTTTCTTAAATTTTGTCGCACAATGATTTTTTTTTCCATTTCGCCATAAATGTTTGTGTAAAATGACTGATGTCATTCCAAAGTAGAATTGGTGGCGCAAAAAATAAGCCCTCATATGGATTTTTAGGTGCAAAATTAAAAGGGTTATGATTTTTAAAAGGTAAGGAGGAAAAAACGAAAGTGTAAAAACAGAAAAATGCTTGGTCCTTAAGGGGTTAAAGGGGTATTTCTGTTTAGCCTCTAAACCCTTGATGAAAAGTTATCATACTGTGTAAAATGTTTCTAGCACCTCCGTGTGCCGCCTTGTCCAGTTTTAATGCACAGGATCCACACACATAAGCAGAGGTGTAACTTGTAGCATCTAGGCTTCAATGCAAAGTCTGCAACAGGGCCCCATGTGCCAATTATAATACTGGTCTCTTATGGGGCAGATGTGCTTTGGGACCCCCTTAGGCACCAAGGGCCCTGGGGTGACTGCTAGCTCTGCACCCCCTGTAGCTAAGTCCCTGACAAGAAGTGACATAGTGCAAGTTTTTTTAATTTACTGTTGTCTATGACCTTTTCGAGCATTCCATGCAGCTAAGAGAATAACCCTGATTTACTGTTGTAAAACTGACCTGTTTTGTCGGGTTGTTCGCCAGAATTTGGCGTACTGAACCACAAATGTTTCTGTGCAGAATGTGCGCTAAAAAAGTGTAAAAAGCTGACCAACTCTCCATTTTACTTAGAAAACCTGGAAAAGGGGCATGGCCGATGGTAAAGGGGCGTGGTAGATGAAAAGGGGGCATATCCCAACATTTTTTTTAAATCCCAACATATTTACTAAGGTTCCCAGATAAATGTGGTGGATTTGAGCTCTGGAAAACCCAACAGATCAGAGCAAGTGTAAAAAAAATGAAAATGTAGAGAAAAGAGCAAAACATAGGGAAACATTAGTAAATAGTGTGGAAAAATACATGTAGGGAAATAAAACCCACAAGGAAAACTCCACTCCACTCCAAGATGTCACATGGTCCACAGGAGGGTGTGGCTATGTGGCAGTTTGTGGGTGTTATCCACCTATGACCTGCAGCATAGTCACACACCCCTGGAGACTATCGGGGACATTTATCATTGTTGCTTTGGTAAGTTCTGTAGTCATTTTTTTCTTGCTATTTTTGTGCTTATATATGACATATTTATCATACTATCACAGGGGGTTGATAAATTTGGCTTACATGAGCAAAAACCAAAAAATCACTTTTAAATACCGTTTTTTTAGCACACATAAGCAAAACCCAAATAATGACTACAGAACACCACTATGCAGCTTTGAAAAAAAATGTGTGTGTGTGTGTGTGTGTGTATGTATGTATGTATATATACAGCAACAGAAGAATGCAGCAGCACACTGCCAGCACAAGGATATAGGTGAAACATGAATATGCAGTTAAAACATGGAGAGCTATACAGCTATGGTGTAATAGATGCAAATGTGAAGCTTAGTGTTGAGCGGCATAGGCCATATTCGAATTCGTGAATATTCGCGAATATATGGACGAATATTCGTCATATATTCGCGAATATTCGCATATTCGTTATATTCTCGTTTTATTTTTGCATATGCGAATATTCGCGTATGCGAAAATTAACGTATGTGAAAATTAGCATATACGAAATTAACATACGCGAAAATTCGCATATGCGAAAATTTGCATATGCTAATTTTCGCATATGCGAATGTTTGCACGCCAGTCTCACACAGTAGTATTACAGCCTTCTTTACACCACACAAGCTGGAAGCAGAGAGGGGTGATCACTGTGATGTGTACTGTGAAGGAAAAAAAAAGAATATTCGTAATTACGAATATATAGCGCTATATTCGCGAAATTCGCAAATTCGCGAATATGCGATATTCGCGAATAATATTAGAATTGCGAATATTCGCGAGCAACACTAGTGAAGCTATGAAATAGTGAGGCACTTAGCTCGCAAATTTGTCCCCGCCGGCGGTCAAATAGCTTGGACCGTCCCACCGCGATAAGGTGGCCTCATTGGGACAGACCCTACACTGTGAATATGCCTCTGTGGGAACAGTTCAGTAAGCATGGCAGGGTCTGGAACATCCAAGACACCTTATATACACACCTGATAGAGGTGGGTGGGGTGCAAGGCCAACATGGAGGTAACCACTAGTGTTGCTCGCGAATATTCGCAATTCGAATTTTATTCGCGAATATCGCATATTCGCAAATTCACGAATATAGCGCTATATATTCGTAATTACGAATATTCGTTTTTATTTTTTTTTTATTTTTTCACAGTACACATCACAGTGATCATCCCTCTCTGCTTATTCACATATGCGAAAATAAAACGAGAATATTACGAATATGCGAATATTCGCGAATATGACGAATATTCGTCCATATATTCGCGAATATTCGCGAATTCGAATATGGCTGTCACGATGCCGGCTGGCAGGTGGTGGATCCTCTGTGCCAGAGAGGGATTGGCGTGGACCGTGCTAGAGGATCGGTTCTAAGTCACTACTGGTTTTCACCAGAGCCCGCCGCAAAGCGGGATGGTCTTGCTGCGGCGGTAGTGACCAGGTCGTATCCCCTAGCAACGGCTCAACCTCTCTGGCTGCTGAAGATAGGCGCGGTACAAGGGAGTAGACAGAAGCAAGGTCGGACGTAGCAGAAGGTCGGGGCAGGCAGCAAGGATCGTAGTCAGGGGCAACGGCAGAAGGTCTGGAATCACAGGCAAGGAACACACAAGGAACGCTTTCACTGGCACTAGGGCAACAAGATCCGGCGAGGGAGTGAAGGGGAAGTGAGGTGATATAGGGAAGTGCACAGGTGTAAACACTAATTGGAACCACTGCACCAATCAGCGGTGCAGTGGCCCTTTAAATCGCAAAGACCCGGCGCGCGCGCGCCCTAGGGAGCGGGGCCGCGCGCGCCGGGACAGAACTGACGGGGAGCGAGTCAGGTACGGGAGCCGGGGTGCGCATCGCGAGCGGGCGCTACCCGCATCGCGAATCGCATCCCGGCCGGAGGTGGTAACGCAGCGCCCCGGGTCCGTGGAACCGACCGGGGCGCTGCAGTGAGGGAAGTGTAGCGAGCGCTCCGGGGAGGAGCGGGGACCCGGAGCGCTCGGCGTAACAGTACCCCCCCCCTTGGGTCTCCCCCTCTTCTTGGGGCCTGAGAACCTGAGGATCAGACTTTTGTCCAGGATATTGTCCTCAGGTTCCCAGGACCTCTCTTCTGGACCACAACCCTCCCAATCCACTAAAAAAAAAGTTTTTCCTCTGACCTTTTTAGAGGCTAAGATCTCTTTGACAGAGAAGATGTCCGAGGAGCCGGAAACAGGAGTGGGAGGAACAGATTTAGGAGAAAAACGGTTGAGGATGAGAGGTTTAAGAAGAGAGACGTGAAAGGCATTAGGGATACGAAGAGAAGGAGGAAGAAGAAGTTTGTAAGAGACAGGATTAATTTGACACAAAACTTTAAAAGGACCAAGATAGCGTGGTCCCAACTTATAGCTCGGGACACGGAAACGGACATATTTAGCGGAGAGCCATACCTTGTCTCCAGGGGAAAAAATGGGAGGAGCTCTTCTTTTCTTATCTGCGAATCTCTTCATGCGAGAAGAAGCCTGTAAGAGAGAATTTTGGGTCTCTTTCCATATGGTGGAAAGATCACGAGAAATTTCATCCACAGCGGGCAGACCAGAGGGCAAGGGGGTAGGGAGGGGGGGAAGAGGGTGACGGCCGTACACCACGAAAAACGGAGATTTGGAGGAAGATTCAGAGATTCTGAAATTATACGAGAATTCGGCCCAAGGTAGAAGATCTGCCCAGTCATCCTGGCGGGAGGAAACAAAATGTCGTAAATAGTCACCCAAGATCTGGTTAATTCTCTCTACTTGTCCATTGGATTGAGGATGGTATGCAGAAGAAAAATTTAATTTAATCTTGAGTTGTTTACAGAGAGCCCTCCAGAATTTAGACACAAATTGGACGCCTCTATCCGAGACGATCTGTGTAGGCAACCCGTGAAGACGAAAAATGTGTACAAAAAATTGTTTAGCCAACTGAGGCGCTGAAGGAAGACCAGGAAGAGGGATGAAATGTGCCATTTTGGAGAATCGATCAACGACCACCCAAATAACAGTGTTGCCATGGGATGGGGGTAAGTCAGTAATAAAATCCATACCAATCAGAGACCAAGGTTGTTCGGGGACAGGTAGAGGATGAAGAAAACCAGCGGGCTTCTGGCGAGGAGTCTTATCCCGGGCACAGATAGTGCAGGCTCGCACAAAGTCCACCACATCAGTCTCTAGAGTCGGCCACCAATAGAAGCGAGAGATGAGTTGCACAGATTTCTTAATGCCCGCATGACCTGCGAGATGGGAGGAGTGACCCCATTTGAGGATCCCAAGGCGTTGGCGTGGAGAAACAAAGGTCTTTCCTGGAGGAGTTTGCCTGATGGAGGCTGGAGAAGTGGAAATCAGGCAGTCAGGAGGAATGATGTGTTGAGGAGAGAGTTCAATTTCAGAGGCATCTGAGGAACGAGAGAGAGCATCGGCCCTAATGTTCTTATCAGCAGGCCGAAAGTGAATTTCAAAATTAAATCGGGCAAAGAACAGAGACCACCTGGCCTGACGAGGATTCAGCCGTTGGGCAGACTGGAGGTAGGAGAGGTTCTTGTGATCGGTGTAAATAATAACTGGAAATCTTGATCCCTCCAGCAGATGCCTCCATTCCTCAAGTGCTAATTTAATGGCTAGAAGCTCTCGATCCCCGATGGAGTAGTTCCTCTCCGCCGGAGAGAAGGTCCTGGAAAAAAAACCACAAGTAACAGCATGCCCGGAAGAGTTTTTTTGTAGAAGGACAGCTCCAGCTCCCACTGAGGAGGCATCAACCTCCAATAGGAAGGGTTTAGATGGGTCAGGTCTGGAGAGCACGGGAGCCGAAGAAAAGGCAGACTTGAGTCGTTTAAAGGCGTCTTCCGCTTGAGGAGGCCAAGACTTGGGATCGGCATTTTTTTTTGTTAAAGCCACAATAGGAGCCACAATGGTAGAAAAATGTGGAATAAATTGCCTGTAATAATTGGCGAACCCCAAAAAACGTTGGATGGCACGGAGTCCGGAGGGGCGTGGCCAATCTAAGACGGCAGAGAGTTTATCTGGGTCCATTTGTAGTCCCTGGCCAGAGACCAAGTATCCTAGAAAAGGAAGAGATTGGCATTCAAACAGACATTTCTCTATTTTGGCATAGAGTTGATTATCACGAAGTCTCTGAAGAACCATACGGACATGCTGGCGGTGTTCTTCAAGATTGGCAGAAAAAATCAGGATATCGTCCAGATATACAACAACACAGGAGTATAGGAGATCACGAAAAATTTCATTAACAAAGTCTTGGAAGACGGCAGGGGCGTTGCATAGACCAAAGGGCATGACCAGATACTCAAAGTGTCCATCTCTGGTGTTAAATGCCGTTTTCCATTCATCCCCCTCTCTGATGCGGATGAGATTATAAGCACCTCTTAAGTCCAGTTTGGTAAAAATATGGGCACCTTGGAGACGATCAAAGAGTTCAGAGATGAGGGGTAGGGGGTAGCGGTTCTTAACCGTGATTTTATTAAGACCGCGGTAGTCAATGCAAGGACGTAGAGAGCCATCTTTTTTGGACACAAAGAAAAATCCGGCTCCGGCAGGAGAGGAGGATTTACGGATAAAGCCCTTTTTTAAATTTTCTTGGACGTATTCAGACATGGCAAGAGTCTCTGGGACGGACAGAGGATAGATTCTGCCCCGGGGTGGAGTAGTGCCCGGGAGGAGGTCAATGGGACAATCATAAGGCCTGTGAGGAGGTAGAGTCTCAGCTTGTTTTTTGCAAAAAACGTCCGCAAAGTCCATATAGGCCTTAGGGAGACCGGTTACATGAGGAAGCACAGGGACACGGCAAGGTTTACTGGGAACCGGTTTTAAGCAGTCCTTGGAACAAGAGGGCCCCCAACTCTTGATCTCCCCAGTGGACCAATCCAGGATTGGGGAATGGAGTTGAAGCCAGGGAAGTCCAAGAAGGATTTCAGAAGTGCAATTGGGGAGGACCAACAGTTCAATCCTCTCGTGATGAGATCCGATGCACATTAGAAGGGGCTCCGTGCGGAAACGTATAGTACAGTCCAATCTTTCATTGTTTACACAATTGATGTAGAGGGGTCTGGCGAGACTGGTCACCGGGATGTTGAACCTGTTGACGAGAGAGGCCAAGATAAAATTTCCTGCAGATCCAGAGTCCAAGAAGGCCACAGCAGAGAAGGAGAAGGCAGAGGCAGACATCCGCACAGGCACAGTAAGACGTGGAGAAGCAGAGTAGACATCAAGGACTGTCTCACCTTTGTGCGGAGTCAGCGGACGTCTTTCCAGGCGGGGAGGACGGATAGGACAATCCTTCAGGAAGTGTTCGGTACTAGCACAGTACAGGCAGAGATTCTCCATGCGGCGTCGTGTCCTCTCTTGGGGTGTCAGGCGAGACCGGTCGACCTGCATAGCCTCCACGGCGGGAGGCACAGGAACAGGTTGCAGGGGACCAGAGGAGAGAGGAGCCGGGGAGAAGAAACGCCTCGTGCGAACAGAGTCCATATCCTGGCGGAGCTCCTGACGCCGTTCGGAAAAACGCATGTCAATGCGAGTGGCAAGATGGATGAGTTCATGTAGGTTAGCAGGGATTTCTCGTGCGGCCAGAACATCTTTAATGTTGCTGGATAGGCCTTTTTTAAAGGTCGCGCAGAGTGCCTCATTATTCCAGGATAATTCTGAAGCAAGGGTACGGAACTGTACGGCATACTCGCCAACGGAAGAATTACCCTGGACCAGGTTCAACAGGGCAGTCTCAGCAGAAGAGGCTCGGGCAGGTTCCTCAAAGACACTTCGAATTTCCGAGAAGAAGGAGTGTACAGAGGCAGTGACGGGGTCATTGCGGTCCCAGAGCGGTGTGGCCCAAGCCAGGGCTTTTCCAGACAGCAGGCTGACTACGAAAGCCACCTTAGACCTTTCAGTGGGGAACTGGTCCGACATCATCTCCAAGTGTAATGAACATTGGGAAAGAAAGCCACGGCAAAACTTAGAGTCCCCATCAAATTTATCCGGCAAGGATAGTCGTATTCCAGAAGCGGCCACTCGCTGCGGAGGAGGTACAGGAGCTGGCGGAGGAGATGATTGCTGGAGCTGTGGTAGTAACTGTTGTAGCATAACAGTCAGTTGAGACAGCTGTTGGCCTTGTTGCGCAATCTGTTGTGACTGCTGGGCGACCACCGTGGTGAGGTCAGCGACAACTGGCAGAGGAACTTCAGCGGGATCCATGGCCGGATCTACTGTCACGATGCCGGCTGGCAGGTGGTGGATCCTCTGTGCCAGAGAGGGATTGGCGTGGACCGTGCTAGAGGATCGGTTCTAAGTCACTACTGGTTTTCACCAGAGCCCGCCGCAAAGCGGGATGGTCTTGCTGCGGCGGTAGTGACCAGGTCGTATCCCCTAGCAACGGCTCAACCTCTCTGGCTGCTGAAGATAGGCGCGGTACAAGGGAGTAGACAGAAGCAAGGTCGGACGTAGCAGAAGGTCGGGGCAGGCAGCAAGGATCGTAGTCAGGGGCAACGGCAGAAGGTCTGGAATCACAGGCAAGGAACACACAAGGAACGCTTTCACTGGCACTAGGGCAACAAGATCCGGCGAGGGAGTGAAGGGGAAGTGAGGTGATATAGGGAAGTGCACAGGTGTAAACACTAATTGGAACCACTGCACCAATCAGCGGTGCAGTGGCCCTTTAAATCGCAAAGACCCGGCGCGCGCGCGCCCTAGGGAGCGGGGCCGCGCGCGCCGGGACAGAACTGACGGGGAGCGAGTCAGGTACGGGAGCCGGGGTGCGCATCGCGAGCGGGCGCTACCCGCATCGCGAATCGCATCCCGGCCGGAGGTGGTAACGCAGCGCCCCGGGTCCGTGGAACCGACCGGGGCGCTGCAGTGAGGGAAGTGTAGCGAGCGCTCCGGGGAGGAGCGGGGACCCGGAGCGCTCGGCGTAACAATGGCCTATGCCGCTCAACACTAGTAGCCACTCCCCTGTATGTGCAATACAGACAAAGAATAAGTCAGCCAGCACTTTAGGTGATACCAAACTATTATATGGACCTGGCCTACAGGTGCTCGCTACTAGGCTAAATATACAGCAACAGAAGAATGCAGCAGCACACTGCCAGCACAAGGATATAGGTGAAACATGAATATGCAGTTAAAACATGGATACAGCTATGGTGTAATAGATGCAAATGTGAAACTATGAAATAGTGAGGCATTTAGCTCGCAAATTTGTCTCCGCCGGCGATCAAATAGCTTGGACCGTCCCACCGCGAGTGGGACGGTTCAAGCTATTTGACCGCCGGCGGAGACAAATTTGCGAGCTAATTGCCTCACTATTTCATAGTTTCACATTTGCATCTATTACACCATAGCTGTATCCATGTTTTAACTGCATATTCATACAGATCCGTGTATCCTGTGGACTCCTTCGGATTCGGTTGACTACTTCGACGACCAGCTTTTTTCTTTGCTTGATGTTAATAAAATGGTTAACGAGGGCTTGTGGGGGAGTGTTTTTCGTAATAAATTTTTTTTTTAAACCTGTTGTGTTTTTTTTTTACTTACTGGACAGTCTTAGTAGTGGAAGCTGTCTTACAGATGGAGTCCATTACTAAGCCGGGCTTAGTGTTTGCCACAAAAACAGCTAGCGCTAACCCCCAATTGTTACCTCGGTACCCAACACCACAGGAGTGCCGGGAAGAGCCGGTACCAACAGGCCCGGAGCATCAAAAATGGCGCTCCTTGGCCTAGGCGGTAACAGGCTGGCATTATTTAGGCTGGGGAGGGCCAGTAACAATGGTCCTCGCCCATCCTGGTAACGTCAGGCTGTTACTGTTTGGTTGGTATTTGGCTGAGAATAAAAATAGGGGGGGACCCTATGTGTTTTTTTTTTATATTTAATTATTTATTTTAAAAAAAAACGCATAGGGTCTACAACTCCCAGCATGCCTTTACAGTAAGGACATGCTGGGAGTTTTAGTCCTACAGCTGGGGCAGGGGACAAGCTTGTCATTCGCCTGCCCTGCACAACTACAACTCCAAGCATGTCCTTACAGTAAGGGCATGCTGGAAGCTGTAGTCCTGCAAAGGGAGCCCGGGCACACACACACAGAGAGTCACACATACACACAGTCACACACACAGAGTCACACACAGTCACACACAGACAGAGATAGAGACACACACACTCACCCATCCAGCGCAGCGATCCTTCTCTTCAGGAGCCCTGCGAGTGACGTCACTGACGGAGGGACGTGGGAGCGGAGGCTGGTGCAACTGAAGACGTGGGAGCGGATGCCGGGCACAGTGCAGGTGAAGGCAAGGGAGGGGGTTACTTCGGACGGGCACAGCGCAGGAGAAGGCCGGGGGGGCGGTTACGGGCGGGCACAGCACAGGTGAAGGCCGGTGGGGGGAAGGGGGGGTTGTATGCTGACGGACCCCCCCCCTGACAGACTCCTACATCCCCTAATCATGTCACTGTTACAGCGGGAGATGTGAAATGACAGCAGGAGATTTAGGAGTCTGCAGCACCCGGTATATGTAAGGAGCCCGGGCTGACATTACAGTGCAACCGCCGGGCTCCTCATCCGGCCTCCCCGCTACCCTCAAGGGGACACTGATATCCCCCCCCCCCCTTGTCTCCCGTCCGTGCCACTCAGCTCCCGCTGCTACAGGACTACAACTCCCAGTGTGTCTTCACTGTAAGGGCATGCTGGGACTTGTAGTCTTGCAACAGTTAGCAGACAGGTGGGAGTTGTGTGGCGCTGACCGGTGACAGGGGGGGATGTAAATCCCTGCAGTGTCACTGTAGCCAAGTGAGGGTAGCGGGGAGAAAGTATGTCGGAGCATGGGTGGCAGAAGCTTTTCCTGCTCCATGTTGGAGCTGGAGTAAATTTAGTCAATTTTTACGACTGTCGCAGTTAATAAATACCTGACTAAACCAAGTAAAGTTTTCAAACCCGCGTACCGTAGTCAAAAAAACAAAACTTGCTCTTCTTGCTCGCATAGATGATTGTCGCATGAAAAGTCACGGTGTCGCAGTAGCGACTTTTTTGCGACAAATTTACACAGAAAAACTCGGGTAAAAGGGTTGATAAATGCCCCTCTATGTGACTTTTGAAATATTGTCTCTGGCCACATTGAATGCTGGGAAAGGTCAGAGACAAGAATAAAAAGACTTGCGTTACAGCACATCTGCGTGTGGGTCCCATACATGAAAATGGCACAAAGCGTCACAAAGAGGTAATAGAAGTATATTGCACTGTATTATAATTTGGCATCATGGGCTCAAAGGTTGAAGAAAGAAAATCGTGGGATACCGCTTTAAAACCAGAACATGTGAATACACCCTTAGTCTTGCAAAAACAAATGCTAGGCCTATTACACAGGACAATTTTGGTATATTCAGAGGATAATCAGCCTGTGTAAGGGTGGGTTCACACCACGTTTTTGCAATACAGTTTTGTATCAGGTTTTTTATTAAAAAAAAAACGGATTCCTCAAAACCTGACTAAACTGTATCAAAACGTGTGTACAAAGTTTTATCTGTATACGGTTTGAAAAATGATGTCCGGTTGCATCCGTTTTTTAAGAAAAAAAACGTATAGGTTTTGAACTTTTCACTCCATTATGAATAAAGTTACACTTGTTTGATTGAAAATCCAAGAAAAAAAAATGTGCAAATCAAAAACCATATGGTAAAAACTGGATGGAACCGTACACACATACAGGTCTGTACGGTTCCCATTGACTCCCATGTAAAAAAAAAAAACTTATACGGGTCAATACGGTTTTTCACCCAGACCAAAAACCGTGGTAGGCCACGGTTTTCTGTCCAGAAAAAAAAAAGGAAAAAAATGTGTGGTGTGCAAAACGTAGACAACCGTATACAATATGGTGCATACGGTTTTGAATGGAAAGTCTATGGCCACGGTTTGCTGTACGGTTGCATAGGTTTTTATTTTTTTTAAACTTAACCAAAAACTGTATAGAAAAATCGTGGTGTGAACCCACCCTAAAAGGGCTTTCTTGTGCAGGAAAACAAAAACAAGTCCAAGACTCTATGGGTCAAATCCACGTTAGAATGTTGACATGCCGCTTTGACATAGAATTTTGTTAGAACAGGACATGGTTCTAATAATCCATTCTTTGTCTTCTTTTATTATTCCTTTAAGCATCAACTTTAGAAGAAGTTTCCTTCTGAAAGCTATGCAGGCCAATTTCATGCAGTGTGCAGCGTATGGTCTGATCACTGACATGCTGACCCATCCCCCCCCCCCCCCCCAACCTCTGCAGCAGTGCTGGCAGCACTCATACGTCTATTTCCCAAATACAATATCTAGATATGATGTTGAACATGTTCACTCAACTTCTTTGGCCAACCATGACAAGGCCTGCTCTGAGTAGAACCTGTGTCGTATAACCCCTTCCTGGAGATTAATCCTAGCTGTCATCTTTAAAGTCTAATAAACTTTGGCATTGCAGTATTTTTCAGAAAAGTCTGCGAGTCAAACTAGTTGTAGGCTGGTATTACACATAGCATTTTCAAGAAAAGTTATTTTTCTCTTATTTCTTGGGTCAGTACTGGTAAAAAAAATAATAAAGTCAGAAAGAAATGGGCCAATATATGTATGTACTAAAACTTCTCTTTAAAAAGGGCACTGAATTTGTCAGAAAAACACATGTAATATCCCCAAAAATGTAAGTGTTGCTAAAGAAATTTTTCAAGCCAAAAACCACCACTAAAAGTGTGAATTATGCTATTGCCTAATTTTGTTGGTGTTAATTACCGTACATTTTTAATATACATTTAAACCCCTATAGAGAAAAACATAACAAGAAAAGCCCTTAAAAAATAACAAAGAAAAAGCAGCTGACAAACATTTTAGCATACCATTTTGGAATAAACTAAGCCAACTAATAGTTGGTCTAAATTTAGATAGAGTAAGGCTTTGTTTACACAGTGTAAAATGTACCATAAATCAGTGCTTCAGCAAACCAAGTACAAATCACACCCGTGATAAATAATCCTCTAAGAGTATGTACACGGGTGGATCTTCTGTGAGATTTCTGCTCCGGAAAAGTTGCAGGTATAGTGGCAGTGGATTTTGTGCATTAAAAAAATGACAGCAGGCCGTATTGAAGTCAACAAAGTCTGCTATAGATTTTCTGCAGTGGAAAATCCTCAGCAGGCCCCATTGAAGTCTGCTGTGTATTTTACGTTGATGAAATTCTGCAGTTGCTAAACCTGCAGCTATTCCAGAACAGAAATATTGCAAAAACTACCAGAGACAAAAAGGTCAGGTTCATACTATGGAATTTCGGATCGGAATCCTTCTTAGGAATTTCAGTCGGAAATTCCGGTGCAGCAGAATCCCATTGCTGTCAATGGGATTCCGCTGCACAGTGCTCTGCAGAAATTGTGGCCTATGGGTACAACAATGTCTGCATGGTCCTAGCGCCAACTCATTTCAGTTGGCGCTGGCCGCACTAGGAATCTCCGGCCAGAGATTTTCATTGTGAGCCCAGCCAAGCTGTCCGATTTGCCCATATCAACCAATCACAGTTGAACTTTTATTTTACCAGCACAAATAGGGAAATGAGAGCTAAGCTGTGATTGGTTGCTGGGCCTTAAAGTGGTACTCCAGTTAAAAACAATTTTTACTCTGGAACTTTCCAGAGCAGGAGCAAATCCCCATAGTAAACCTCTCCTGCTCTGGACAGTTCCTGAGACAGACAGAGGTGTCAGCAGAGAACACTGTGGTCAGACAGAAAAGAACAACTCAACTTCAGCAGCTGATAAGTACTGGAAGAAATAAGATTTTTTTTTAATAGAAGTCATTTACAAATAGGTTTAACTTTCTGGAGCCAGTTTATATGAAAAAAAAATGTTTAAATGTTTTTTACTGCAATACCCCCTTTAAAAGTGCACTTCAGATTTCAATATACAAAGTCCTGAGTCCACTCCCTCTTGTATTCCTCAGGCTCAGGTTTTTAACCCTGCAGGTCTGTGCGTTCTGTAGATCCTTCGGTGCCTGTGTCTGAAGTGCAATATGCGCATATAAATTCTTAGAAGAAAACAAATTACACGGCACCCAAACCTCTACTTCAAACTTGCTGCTTTATTGCCACTGGCAAGGCATACAATGAGGATATACTACTGTTGGTGTAGTGCTGCTGCATCCTCATTGTACGCCTTGCCAGTGGCAATAAAGCAGCAAGTTTGAAGTAGAGGTTTAGGTGCCGTGTAATTTGTTTTCTTCTAAGAATTTATATTTCAATATACATTTTCAGAGTTTTTGAGCAGGACAAAGTACCTGCATGTAAAGCCACTCTAGGGCATTTTAGACTTTGCACCATGAACAAGACTAGTGTGCAATGCACATCTACCTACGTCTTAACTTAAAAATAGCCCACATCAGAAAAAAATTGCCAACTTCCCTGAATGAAAAATTCATATGATGAATAATTACAGCCAATGTTAGTCTCCGATTCCTATGCAAGTCTTTTAATGCGTATACAGCATAGCTTTACAAAACTGGCTGCATAAAGTGAGTGATTAGTTGATTTGTGCATGAATGAATAGACAAACCCTGTCATTACTTTCATCCGCTTATCATAATCCTCCTGGTAAGTAGTGTATAGGTATCAGCTCTGCACATCACTTCAGCAAGAAGTGATTATTTGACTTTCAGCGATAGCAGAAATAAAGTAATGTGATAAATAAAGGCCCCACGTTGCTTCAAATTAGGTGTTACATGTGTAGGAAGGAGACTGTAGATGGTGCATTTCACATTTACATTTTCTCGCCTAGTTCTGGCTTTATAGGATTCCTACACAAATGATTGGCAGAGTTTTAATAGCTTTGTGATGTATAAATATGCAAAAAAGTGAAGTTGATTTGCTTAAAGGGGTACTCCGGCCCTAATACATCTTATCCCTTATCCAAAGATAGGGGATAAGATTAGAGATGAACATACTTTTGAAAAATTTGATTCGCCCGATTTCCCAAATTTTTTTAAAAAAATTACGTTTGATCCAAATTTATTTGCGGCGATTCTACATTAAAAACGGCTATTTCTGGACTACAGAGAGCCTCAATGGGGTGTAGAAAACTTTGCTTTGTTCTAACACGCATATGGAGTGTGCTGGGGTAGTGAAATAATACTGTTATTCAGTACGCAGATTACAGACATCACTTTTAGAATCGCTGCTACAGAGTGGCACAATAACAGAGCCTGGAGGTGGCATCAGTAGGAGGAGACCATATAGTGGCTGAATGACATAGCATGGAGGTCTCTGTCTCGCCTTCCTCATAACCCTCTAGCTCCTCTGGCTGCTCCTGCTCCTCCTCTCCTGTCAGATTACCAGAAAAACCACCCATTTGGCGAAACCTAAACTGTGCTCCACTTTGCCCCTCCCCCTCCTCCTCCAGTTCAGCCCCCACAGGGCTCATGTGGCTGTGAGATGTAGGCACCACGTCTCCAGTGCCCTGCCAGCCATCGTTTCCAACAGGTGTTGTAGGAAATGAAGCAGTGGAATGATGTAGTTCATCCCGTAATCCTGGTGACTTACTAATAATGTGGCTTCCGCAAAGGGCCTGAGCAAACGGCAGGTGTCACGTATGAGCTGCCATTCGTTCACATTGAAGTTACACAGGGAAGTACCCCTATCCGCTTGGATCATCAAGAAATCGGTGATGGATTTTCTCTTTTCGTACAGTCGGTCCAACATATGGAGGGTGGAATTCCAACGTGTGCAACGTCACAAATCAGATTATGTTGGGGGATACCGTTCTGACGCTGCAGCTCAAGGAGGGTGTGCTTTCCGGTGCACGAATGGCTGAAGTGCACCGGAACACTGGCTGAACACTTCAGGAACTGCTTCACAACCAAATACGTATGCCATGGCTCAGCCTTCCCAGTCGCAGTGCATGCAAGATGTTCTTCGCGTTGTCAGTCACCATGGTTCCCATTTCCAATTTTCATGAAGTAAGCCATGCTCTGTTTTCTTTATGAATTACTTTTAGCAGTTCCTCCCCTGTGTGACTCTTTTCGCCAAGGCAAACCATGTGAAGAACAGCGTGACACCGCTGTGCCCTGCACACATGATATGCTGAAGGGCCACTGAGACTTGTCTGGGCAGTGGAGGCTGATGACAAGGTCGTGGATGAGGAGGCAGAGTCTCACACTGTCACAGGACCATCGGCCTGAGAGTGTGGAGGAGTAAGCAGCGTGACCTGTACAAGTTGGTGTTGTGGCTTTGCAGGAACCACATTCACCCAATGAGCCGTGAAGGACATGTATTGTCCCTGACCATAGTTACAGCTCCAGACATCAGCACTACCGTGCCCTTTGGTACACACCGACAAGCTCAAAGAATGGCCCACCTTCTTGTCCACAAAATTGTGAAGGGCTGGTACTGCCCTTTTCTCAAAGAAAATGACGGCTTGGCACTCTCCACCTCGGCTTGGCACAAGCCATCAGTTTTCTGAAAGGTGCAGAGTCCACGACTTGAAAAGGGAGGGACTGCAGCACCACCATTGGGACCCTGGCAACACTTCAACTTCTGCTAACAAAACTTGCATGTGGCTGTGTGAACCTCCTCCGGATACTTGATGAAAAACTGCCACACCACGAGTAGCTGATTTTTCCACCAAAATTCCGCACTAATTGACTGCTACTGCTGCCGTCTCCTTTTCCACTACCTCCTGGGAAGGTAGGCTACCGCAAAGCAGGTTGTCTCCCCTGGGCACATTTGGCTCCAGAATTTCCACTTCTGCCACCATGCTGACTGCCATCCATGCTACCACCTTGATGGCTCAGCTGGGGCCTCACGTGCAACCTGAAACTCTCTTCTCCTGATGTTGATGAAGCACCTTCTGCACCCTGCTCCAAATTGTGATCGGCTTCATCATCATCAACATGTGTCTGGACGTCACTAATGTCCTCCTCAGGTTCCTCAACAGTGTCTTCTTCAGGAGCCTGAACCCTGGTAACACCGCCTCCCACGTCACTCTCCTCATCACTACTTGCCCGCCTAGTGGACGAAGCGGCGGATGGCTCCTCCACTTGTTGGCTGGGCAGTAGCTGCTGACTGTCCTCTATTAGATCGTCCTCAGTGAATAGTGAAGCTGAACCCACAGAATAAGATACTTCTGTAGAAGAGGGAACAGCATAGGAAAGAGGCAATGGGAGGACAGGGACTGCTCCTGGGCCATGCCAACTGAGGGTTGTGTCTGAGGAATTCACCGACTGTTGACTGGGGGTATCAGATGTCACTTGTGATGAAGTGGATGACAGTGTTAACCAATCAAGGATGACAGATGGGTTGCTGGTCGAGACATGACCGCTAGCTGATATCGGGAGCTCTGGCCATTCGCTGCGACTCCTGCTGACACTTGCCCCTAGTCTGCTGCCACCTCTGCCTGATGAATTTAGGCCTCTGCCACTCCTCTGTGCATGTCCTGGCACTTCTCTGCCTGACATACTCAGTGCGTATATGAGGGGAATACAATACGCTTCACTACGCTTAAAACAGTATTTGTCTAGAACAGCAGCAGGTGTGTACTTTTGCCTGGACTTTCACAGTATCTTGGCCCTTGACAGATTAACAGGTTTAAAAGAGTACACTACTTAGATGTAGGTATGTGGCATGCACTTTTGAGGGCAGAAAAATGTACTACAGTACACTTGAAAAAGTATCTGAATAAAAACACCATCTGGTGAATACTTTTGCCTGGACTTTCACAGTATCTAGGCCCTGAACAGATAAACCGGTTTAAAATAGTACACTACTTATATGTAGGTATGTGGTATGCACTTATGAGGGAAGAAAAATCGCTACTGTACGCTTCAAAAAGATATGTGAGTAAAACACCTGCCGGTGATTACTTTTTGCTGTCCTTTCACAGTATGTTGTCCCTTGACAGATTAACAGGTACAAAATAGTACACTATTTATAAGTAGGTTAGTGGTATGCACTTATGAGGGCAGAAAAATGCCGTACAGTACGCTTAAAAAAAGTATTTCAGTAAAACAGCAACCGGTGATTACTTTTGCCTGGACTTTCACAGTATCTAGGCATTTGACAGATTAACAGGTACAAAATAGTACACTACTTATATGTAGGTATGTCGTATGCACTTATGAGGGCAGAAAAATGTGCTACTGTATGCTTCATAAATTATTTGAGTAAAACACCAGCCGGTGATTACTTTTGGCTGTCCTTTCACAGTATGTAGGCCCTTGACAGATTAACAGGCACAAAATAGTACACCACTTAGATTTAGGTATGTGGTATGCACTTATGAGGGCAGAACAATGCGTTACAGTACGCTTAAAAAAAGAAAAATTTTTGCACAACACCAGCAGTACACAACAGTGCTGCAGCACAAAAAAGCTGTGTACTAAACACAAAATTGCACTCCGTCAAAGACTATTAGGAATGGACTGCTGGGTATTATACCGTCTACAGACTAGTATAACCAGCAGATGATTTGTTGTGGAACAAAGACACAGAATTGTGATGAAAAATGATTCCTGCGTACTCTGCTAAGATTTAAGAAGTTGAGGCAGCTTGTTGAAATGTATGAGGCAACACCAGGGGCGGATCCAGAGTCGAGTCTCGGGAGGGGCACTATTAGAGTATTTTGTGTTGGCAGACAGAAAATAAGATGTTGCTTACGGAACTTACAATATTATTAAATGTATCATACAGTCCTAACCTTGTTTAAGACTCTTAGGCCATGTTCACATGTCAGAATAATTATCAAATATACCAATTGCCACAGAATGGAAAAGTGCTAAAGAAGTTTTTACCATTTAAAACTACAGCTCCCAGTATGACCTAAGTAGTGGTAAGGGGATGCTGGGACTTGTTGTTTCACCCATCATTACTGCAGAACTTCTTCAGTGACTACAGCTCTGATGGGACACACACAGGATGATACAGAATGACATCAGTGACTACAGGTGACGTCTTCTCTATAGTCTTTCCTTATCTAATTCAGATGTACATACCACCGGGACTTGTTTCAGCTAAATGTTCTCCCTGCAGAACTTGATGCCCAGACGTCTCCTCACTATGTCAGCGGATTCTGATCCTCTATATGAAAACAATAATTATTATAATACTGCCAAACACTGTATTCTTTGAATATAATACTCGCACATACCTTCTGAATATAATTCTGACACACTGTACCTCCTGAATATACAACACACTGTACCCTCTGAATATAATACTGCCACACACCGTACCCTCTGAATATAATACTATCACACACCGTACCCTCTGAATATAATACTACCACACACTGCGCCATCTAAATATAACACTACCACACTGTGCCCTCTAAATTTAATACTAACAAACACTGCACTCTCTGAATATAATACTACCACACACTGCACTCTCTGAATATAATACTACCACACTGTGCCCTCTAAATTTAATACTACCACACACTGCACTCTCTGAATAGAATACTACCACACACTGCACTCTCTGAATATAATACTACAACACACTGTGCCCTCTAAATTTAATACTACTACACACTGCACTCTCTGAATAGAATACCACCACACACTGTACCCTCTGTACATAATACTACCACACACTGCACTCTCTGAATATAATACTACCACACACTGTACCCTCTAAATTTAATACTACCACACACTGCACTCTCTGAATATAACTTGCTGTGCAGTGCACCCTCTGAATAAAATACCCAAATGTATTGTGGCCCATAAAAAAATGTACCACCCCAGAAATTCCTCATAATCTACAATATACTTCTGAAATGCAAAACACTCTGTGCCTTCACATATAGTAATAATGCCCCATCTTGTGCCCCTACATATAATAATTATGATCCGTCCTGTTCCCCCCACATAATAATGCCCTGTGCCCCTAACATATATTGCCCCCTGTGCTGTGCCCTTCACATATAATTCCCCGTTCTTTGCCCCTCACATATAATGCCCCCATCATGCATCCCTCACATATAATGCCCCCTGTGCTGTGCCCCTCACATATAATGCCCCCGTGCTGTGCCCCTCACATATAATGTCCCCTGTGCTGTTCCCCTCACATATAATGCCCCCTGTGCTTTGCCCCTCACATATAATGCCCCCCATGCTGTACCCCTCACATATAATGCTCCTGTCATATGCCCCACACATATAATGCCCCCTGTGCTGTGCCCTTCACATATAATGCCCCCGTTCTTTGCCCCTCACATATAATGCCCTCATCATGCGCCCCTCACATATAATGCCCCCTGTCCTGTCCAGTCAGGAGGCATTATATGTGAGGGGCACAGCACAGGGGGCATTATATGTTTGGGGCACATGACAGGAGCATTATATGTGAGAGGCACAGGACAGGGGGCATTATATGTGAGGGGCGCATGATGGCGCATTATATATGAGGGGCACAGGATGGGGGCATTATATATGAGGGGCGCATGATGGGGGCATTATTTGTGAGGGGCACAGCACAGGGGGCATTATATGTGTGGGGCACAGCACAGTGGGCATTATATGTGATGGGCACAGAACAAGGGGCATTATATGTGTGGGGCACAGCACGGGCATTATATGTGAGGGGAACAGCACAGGGGACATTATGTGTGGGGCACAGCACAGTGGGCATTATATGTGTGGGGCACAGCACAGGGGGCATTATATGTGTGGGGCACAGCACAGGGTGCATTATGTGTGGGGCACATGACAGGGGGCATTATATGATATAATGCCCCCTGTGCTGTGCCCCACACATAATGCCCCCTGTGCTGTGCCCCACACATATAATGCCCCCTGTGCTGTGCCCCTCACATATAATGCCCCCTGTGCTGTGCCCACACATATAAATTATATGTGTGGGGGGCACAGCACAGGGGGCATTATATGTGTGGGGCACAGCACAGGGGGTATTATATGTGTGGGGCACAGGACAGGGGGCAATATATCATATAATGCCCCCTGTGCTGTGCCCCACACATATAATACCCCCTGTGCTGTGCCCCACACATATAATGCCCCCTGTGCTGTGCCCCCCACACATATAATTTATATGTTTGGGCACAGCACAGGGGGCATTATATGTGAGGGGCACAGCACAGGGGCCCCCCCTGTAATGTGCTCTTAACATATAGTGCCCCAGTGCTTTGCCCTGCAGCACCTCACATTAAAAATTCCCCTTTCTCTCCCCCCCCTAAGTTTTTAAATCCCCATCCCCCTCCGATACAGTGCCCTTAACAGTGGCACATATTCCAAATCCCCTGGGCCCTGAGCATACTCTTCTTACTTACTGTATGCTGGCCGCGGGGACGGGATTTCCGGGCGCCGGCGCGATGATGTGATGTCATCGCGCCGGCCTGCAGAGGATCGCGTCCCCGCAGCTCACACGCTGTGTACTCACAGCGTGTGAGACTGCCTAGGTTAGTGAATGGTGGAGCGGAAGCTTACAGCTTCGGCTCCACCATTCTAGGGGGCGGGGGACAGCAATCTCGGGGGGGGGGGGGGGGTTGGGGGGCAATTACCCCGTTGCTCCCCCCTGGATCCGCCACTGGGCAACACACAGCTATCTGCCCCTCTCTGTAATACAATGCTGAAAAAAGTGACTGGGAGGTTAATGGCTGCAGTAAAAATCATTTTCAGTGAAAAAAACACTGCTCTCTGTCCACCAGAACGTTGATGTGACTAGGATGTGAAATGCTGCTGAAATGAGCTTTTCTGTGTAACACACACACAGCGATGTCCGTCTATCTGTATGCAGTGTAATGAATGCTATCACGAGCCGAAAAATGGCTGCCGAATATATAGGGTTGTGACATCACAGCCCTATATATTCGGCAGCCATTTTGCGGTTCGTCATATCATTCATTACACTACATAGAGATAGGACAGACATCGCTGTGTGTGTGTTACACAGGGTGACTGGCTGCTGATAGGCTGCATCCTGCATGTTATTCAGGGTCATCCCGCCGAATTCCCTTCCTGCCTTGCCTTCCCATCGTTCCTTGCCCCATGTACTGACATGTGGAGCCACCATTTTAGATGCCCTGGAGCCTGGACTGCAGTAAATGGTGTATAATGAAGCAATTTTTCACAATAGAATCGAAACGATATTTGCATTCCTTGCGAATTGAATATTTCATCAAATTCATTACGAATTCGGGTTCGTCAGCTTTGATTAGCTCATCTCTAGATAAGATGTATGATCGCGGGGGGTCCGGCCGCTGGGGACCCCCGCAATCTGTTATTGCGCACTCACCTTTGTGAACTCTCTGCAGTGCTAGAGGCTCTGAGTGTGTAGCGTGATGACCACGGGGCTGGAGTATCATGACGTCACGACTCTGCCCCGTGTGACATTATGCCCAACCCCCTGAATGCAAGTCTATGGGAGGGGGGCATGATGGCCATCATACCCCCTCCCATAGACTTGCATTGAGGGGGCCGAGCGTGACATCACACGGGGGCGGAGTTACGATACTCCGGCCCGTGGTCGTCACGCTACAAACTCAGAGCCTCCAGCACTGCAGAGAGTTTACAAAGGTGAGTGCACAATGACAGATTGCGGAGGTCCCAAGCGGCCGGACCCCCACAGTCATATATCTTATCCCCTATCCTTTGGATAGGGAATAAGATGTATTAGGGCCGGAGTACCCCTTTAATAAAATAACTGAATGTCAATGGCAAGTAGGTTTGCAAGTCAGTGTTTACATACTAAAATTATTATTTGGCTATAAGACTAAAGACAAATGATGAAATAATGTGAGCCTGAGAAATGCTTTTAATGGCTAAGTTATTGCATACATACATATTCAACAAGATTGGAGATGGGAGCTCTATATAGAAATTGTCTACGTAATTCTTAAGCGTTAATAAAAATGCATGAGAAACGGCGGCACTGTCACAGACAGTATGAATATCATAATAAGCCTTGGCTGAGCCTTACCAAAGAGGCATCAATAAATAAACATCATTCTGACGCCTCTGAAGAGGCAAACAATCGAGCACTAGTTAAATTAGGTGACAAAAACAACAATGATGCTGCCGTGATGAAAGGTAGACGGCAGATAAAAGACCTGTCATCGTTAGGTAAAAGGTTATAAAATAGGCCTGCTCATCTCATTTCCATGTCCTCAGCAGAGAAAGAGATGTTTGAACAGAAGGTAGGAAGTATCACTCCAATTAGCCCACAATATGTCGGGATGGTAAATCGCAGGTGATGACACGCCGCCGGCTAAAAAGCCAGAGAAATATTTGCTCAAGTCAACGTGTCCTCCTTGTCATTGTGTAGGACGCGGTTGACCTAACAAGGAGTGATGGTTATATTCCACACTTGTTATTCAATAGCTCTTCTTCCTGTCCTTCTAGTGGTTTCTGCTTATTAGTTGGGAGTTACAGCACCTATTACAAACCCTGCCACTTTTCTTTAGGTGTCACACCCATTGTGCATTCATTGGTTTAGAACAGAAGGTGCCAGGAAATTTACATTGCGAATGTAGAAAGGTGTCTTGCCTCAGGCACTCTCTGAATGAAAAAGACAAAGTAATCTGTTCTCAGGCAACGCAGACATGACAGTCATCCAGCCCATGCCTTTGAGCCTTTCAGCTGGGAATTTACAACACCGTGTAGCCTGTTTATTTTGGGTAGATTTTTTCTTTTTCTTCTTTTTTCTCAGCAGGGTGGTGGAGGAGGAAGCCACTAGAAACCTCATCTATCTATATATGGGTCATGGTGACAGATCTCTTGTCCTATATCCCACTTATCCACTAATAAAGGGAGGACAAGCTGTTGAGATTTAGAATTAGTCTGGATCAACATTGCAGGGTTTGATTAAGTGATTAGTATGCGCTGTATAAACAAGCAAGCGCAAATATCATCGGCCAGCTCTGTGTTTACCGATGGAACAAGAAGAACAATTCCCATTCACATATTCTTTTCTGTTTGATGTTATGCCTGGGCTTTTCCTTTTCCTTTATATATTTATCATATGGAGTTACTTTTCTCAGTTATCAGATCTTCTTGAAGGGACCCCTAAGGGTCTATTCACACTGCAGAACTTACACTTGCGGAATTCCGCCTCAAATTAAATCCCAAAGACTTCTATGGGATTCCGCACTCCCATTCACACTTCTGAATTTCTGCAAATGGAAATTCAGAAGTGTGAATGGGAGTGCGGAATCCTATAGAAGTCTATGGGCTTTAATTTGAGGCAGAATACCGCAAGCGGAAATTCTGCCATGTGAATAGACCCTTAGGTAGGTTCAGACTGCGGAATCTCCAGACGGAAAAATTTCCATCTAGAGATTCCAAGTGTGGTGGAATCAGTTGGCGCTAGGACCGTACGGACATTGCAGTCCCAAATAGACTGCAATGCAGTCCCAAATAGACTGCATTGCAGTCCCAAATAGACCACCATTCTTCAGGCGGATAATGTAAGGCTGGGTTCACACTACGTTCTTGCCATACTGTTTTCAATCTGTTTTTCTAAAGAAATAAAACGGATGGAACAGTATGGGAAAAAAGTAAACCGTATGCGTTTTTAAACAGTATACTGTTTTTAAAAGTGCATACAGTTCCGTCAGTTTTTATAGAAAAAAAATCCATACGTTTTTGAAAATTTTGTCCATTTTTAATCGGAGGGGTCTTGGGTGGGGACTTTAGGATTCAAATGCGCATGTGCAAAGTAAAAACGTATACGTTTTTCCCATATGGAACTGTATACATGTGCGTTTCCCATTGACGTCCATGTTAAAAAAAACGTATGCGGTTTCAGTACGGTTTTTAAACCGGATACAAAATCGTGGTCAACCACGGTTTTGACTCCGGTTTAAAAACCGTACTGCAACCACATACGTTTTTTTTTTTACATGGACGTCAATGGGAAACGCACATGTATACGGTTCCATACAGGAAAAACGTATACGTTTTTACTTTGCACATGCGCATTTGCCATACGGTTTTCTTTCGAAAAACGGATTGAAAACAGTATGGCAAAAACGTAGTGTGAACCCAGCCTACAGCAGATTTTCCATTCACAAATTCCGCTTCAAAAATTCCAAAGTGTGAATTGGTGAACAAAAAACCCATTCACTAGCTTGTACATTTTAGCAACCGGAATTTCTGCCTGCAATTTCCAAGCAGAATTGAAGGCAGAAATTCCGTAGACTGAACCTAGCCTTAGGGTGTGTTCACACGCTATTACTAGCAGCGGGTTTCACGCTGCAGGAAACCTGCTGTGAATTACGCTACCATTGATTTGAATGGGTTCACAGACAGTCCACAATAGTGTCAGATTTGTGGACTGTCCACGGACCCATTTAAATCAATGGTAGCGTGACTCGCAGCGTGCTCACACTGCAAAATCTCCGGCAGAATTTCTGCTGGAGATGGAGCCAGCGGCACTAGGACTGCGGACTGCGTTGCCATCCCCATAGATGGCAATGCATTTCTGGATGGATCTTTTGGGAGTTCTGCTTAGAAATGCATTGACATCTATGGGCACGGCAATGCAGTCCGAGCGGTCCTAGTGCCGCCGGCTTGATCTCCAACAGAAATTCTGCCCAAACATTCCACAGTGTGAACCCAGCCTAAGGGTACGTTCACACGAGCGGATCCCCAGCATGTATTACGCTGCGGATCCGCTGCTGAAGGACCGCTGTATGCTGCCTTTACAGGTGTCTGCTCCCAGCGGCAATCTGCCGCTACGAGCAGACACACTGCGATGTGCGAGTTGCCGTGCGCATGCGCAGTATACTCGCACATCACTGCAGTTCTTGGCCTAGCTCATAGAGCTGGTGGAGTGGCCATGATGTGTGCGAGTACACCGCGCATGCGCAGCGACTCGCACATTGCTTCAGTGATTCTGCTAGTAGCGGCATATTGCCACTCCGAGCAGGCACCTGTAAAGGCAGCATACAGCGGTCCTTCAGCGGTGGATCCACAGCATAATACGTGCTGGGGATCCATTCGTGTGAACATACCCTATGGGTCTATTCATACTGCAGAATTTCTGCACATCCGCACCAATTCCGCTTCCGCATTCATTTGAGTGGTTTCTGGCTTGTGCTGAATTGGTGCGGAATCCACATGAGGAAATTCAGAAGTGTGAATGGGAGTGCGGAATGCCATAGAAGTCTATTGGGCTTTAATTTGAGGTGGAATCTGCATGCGGAAATTCTTTGCGCTTTATTCTTCAAGCTGAATCCGAGAGCAGAATTCCATAGAAGTCAATGTTAAAAAATGTTTCCGCCCGACATAGTTTTCACTCGAAATTCCACGTGAAAAGTTGAGAAAAGCCAGCCCATGAAAAAGGGATGACACCCATTCTCCACCCATTTTTTACTCGGCAGCCATTTTGTCTGCAAACCAGAAGCACATAACACATTCTCGTGTTATTTTACCCTAAAAAAGTGCAAAAAAACCCAACCTGAAAACATTGGAGCTCCTCATGATGTAGGCACCTCTGCCGTGGTGGAACTGCGCATCACCCTACACCCACCGCAACTGCGTCTCATGGTTAATCCATTGTTGCAGGCGCTGTATGGTAAGCAAGTGTTGCATATGTATTAAGTTAATGTGTTAATGTGCAGACTTTGGCTTTTTTTTTATCTTTAAATTATTCTGCTCTTTTGTATATGGAGTCACACCAGGCGTAGGAGGTACTGGATGCACCCAATCAATAGCCTTCGTGATTCCCGTGGCCACGTCGGTGAACTTTATGATGAGCTTAGAAGGTACGTGTATATGAATTTAAGAGAGTTGTAGTTTTGGGACAGCTGCAAAGCCACAAGCCGTGTCAAAGGTTGCTGGGAATTGCACTGACTAAATGAAACATCCAGTATGCCTTGATGCAGCCCATACCTCTGCAGCTGACCCTAAACTGCATGCATTCTGGATTTCCATGCAGTTGCTGTGGTATGGATGAGTCTTGACTCACGATAGTGGGCAAAACTAGACCTGGAAAAAAGTAAATGCAAACATTACCCCAAAAATGGTGTGTATGCTGTGGAAGCACAACAACACCCAGCATACCCATTGACTAGAACACCCAGCATGCCCAGTGACTAGAACATCCAGCATGCCCAGTGAATGGAACATCCAACATGCCCAGTGACTAAAACACCCAGCATGCCCAGTGACTTGGCAACACAACCAAGCGGGGACTAATGTTTGCTGAGGGCTCACTATTTTGAACATGTGCTCAAACAAACATTAGGAGCATATGGTAACTAAAGAGGTTGAAAAAAGTTATGAAAGATATATATTACACATACCTCCATTATTAGGACATCCAGATCTACAGTCGTTTTCTTGGCTGGGCGTTTCTTGGGCATGGTGCACGGCTTTTTATAGGAGAGATCCCATAGATGGCTATGGTATGCTGCTATGGGATTCAAAAAAGGGATGATTTGTCCCTCCCACACCATTGTACCACTCCTCCTCCTTCATTATGTTATATTCCACGCAAAATCGTCTTTTTCACAGACGTAACATTTTCTGCTTCAATTACTCGTGCTTTATTCTGAATATTCTTTGCAGTGACAAGATTCGAAAACATTTTGGTCATGTCAAAGTAAACTACTGATGGTAAGAATGTTTCCGTAACACAAACCACTCATGGGGGGTGGTGGTCTCCGTGCCAATCTAGTTTAGTTTTCATGACTTTTTTCTAGTCCAGTATTTTCCACAGCTGGACTGCACTGTATATCACATTGGTCGGTTCCGTTGTTACATTGAAGTGATTTTATGGTGGCTTTTAGGCCATTCTGCATTTTATAAACCACAGTCATCCTTATTGCTGGTAGTGTGTGTTATTCTACTGTATTTTTTTGTATGTGGTTTCCATAGACTCGTTTTAGAGAAAGTGAGGGAAATTCATCAAAAACTGTGCTGAAGGAAAGTTGCCCAGTTGCCCATAGCAACCAATCAGATTATTTATTTCATTTTCAAAGGTCTCTTCAAAACTTAAAGAAGTGATCTGATTGGTTTCTATGGGCAACTGGTCAACTTTTCCTCAGCACAAGTCTTGATGAATCTCCCTGTCCCTATAAAGAAAAGTTCCTTCTATAAGACTGGTCATGGTAAAGCTGCACAATTACTACTTAGCCTATGTACACATGGTGGATTTCCGCAGAAATATTCCACTTGTAAATTATACTGAATCAGAGTCCCATTTATTTTAATGTGCACATGGTGGAATTGCGGAAATCCTGATTCTGGCATCTGCAGAAAGAATAGACTTGTCTATAAATGCATTGCCATCTATTTGACAGCACATTTCAGAGCGATCCTAGCGCTCTGTGTTTTCTGGGCAGACATTCCACATATTTTCGGCGATGTAAACATGGCTTTAGTTTGAATGTGTCCCAAATTTTGCAAATGCCTATTTTGTTTAACAATTTTCAACTTTTTTGTGTTTTAGTCACTTTTGCACCTCTTCCAACAAAGGACTGTGGCTTCAGTATAAAAGAGATGTGGTTTAAAGGGGTATTCCAGGCAAAAACTTTTATATATCAATTGGCACCGGAAAGTTAAACAGATTTGTAAATTACTTCTATTAAATAATCTTAATCCTTCCAATAGTTATTAGCTTCTGAAGTTTTCTGTCTAACTGCTCAATGATGATGTCACGTCCCGGGAGCTGTGCATGATGGGAGAATATCCCCATAGGAGCTGGACAGCTCCCGGGACGTGAGTCATCAGAAAGCAGTTAGACAGAAAACAGCAACTCAACTTCAGAAGCTAATAACTATTGGAAGGATTAAGATTTTTTTTATAGAAGTAATTTACAAATCTGTTTAACTTTCCGGAGCCATTTGATATATAAAAAAAAAAGTTTTGGCCTGGAATACCCCTTTAACTGTAGTGAGTTTTTAGCCAAATGTATCATATATCACTTTTTAAAAGTCTCAACATTTTTGCACAACTCCACTTCACTCAATAGATGGTGTACAAATCACAGGTCAAAATTTGCAATGAAAAAAACTGCAAATTCATCATAAATTGGTCGACGATATGATAAATTCCACCCAATAGAAACTGATAAAAAGTTGTGAAAAAGTCACAAATGATAAATTCTCCAGCCGTAGTGCAACACAGTTTTTGTACAAAGTAAGAATAATTTGACTTTTATAGGGGATGTTTGGGGCTTCTAGTCTACCTCTATATGCCTCCAGTTTCATACTAAGCCATACTAAGTTATTTTCACTAGACTTCTGTTTGAATTTTGTCAAAATTGTGGCATGCTCCATGGGGACTCTATGGGGGACATTTATCAAAGCATTTATTTATTTTTTTGCTTAAAATTGTCGCAAAAAAGTTGCATGTGCGACTACTCTATTTTTTGTGCGACCAGTTGATAAATAAGTCGCACATAAGCAAAAAAATTGTTTTTTGATAAATAAGTCGCACATAAGCAAAAAAAATAAAATAAAATAAAAAAAAGGAATAAATAAGCAAACATTGATAAATGTCCAGAACGAAGACAAGAAAGTGGGGAGAGCACACAAGGGGCTATATCACCTATCAATATGCGCAGCAAGGTTCTCGGTGACCTCCGGTCAAAGTCTCCTGCGGGGTGCACGTACACAGATGTGAAACATCAAATGAAACACACAAGAAACATGTAGGTGCACTCACCGCAGGGCAGAGACAGTCAGGTCCAGGAGTCCAGTAACGGGTAGCCGGGTCACGGAATAGGAGCTGATGAAGTGTAGCGCTCGGAGGCTAAAGAATCCACCTAACAAAATAGGAGAAAGCTATAAACTTTTCTAACCACCTTCTAAAAAAAGCATTAATGTAGAAAAAAACTTTTATAGAAAGGTCTTACATTTTGGATGGATTCATAACAGCAAAATAAATTGGTATTTATTATATATTATTTAGGAATAAATAACTGTCAATTGTATAAATGTAAAAACATAATCTCTGCTTTTTACTATTACAGTTTTTTTGTACTCTTAGTTGTATTGTACAGTTTTCAAAGTGGAATTCTGAATTAGCATTATGTTACATTGTAATTTTTCCTTTTGTCTTTTTGTTTTTTCTGCTGTGAAAAATAATTTAGAAACTCTGTTTATGTCATAATGCCCAGTTCCCACACTGGCAAGTGGCAAGAAATGTGCTCAGTCAGCTATTCTTGTTACAATGCACAAAAAAAAACCTATGCACCAACAATATAAACACTTTTTCTAACCAAAAAAATTAATTACGAAAAAATAAATGTAACCAACCAAAAGTTACAAAACACCATTATTAGTACATCAGGGCCACAGGGTATGATCGGCCTTGTACAGTCTGTGTTTATTTTTATTTTTTTTCCAAAACACAGCACAAGGTGTAACTTTATGGCATATATTTTTTTATAGACATGACTTTTTTATGGCATACATTTTTTCATTGACATGAGCAGGCTTTTCAATACAACTTTCAACATTATCGAAACAAAAATGCCATGGATTAAAACTATTCAGACATAGATAACTGCAGACATTTCTGTGGATGTTTTACCTGGTATAAAAGAAACACTATCCAAACCCAGCTTTAGGCTAGGGCTAGGTGATGTCTTGCTATGCATTACCTGCCTTAGAGGTATCACATGTAAAAATGAATTGAGTTAAACTGGCTATGCTGCTGTTTGCATTGCTAGAGATCAGTCAACTGTCAAAGTTGAAGGTCCCATTCCCCGATAAGGGGCCCTATGACTTCTAGTTACAACCCTTGGTCTACACCTCATGACAACTTGGAATATGTAAATTCTATGAGAAATAGCTAATTTCTGAATGCTTCCTTTACTATCGGGAAAGATGCCCTAACAGTAGCAGTTTCAATTGACCTGTTATTTTTAATGTATAATTGGACTCTTCACATGGAAGGCAAGAAGCATATCATTTCATGGCCTTAAAGAGGTACTCTGCCCCTAGATATTCTATCCCCTATCCAAACATGTCTTGGGGTGGAGTACCCCTTTAAGCATCTCTCAGCCCAACAAAAAACTAAGTAAAGATGAAGAGAATGACTTAGTTGAAGAACATCAGTGTTACAGTTATTACAGGAGGCAAATCAATTTGCCAAGGTCAAAAAGAAGAAAATTAGAAAATGACCTTACAAACCTACCCCCAAGAGGTGACGAGAAGAAAGACACAATCACATACATTCACAATTGCACTGGTCCAACAAAAAAATGTTACCTCAGGCTTGTCAATCTGTTGACAAACTGAAAAGTATTCAGTCAATGTAAACTGAAAAGAAATCGATAGTAGGTGATTTGTGGTTACAGCACTGCCCAGGACTTGTCATTTGAATCTGTCAATTCTTTTAAAAGGCTTTCGATAACTGGTACAGCACGGAACAAAGAGTAATCTGAGAACACTAGAAAAGTATACATATTATTTAGGTCTTAAAATCGAAATAATCGCCAGCAGGGCCAGCTCTAGGTTTAAGTGGCTCTGGCCCCCCTTTAAAGGGATTCTGTCAAAAGATTTATGTTGCCCGAACCAAGGTTTATTAAAAATTTTCAACACTTTGGTTGGATGGTGTTTTATCATACATTTAAACCTGTTTTGTGAGGGAAGAAAGCTCCTTTTGGGGATTTTAAATGGGCATTGTCAGAATTAAAAAAACTGTTTATATGTTGTAAATCTTGGTAAAACTAGCACTTCTCTGTGCTCACTCCTGTCCTATCAGAATGCAGCATGAAAACAGAGAGGATGGTGTTACAGAGCAGCCTGCAGTGATTGGATGAATAGACCCAGCAAAGCACAGCAGACTCAGGGAGGAAAATGAGTTTATGCAGAATGAGGACACGCCCCCTCCAAAGCACAGAATGACAAACCAAGTGATCAACAGATATAGTGAGAGAAATATTTGTGCTAGTCACATAAAAATATATGTACAAGATCAGGATTAGGTATTAACTGACATATATGACAGGTACTCTTTCAGGCTGTCTTCTTCAATCTTTAAAAATTGGGTGGTAATTAGTAAAAAGGAAGCAGGGCCTCACATGCCTAGCAGATTCACTAAAACTTATGTCTGCCCATAGGGGGAAGCTCTAGCTAAATTTTACACCAGTTTTGAGCTTGTGCTGACTTTACTGAGGAGCATGGGGCAGCCAAAGATACACCAAGATGTATTACACTGGTGGGGTTTTACTTAAAGTGGTACTCCGGTGGTCAACGTGTTTTTCCGTTTTTGACTTACCCTATTTGTTTTGTTTCATTTCTATTCTTGTTGTTTAGGCTACTCCGTTCTTTGTTGTCTTTTTATCCCCCACTTTGTTTTCCTACATTTGCTTCTATTTCCTGTTTCTTGCTGTGCTGAAAACTACAAATCCCAGCATGCCACATGCCTTGCTGGTTTGGGGCGGCTCCTTTTTTTTGTTTGTTTGCTCCGCCCTTTAACCATCCCACTATTTTCCCGGATCAGCCCCCTTATACACAGAACACTAATATAATCAGCCCTGGTTGGGATACACTGGCATACACACACACACACACACACACACAAAAGGGACTATAACTCTCAGCATGTGTCATTCAGGAGTCTTCAGTCTGTGGTATAACACCAGCATGCTGCCTCTGTAGTCTCCTGGGGGTTGTAGTTCACCACACCTCTGTAGGGCATACACCAGTGTTTCCCAACCAGGGTGCCTCCAGGTGTTGCAAAACTACAACTCCCAGCATGCCCTGACAGCCTTTGGGCATGCTAGGAGTTGTAGTTTTGCAACAGCTGGAGGCACACTGGTTGGAAAACACTGGTGTAACATGATGTGTAT